>NC_053459.1:6519590-6839090 GCF_015227805.2 Hirundo rustica | reverse complement strand
CTTACTTTCCTTTAAACATTTCCAGCTATGAAAAATTTATTTCAAAAGAAGGTAATCACAGGCAAGTTTCTTCTTCCTTGGGAAAGCAGGAAAGTGTTTAGTTAAACGTATTTCCATCAAAAACTCTGCTATGTAAAAATGGCTACCCTAAAGAAACTTTTTCCAGAGCATGAAGTACTGGTGCATAAATCAGTATGAAGTTAGACAAGAACAAGGGGCATGTCTGAGTCCTGCTAAGAGGAAGCAGTTTTTTCTCTGGAAGTAAAACCAAGGTTAGCTAATTTGTTCAGACACCACGGGGCCTCACACTTTGTTCCTGGTAATAAGGCCAAGAACATCTATAGTTGCATACGTCAACAGTAGCACATATAAAGTCCAAACATCCTAGGATGAAGCATCCAGGGACCTTTCATGGCTGTAAAACCAGCCAAATTCTGTAAGGAACCACCAGTTCATTTGAGTCACTGGCATGCTCTGGAGCACTGGGGAAGCTTCAGAACACTCCTCCGCACTCAGTGCTGTCCCTTTTCAGGGGGACAGAAGGAAAATACACAGCATAGTTTTTATTCACACTGGAAGACTCGAAACTTAAAATAGTGACATAAAATACAAAAGTACAGATACTCCTTTGATAAGAATTAATTTCTGAGGCTACTGACTTCCTGGATCATTGGACAGATCATCCAATATAGAAAACAACTAATTTCTTCTTAAGTCACCTACTGCATCATCTTAAAAATCCCCACACTCAGTGTTAGACATCCCTCTGTTCAAAGAACAAAGTCAAAGTTTCTAAGACAAGAGGATAAATAAAGAGATCAAAAGATTTTCATATATGAATCATCCAGACAAAGAGTCACAGAATTAAAATAAAGGGCCTATTGTAAACTGCAAATAAAAATGTAACTGTGCAGGATAAATATATGAAAAGCATTCCCCATTAGTCAGTTCAAAAGCAATATTTGCACTGGGATTTATTGCAATCACCAAAGAAAATAAAGAATAAGAAATAAAAGAATAAACCTCTTTGAAAAGCTTGCTCTTAAAGAGAACAAACTGGGACAATTCAGACTTCAATACGAACAACAGACAAGATTTTAATGTAACTAGTGCAGCAATTATTTGTGGAAATGAAGAAACCATTCAAACCTGTTTTCCTCATTAATATGCAGCAGTATTACACTTAAACATCTTAACAAGGATAATCAGGAATCCAGAAACACGTCAATAGGGCCCCTTCCTGTGCAGAGCAGAGCAGCAGCTCCCCACACCCCCCAGCCCAGCCTGGGTACCTGGGGGGCAGCAGCCCCTCGTGCCTGCCCAGGAGCTGCCGGCTCCTTCCTGCACAGGCTGGTGGGCAGCACGTGTGCTACTGCAAACGGAGCAAACAGAAGCTCTCACTCACACTCCGGCCACTGCTCCCTCCCTCTCCTTGAAGCAGCTCCAGACATCCACCTGCTGAAGGATACTGACAGAGAGCCGAGGCTGTTCATGCACACGCTGTCCAGGCAAGAGCGATGATCAATTTAACATCTTGCACAAAAATAAAACCATTCCCGTCAAAAGAAGTCACACCAATCTTCCCCCTGGAAAACTGCCCTTTCGCAGCCAGGGGTGCAGGGAGTTCACTCTCAGCTACACCTGCAATGAGCCAACATGCTGGAAACACGAGGCTTCCTTATCCCTGTTGGTGAACGTGGCTACAAATGAGCATGGTCCAGCTATTTTTTATGTTCCAGCTACAGCTTTTGACTAACATCCTGGAACACTATATGCCACAGGATGACGACGCACTAGGTGAAGTAGCATTTCCTTTTATTTGTTCTAAATTTACAAAGCAGTAATGTCATCCAGTGACCTCTTGTTCTCATAAATGGAGAGCACGAAAACAACGATCTGATTGCTTCTGAGTTAGGATGAGGGCGGCCTTACTAGGAGTTTAAAAAAAAAACAAAAACAAGAAAAAGTCTTCAGATTTATTTTTAATCTCATAGATTTTTGGCTTGTTTGGGGATTGGCAGAACTCTGAGCTTTCCTGCCCCAAAACAGCTCAGAACTGTATCTAGATATGAGCAATTATGCAAATTAAAAGTGCTTGTTCTGCCTAAAAAGTGAGTATTAAAAACATTTTGAATCCTAAATGCTACTGAACTTCTGGGTGTGATTCTTTAGCTTTCACTCATTGGTAGAAACTGGGTGCCCACTGCTCACCACATGGTGATATGATTGACACCTAACCCTGACCAGAAAAAAAGCTCCAGTCATGGGGAGGAAGAAGGCTACCAATCCCTCTAATCACTCCTGGAGAACCAAAAGGAGACATGGGAATGGCAGGAAGGGCAAAAGACATTTCAAATCAGGACGCAGGTTAATTATGAACTTCTCACTGTAGATGAAACCCCAGAAATATGTTTTGCAGAAATGGGGGTGATAGTCAGGTCCCCAGGAAGTAGTTATGTGCCCTCCACGAGTCATCTCAAGTCTTTTAGAGAAATTCTCAATTTTCAAGCTTGCCCACTCTAAATCCAAAAAAACCCCAAATCTGAAAATAACCATGCCTTCACTGGCTGTCTTGTGCGAACACAGACACTCTTAACACTGAAAATTCAGCTTTATCTCCTTTCTCTGTCTCACATGGCCCATTCCCTCTTACCAGCTGTTAACTCCCACCTCTCATGTTGACCTACACTCCTCTGTCCAAAACTAACACCAGTTTACTGACATTTCAAATCCAGCCAGTTAACAAACAACAGCACCAACCAAAGAAAACTCCTAATTTTGTGTTCTAAAAATGGACTAATGTCCCTGGATGTCCTTCCCTGATGAACAGCTGTGAATAATCAGATTCAAAAGGCAGTCCAAAAAAGACTCCTATATTAGACCAAATTTTAAACAGAAATCTGATACACTTCACCCTTTGTTGTACTGAACAATCTTCCCCTCCCCAACAGCAGCTGGAGCATAAACTTCATTCTCTTGTCTTGCTGCCACCCAAGACAACTTTATTATCTCTGCTCACCTGGGGCATTTTCTGGCTGCCCAGAAACTTCTCAGCAATAAAAGTGACAGTCTAGCCAAGCATGCCCTGGGACTGTTTGTTATCAGAGTACATCTGGAGAGCTCAGTGACCACAAAAGATGGCAAAACAAGTTAAGAACACACTGGCCCAATCACAGCATTGACAGAAGAAATGCTGCGGGGGGAGATGGGGTGGAGGGACATTGAACTTTGCTAAATATAATTTTCCTGATGTGTACAATTCTCAGAATGGCCAAAAGTGGGGGTATGAGAACACCTGCTCATTCTGACTGCTTCCTTTTACTCATATCCTGTTCCAATATAGACTTACATTCAAAGGTGCTAGCCATAAATCCCCTTAAGAGATCCTGCATTATTCCAAACAGCTGATGACTTGAGTACAGAGATGACAGGAATTTCTGGTGCTCTAGAGACCTAGAAACTAGAAAAAATTTTAAAAGCTGCAAAACCTTCTGTTTGATCACATATGGCAAAGGCAGGGAAACCATCCCCCGCCTGTAGCTAACTGCTATGTCTGCTCTGTATGGGGGAGAATGATCTTGGCATCCTGAGAGCCCAAGACTCAGGAAGGAAAACTGGGTGAGATTGTAATGAGGACTCAGCCATTCTTCCACTTCAGCCTCTGTTTCAGCGACAGCAGTAGTGAAATGAACACTGGAATACAGTAAAACACCTCACATCAGCAAGGTTCACAAACCAGCAAATCCACTGTGTTTCAAACACAATTACTGAACTCACACAGGGCAAAGTGGATTAAGTGTGGATTAGGAAGTGCTACTCCCTCAGCAAATACACAAAAAAGAAGACTCTAAAAAAGGGAGAAGAAAAACAAATTTGAGATTCAAACCAGTCCTTAACACTTAAATCTTTAATGTCTTTCTCAATGATGTCTGTTTCTGAAACAATCTGGAGCTCAGCATCAGAGCAAAGCCTCAGGCAGTGAGTCAGTATGACTTCTGTACGTCTCTACAGTATAGAAGAGAGCAGTAATATGAGTATTAAAGACTCATAAGGGTCCATGCCTTGCCTTCTTCCACAGACTACAGCCCTATTCTATTTTGCAATTCAGCTTTCACCCAGTTTTGCCAACAAATCCTGTCCCATTAAATCACTGCAGAGGTCAGTTAGAGCTCTCTAGAACTGCACCAATTCTCTTCCCCCAATACGTGGATGATATGGGAAAGAAAAAGTAGCTTTTTATATAACACTGGAGAAATACACCAGTTTTGTATATTTTTTTAATAGTGCAAAATCTTAATTTCCTGCTAAAATTACCATCTTCCACCCATGGAAACTCTCATTTCCACCAAATAAAACAAGTCATTAACGTTCTTACAGTTGTGCCAAATTCCTTTCCCTTTTTTTTTTTTTTTTTTTTTTTTAAATAGCAGTAACAAGATTTTCCTCAAAGCCGTAAGTGCCCAAATCTCTGTTCACAAAACACTGGCTATTTTATCCCCAACTTCCATGTGGCTGTTTCACCTTCATTTTTCAATCTATAAAATCCAGGACAGCTCTTACCATAGGAAAGCAGGTCCAGCATGGGTTGTAGTGTCTTTGGAACCATTTTTACATTATTAGGTTCTCACACCTTGCAATCTGTCCCTCCTGAGGCAGGGCAGCAGTGCATCTTCTCTGAGCATTAGCACGGGCACTTACTGCGCTATGCTGTGCCGCAGGTCAAGTTCAACTCGTGCTCACCCTCCATCTGGGATTTCTCCCAGTCCCTATCCTCCCCCATGCTGCAGCGGGAAACTAGACCAGACAGAGCATTATCCCTGGGAAAATTATCATCTCTCATACCAGGGTCACATTCCTACAGGCTTCTGGAGACTGTTCCTAAACAAGGCACATTCCTGTTCTTGGCAAATGGTAAGAGGAGCACAGACAAGAAGAGGATTTTAAGACTTTAGCAACAATTTAACAGATGTCAAAAGCTAGAGCAAGCAGGGGTTTTGCCACTGACAGCAGGTGAGAAATGCAACTATCCTGGTAGTTCAGGACTGTTAATCCCTAGAGATCTCCAAGGATGGAGCAGTAACCCATGGGAGCTTGTACCAAGTGCCAAAGCATCTTAGCTCCATTACCCACACACCCTCCACTTCATGCAGCAGATGCACATGCATCCCTTTACCTGTTTTCTAAAGGACACAGTCCTGCCAGGAGGAGTTCCTAAACAGAACCACTCTGTTCAGAAAGGATGGCCCATTTAGGAAAGCAAAGGATATTCCAGAGAAAGCTTCCCACTAATTCAAACAGAAGCAAACCCATGAAGAACAGAGGGGCAGGACTGTTCCTCAGTGGTAGAGCTGCAGTCTCAGTGGGCTCACACATGGCAAGGCTGGCAACCCAGTAATTCACAGCACTGAGCAATGAAAGATCCTATCAGTGGTAGGAAAATGACCTGTTACTGAGAGTTTATTGTTAGTAGCAGCTTCTCACAGCCCCCTAACTTCAGCAGTGCTGAACGGAGGCTGGTAGCTAACACAAAATTAACAGCTTTCAACAGCTTGATGGACCCAGGAGCTTTCCACGCTGGGCCACCAGGCTAAGACAAGACCTGTTCATGCACCATCACAAGCACCAGAAATAGGGAGGCAGCATTTCTGCAAGTAATGCTAGCAAGCCTCTCCCTGCATAAAAAAGGAGCCTTTTCCTTCTAGTGCACCTTCCATGTAAAGCTGAACATATTCTCAAATGACCACACATTCTTCTGCCTTTGTGCCCCTACCTGGAAGGGGAGAAGATGCTGAAATCTGCAGTCTTGCTCAGGAAGGTAGGTGAAACACCAGTTCAGCATGACAGTTACAAAGAGCAAAGAGATTATCAAAACAAAAGCTCCCAGTGTTCAGGCACAAGGACAGACATGATTTCAGTGTTTTAAACTTCCCTCTGGAAAGCAAAAGCTCTTCACAAACAGTCTCCTTCACTTTTCAGCTCCTTGTCTATCCTGTCCCACAGTAAAATAGTTAAAGCTCAGTCTAACTTCTTCTCAGAGTAGTTTCATCTCTCTCAAAACCTCCCATATATTTTTGAGTCACTCTGTAACGTACAGTAGCAATCGCCAGCTCTCTCCACCCACAGCAACTTCTTCCAGACTCTCTAACTCTTCTTCCATGTTTATCTTCTTTTTGGTAGTTTTTCTCCAGCTTTTTCCTTCTTTTGTGACAGCAGATGAATGACCAGCTCCCACAGGAGGCTGGATTAAGAGTCCCAAAAATCTTCAACATGAAAGGATTTTAAATGACTATTTTCACTGACTAACAGTGACTCAGAATGGTCTGTTTACCAAAGGGCCTTTTCTCAAGGAGAAAAAAACTGCACTGAAGTCTGGATTACAAACTACTAAAATAGCAAAGTATTTTGAAACTGCAGCGGTTCTGACAGGAAATGGGGACTGAACTGCACTTAATGAAGGAAGGTGGAAAACTAGCAGAGCGATTCTAGACACAGCAACATACCAGCTCTACTCATCTTTTCACTTGCTTATAAAGGAAATTCTGGTAGCTGCCAATATAAACAGAGTACAAGCACTAGCAAAGAGTGCACAATTCCTGAATGTGTACACACATGGGTGTGGAAAAGACAACAACCCCCAGCAAAAACTGGATTTCCAACATGTGCTCCAATTTTGCCCAGTTTAGAGCCGAGAGTTTAAAAACAAGGAAGAAAGAACCATCCTGGTTCAGAAGTCCCTCTTTTCTAATCTTTCCCTTTTCCAAACATTAACAAGGCAATCCATGACTGTGTGAGAATTCAGGACACCTGGGACTGGCCTGTGTCACTATGTTACAGGATTAATCAGTCTTTTTGCCCAGCTGATGCCTTCTCTCTGGCTCCATTTACCCCCTAGTTGAGGAAGCAGGGGAGGAAAATCCTCTCCCTTGCTAGGAAGGCTCAGTGACTCCCTGGAGCATATGTTCAACTCCATTTTCCTCAGAGGGATGAGGCCACACAGGGGAATTCTGAGAATTTGTGCAAGTGTCAAACCATGCAGATTTTCCTGGTCTCTATCAGCCGAAGCTTGAAGTCCAACTATGGCTTCCTGCAAACAGCTTGCAATGAAAGTTCTTATATTCTTTCTTCTCATAAAGATAAGTGATATGCTCTTTCTCAAAGCCTGTATTTCAAACTAGCACAACCAACCTCTGATCTGGCTGATCTGGGTTCCTCTTGTTCCACCAGTGCCTCACAGGCACAAAGTTCCTGTGCTAGGCAGGAGCAGCAAACTTTCTGTAGCTTCAGCAACACTATTTTCTTTCAAAACCAAACTCTTCAGAGAAGACTTCACTGCCTTCTTTGCTGAAAATGATATATTTTAATTTAAAAGCACCTACACAAATAATTTAACTTGACACAAATCCGTGAAGACGTAAAGGCACTTTCACTTCATTGTGAATGAACTGCAAACGTCAACAACATGCTCTCCCCATCAGGAAGGACTGCCAGCACTTTGATTCTTTACCCACATTCAAGCACTTTGCCCTCTGTTTATAGGAAAGATTACTTACCCAGAAAAGAAAATTCATGCTATTTCTCCACAGCGTCAATAAGGCCTGGGACAATACAGCAAAAATACATACTCTGGAGATCAGTAATGTAAAACTTCACAAGACAGAGACTGGTAACTTTGCTGCTGAGTAGAGTCACTACTGTTGAACAAGGTTATAATATGAAAAAAATCGTAGCACACCTCAGGCTTCCATACAGCTGGAGGATGACATCCATACTCCTTCTCAGAGACGACTGCACTCTCTCATTCAGGGGCACCAGCAAATGCCTGTTCCTCAGCCTACCACAACCACTATTGCCTCCAGTCATGCAAGTGCTCAGTAAGAGAAGTATTATTCTAACCTGAATACTTCCTCTCTCCTGGGACATTGGTCAGGGTGAATCATCAGTTAATAAACAGTATTTCTTAACTGGGTGCAGCATTTCCAACAGCACCGCAGGCACACTTCCCTTTACTCCTCTTCCAGAGAATACATCTACATAAATCCACCCAAGAGAGAACACCTGAAGGGCAAGAGCTCGTAGCAAACACATTCCAAAGAACCTGAGCTTCTGATACCTGTTATGCTGGCACAGGTGCCATGTTTCCCAGTGCTCAATCCAGAAAACTCAACACTCCTGCTCTTACCTTTCACGTTCAATCTTCCTCTGAACTAGTGTCCAGAGCAGCCTACTCCCTCAGAAAAAAAACCTAAACAGATTGCTTGACATGCAATTAATAGGATTAGTCTCGTCTGTGGTCAGTCTCTCTGAGCTACGCTCCACTTGCCACAAGCTGATTAGCTGCCTGCTTAAGGAGGAGCTGGGATAAGTTTCCTTCTGACGGCAATGAAGTGGAGAGGCAGGCGCTGACTGTAATAATATGCTGTTTCCTGTCTGCGGCTGAGCTGAGAGGTACTTCCCAACAAAAAAGGGTTTACAGGAGCTCAGGAGCTCAAGCTCCACCTCTTCCAGTGAAGAGCTTTTAACGGTGGAGGAGGGGTCACTAGCACAGCTCCCAGCACTCAAAAACGTGCTCCGAACCAGCTTCCATTTCACCAAAGCATCAGAAAGAAGAAACCACTACACAAAATTCCTCCACCACACAGAGGGTATTTCTCCTATGGAATCTCAAAGCTCTGAATCAGATGAGATAAGAAGTAAATGCTGTAATTCATGTTACATGAATGAGGGTGAAAGTCCACGCCACCATTTAGTAGCAATAACTGGAAAACATTTACCAAACCACCGTGTGAGAGTCATATTGGAACACAAAATGTGCACCTGGGAAGATATGATGTCCTTTCCAGTCCCTCTCCTGATGATGACAGGCATTTTTGACTAGTATTAAAGAATACATACCTTATCTTTGTACAAATCGTCCACAAAGCAGGAAAGGGTCAATGAACTGGTATGGACCACTTCTTTAACTGTACCAACTACACTGAAGGCACCAGGCTTAACTCAGTTGGCACCTTCTAGAAAACAGCAGCTCTTCAGCCCACACACCAGTCTGAGGAGGAAGAACTTGTTCACCACATAAACACAAAACTGGGCCAAAGGAGACAATCCAAAGTGTTTTCAAAGACTTTTGAGGGGACAGCTGTGGTAGCAAAGTGTTGACCTGAGCCACAGGCGAGAGAGTGATTGGTGTCCCCCAGACCTAGCAGGTGTCTCAGGGGTGAACAGGCATGATGGATGGCTCAGGTCCATGACACAGGGAAAGCAGATCCTTTTGAGACAGAGATCAGTAAAACCCAGGCTTCCCAGCATCATCTTGAGAAAACACTATTCCAGGTTAAAGTATAGAACTCATTCTCATTGCAGATTTTGTTTCAATGCTTCTCACAGAACTGCAGGCTAGACCATCATGTGGGTACCTCAACAAATCATGTTACGGCAAAACTGCACTGTCCAAGAGAAAACTGATCATGGAAAGAGCTAAAGTCTCACTAGGGAGACCCAATGGACCCAGTGTGATCCCAAATCATCCACTTTTTAGAAATCACAACAGGTTTTTGAGAATATGGCTAAGAAAGCGCTGCTCAGAAATCAGGGCCAGGCTCTGACCTCACCCATCCAAATGCTGCTGATCTCTGTTTTGTTAGGAATACAAAATAGCACACACTGATGGCAAGAGTCCAGCCTAAAAGTTGACTGCTCTTTGAAATAAAGGGTCCTGAACTACCAGGACAACACACTTATCATTGCATTTGTGCCACAGCAGATCTTCTCTAAGGCCCTGGGCAAGACAGCAGCTCTAGGAAAAGGCTGGGGAGAGATCTATGCACCATGTACCAAGTGAACATACATGGAAAGCCCAGACATCCCAGAAGAATTTACCTTGTAGACAGCTGACTCCCAAGGACAGAGATGGCAGAGAACAGCAACAGAGACAGAATGAGCAAATACAACACCTAGAGGCCTAATGGGAGAAGAGAGCTCTGGCATGGGGCTGCTGTAAGATTTGTTCCCAGAAGCTCCCTGTTAAATGCATCTGCAGCCACACTGCCTGACCTAAAGGAACAAAGCTAAACATAAAGCTTTTCGTGACACATCAGATCACTGTAAGCTCAAAAATGTCACATGCTCCCAGCCCATTCTATAGCCATCTATCCATTAACTCTGGGTAGCAGTCCTGAAAACTGTCCCCATTGCAAACAGGATACGTTTACTGAGGAAATCTATGCAAGATCAACCAAGTAAACCACGGTGGAATTTGTTATTACACACTTTTTTTAGAGGAGGTCCATGTCTTAAAGCTCATTTTTCTTGCTCTCCTTCCTGCTGAGAGCAAACAAATTACCTGTCAGTCACGTCCTATATAAAAGGTTTACTGGCAGCTATTTTTTAATCTTACTCCTGTATCCATGCAGCACAACCTTTCCTGGCTTTATGCTCTGGTTTTCTCCTCTCATGATGCTGCCTCCCTGTGCTCTTCAACGCACTTTCAACAGTTGGTCTTCTGACTGATCAGCCCTTATTACCTCTTTGTTTTGGATACACATTGTTCCTCCAAGTGGTTTATCTGATGTTTTTGTTGCTTGTCTTTATCTCAGGAAATTAGGAGTGTCATTCAGGCAACCTTACCTGCAGAATCTATACATTAGGCAGTACAGATGCCTGGACAGAGGCTGTTTTCTCAAAAAGAAACTGTTCTTTTACAAATCCACAAGTACCAGTCTCCATTCAAGAAAACAGAAAAACAAAAAGAAAACCAGAACATCAAAAAACTCTGCTTACAACACCAAATGCCACATATTTTCAGTTTAGGAGAAAATCTCAAATCATATGACCCACTGATTTGAAATTTAGAAAGGAAGATACAAAAGGGAAGCAGAGTGGTCTCAAAGAAAACCAGCAGAAAATTGCATGACTGCAAGGAATCCAAAGCACTGACAGCAATGATGTAACAGAGCAAACAGCAGCAATACTAGACCACCTTCTGATTTCATAAGTGTTTTTAGAGCTCAAGGTAAACAAGTAAAGCACCTCCATATGCCACGACAGAAAGAGCAGAAAGAAATTAAGAGGAAACACATTTTTCTTGAATTTACCTAAGCACCATGATACACTGCTCACCTGGAGACAGTGCAAGTTGCACCTGCTTGGATTTCAAGGTAAGCCTTTACCTTTTATCAGCTAGGTAAGGCAGGGACTGGCAGAGCCTGATACCAGAGTCTTGGAAATAACTCTTCAATCTTTGACTCAGAAGGGACAGTCTGGGAGAGCAAAAACACTACTCCCCTCTGTCCCCAACACAGTCTTCCTGATGGATATTAGATCTTCACAACATATATTAGATATTAGACTGGATATTACGTACATACAATTAACATATATTAGATTGGATATTAGATCAACTACAACAGTAAGCAGCACAGTAACAGTACATTTACCTGAAAAATCAGTCTTTATTCATACTTGAGAAAACTGAATCAAGATCCAGGATAAAATGCTTTATTAACAGGTAAATAACATCACATTCTTGAAAATATATCCCCTACTCGAATCACTGCATTGACCTTCTCTCTGTTCTCTCACATTGACACCTGATATCAATATTTACTTACCATACCCAGAGGTGCCTGCCTCCTACATGTCCAACTACGGACGTAGAAAGCGTTTTCAGGCTTTGGGAAGGTGTTGGGGTTTTATCTGGACACAGCCACTGCAAAGCCAAAAGCTACAGCTACACAACAGAAATGCTCTTTGGGAGATGTTTAAAGCAGCAGATCACCCCTGCTGCAGCACAAGGCACACTGCTCAGTGTTGGTCACTACCTGCAGGACCAGGAGGAATTCCTCCCCCCTTCACCTTGCCTTAGAGCAAGGTTTACTTTCCCCAGGCTCTCCTTCTCCCCTGTTCTTCTCCCTCAGGAGCTGTGTGGAGGTTTGTTGCTCACCAGCTCGACACTCACGCTGCAGGGCTGACATTTATGGCTTTTTTTCTGCACACCAGGTGCTCCCTCAAATTGAGCTTGTAGAACACCTGCACCTTAGAAACACAATCATTCTTCCTCCCAGTTCGAGCCTGGAGAAAATGAAGCAGGGACACCACCACACTTCCAGAGTGCAACTGCTTAGCACACATTCCACATCTAATGAGTATCCTGAACCAATCCCACAGTTATTTCTGCGCTGTTTCTTTCTGTTCCTCCTTTTGCTTTCCCACTATATATAGCATGCATATATAAACACGCACACAGACACACACAAAGCCAGAGAAAGAAGTTCACATATTTTAATGCCTATGGGAAAAACTAAATTCCTTTAGCAAGATCACCAGCATAAACACGAACATCACCTCTATTTCCCTCAGCAGAACAAATTTTTCTGCCCCACTGTGCAAACAGGTTCTATCAAACCCTCTTAGCTTACAGGGAAGAAAATCCCTGAATGCCAAGTCTTAGCACAATACATAGTAACCTGAGGTAATTTCCAATGTGCACAAATATGAGTTATATTGTAAAGAAAAGTAAGTGTATTATTTTTATTTTTCATGAAAGATGCTGTGAAGGTTGTTAAGGTGTTTTTCAACTTTGCAAAAGAGATGGGATGGGGGGAAAAGATGCAAGAAGAACAGAAAATAATGCACAAAGTCCTACCGTGAAGCTGTTGTTGACATTCTTTGTGCTGGATTCTGCTACGCTGGCATCTGTCAGATCCACCTCATCAAAAATAATGGACTGGAAAGAAAAAATTAAAAACCTCAATAAAATCTTGAGTCCAAGATCAGCAGAACACTCAAAGCCTAGCATGCTCCATATCACAGCCTTTTATGAATTGAAGGAAAGACACAGCACCAAAAACATCAAGGACCTGGAAGTCTAGTTCCATACACTGGGGATTACTCTGGCCTGTCTTTCAGACAGTGAACACAATGACTTTATTTTTATTAAAGGATTATTTAAAAAGAACACCAAATAAGTGTAAGTTTTGTACTTGTGAAAGAAGGCAGTTTTATATCTAGCTGACTATCAACATATCATATAGTTTATGATTATCATAAACCAGATGCATAGCAGCTCTGATTTAATAAATTCTAGCCTTGCTTGTCTACTGCACTTTCTCTTTTCATTTGTATTCTCCTCCCTCTATTGATTCAGAGTCCATTCCCTACTAACATGCACCAAAGGGAGAAAAAATGTGGAAAAATCAGTATCACAGGTCCACATGATGCTTCAGTTCAAAACCAAGGATTTCCAAGCATGAGGCATAACACAGGGAGATCTTCTAGTAGCTACAAAGCCTGAAGACCAGTGCCTAAGGAGCCTCTGTTCTCTGCTGAGGGCTGCCTCCCTGCTGACACTCATCTGCCTCCAAAGCCCCTCCCTGACTTCCCTCCTTGGCCTCAGAGGTACTGTCAGGACCTTACCTTAGCAGTTTTTGCATAGTAGAGCGTTCGTCCTCGCAGTTTAAAGTATCGTCTCTTCCAGCGCTGGAAGGAGCTGGTTTGTTTCATCAGCATCCCCTCTTTTATGACAGTCTACAAAAGCATCAGAGGAGAGGGGTGAAGCACAGGTTTTACTGACAGGCACATTTTCTGCTTCCCCAGCAGGCACCCGCAGGGGAACAACTGGAGTTGGAGACCAATAACCTCAGTGCCCTCTGCTGGAAGCGTTTCACAGATTCATTCAGCAAAACTGAGCAGCCTTCACAAGATAAAACTTCCATGAACACGCAAGCCACACTGCGGTGCAGTTTTACTCTTGTCTCCAGTGCTATCACGATACCAAAGAAGATAAATAACTTAAAACTGAATGAGCATTTCAAATCTAACAGTGACTCAGGGAGTGTAACAGTTAAACTCACTGAGGTCAGACTTGCAGGTAATTGCACCTTTCATTTAATTGGCATCTGATTACCAGCACATACACACCCAGGATGTCTCTACCTCCAGCTGTGTCTCGTGAACCAGCATCTACCTGGCACAGGGGTGGCAAACTGCAAGCCTGGGGGTGAAGAGTGAAACCAGTGCAAAGAAGGAGCTATATCCAACATCAGCATTTGGTATTCTTCAGATAGTCTTGGCCCTGCCTCGGTACTCTCTGGCCAGCTGCCATTTCCCAGGGCTGCAGTGCCAAAACTGTCTATGTACACTGGCTTTTTTTCTTTAACTGCTTTATAACTAGACTGACATACCAGTATACACAGGCTCATATGCTTGTTCGTATACTGTGCATATGTGGGAGTATGGATTTAATCCACATGCACTTCATTCAAGTTTGAATACCAACAGCTACATGAAAATAATCTCAAAAACTGCAGCCCAGAAAGACAAAAGGCAAAATAGTCAGGGCTGAATGTGCTACCCCAAATTCCTGATTGCAAACACTGCCTAGGAGCTACAAGCAGCGCTATGTCATGCCTTGGTACCACAGGAAACCTACTTCTGTCCCCAAAAGAGTCGCAGGAACCTACTTCTTGCTGAGAGAGCCCAACGTGATAAACACCCAGTTAAAACACAACACAAATGGTCTTACAACCTTGTAAGACAGGTTATTCTGTATCTTGGTGCCAGGAAAATGACACAGCTTTAACATACCAAAGGTCTCAGTGGAATTCAGGTTTGTAACAGCCACGTTGCTGCTAAGTATCAATTCACAAACAGCACCAAATGGATACCGCCAGGCTACTACCGTGCACAAAATAAATACTCTTACTGATCCACAGGGTTTAGTTCATTTTAGAACTCCTTTCCAGGGCATTAAACTTGCTTTTTAAATGCTATATATATTTCTAATGTGTTTTTATTTGTTGGAACGAATTTTGATACATTCCACATACACTGGCCCTTGCCAAGCTAAAGCTTCCTCAAAAACCACTTCGAAAAAAATGCTGACCATAAGGAGAAACATCCGTCTGACAATACACGCTTCTCTTTTGCTAGGCTGAGCTATCCTCAAACTGCCCTGAGAGATCACATGGTCAGGACCACCATGGTGAAGCCTCTGCTCACAAATCAGCTGGGAAGAGCAGGCTCTGCATTGCACCACATCCTAAAGAGAGCTGCTGGATATAGAAGCCACTACAATCTTCCTCCACCGTGTTGGGAAACAGCAAAGGGGGAGAGCTCCCCCGTCTCCTGCAAGAACATCATCTGCCTTGGATGCTGGGCCCTGGCCAGCTCCAAAGTTAGCAAACTCCAGGCCTCGATGCTTCCCAGCGGCCTGTTTCCCAACGCCACCTGTACACTGGAAGAAATACCTGCCAGTGCCCAGGCAAACACCAACTTAGTCTGCCTGCTTCAACTGGGAATTGCTGGGCTCCACAGAACTTCCAGCAGGACGAAAAGAGCAAACAAAAAAGCACAACTGAGGATTAAGCTCCTCTAAGAAAATGGCTGTTTCCCACACCAGTTCCCCACAGCTCTGAAGCAGTCACTGAAAGGCATCCTGGCCCCTGTTTTCACAGGACACAGCAGCTAGGAATACATTCTAAGAAGCCATGAAGCATCTGGGAGTGGCTTTAGGGTCCAGAAGTTAAACACACTATAGCAATACCCCGAAACAAAATGTTAAATCACCTTAGAGCTGGTGTTAAATCAATAATCCAAAATTCAGACATTATCTTAGCTGAAGCTTCAGCATAAGAGAAAATGGAGTGCAAAGACTGATCAAACAACATCCCCTCACTGAAACAACCCTGAAGGCAAGGCCAGAGCTGAAGGCACTCATCTGGAACCAGGAAAGATGCATTCATGCTTCTACTCTGCCATGGACTTTTTATCAGTTCCCAATAAAGAAATTTTCACTCTGCGTGTCTCCATCCCCCATCTGTCAAGTGGAACAAACAGCACTCCCCAACTCTGTGGAAACCCACTAAAATATATATTTCTCTCACAAGTTATTTTAACCTCCAGCATCTGAGTATCAAAGAAAAATGTAAAGTACCAGCCTCCAAATTACCACGCTAAGAAATCACACTTCTGCAGCTCATTTTTTAATGGGGAAGAAAATGGGAAAGCAGGAGGAGATTTTACAGCTTAAGACAGAAACATGGAGTGATTTTTGCATTCCCTGGAAAAAAACACATACAAATAAAAAATGAGACAGAGAAAGCAGCTACTGAACTCCAAAAAGCCCTGAGCCAAAATCAGAGAGGATCTAAAAATCCTGGGGAAGACCCCTGGGATGAAAAGCCCAAAGATATCAAGTCAGCCAGGAGGCCGATCAAAAACCAGCAACTTGCAGGAGGAGATTTCAGAGCTCTGTTGCTATGCTTATTTACAGCGATGGTTAAACTGGGGTCAGCCAGAGCCCTTAAACACCCCAGGCTCAGGCAGCATCACTTTAGCCAAACTCTTGCCCAGCCCACCAGCACAATAATTCTCAGTAAAACAATGCCTCTGCTTTCCCTCAGCTCCCGCTGCTCCCACCTGCTCCCTCACCTCAGTTGGGCTCACTCACCTCTGCACAAGACGTGCATTCCTTCATTCCTCTTTTAAACCCTCTTCTTTTTTTGCTTTTTTTTTTACCAAGAGGCAACACTTGCAGAGGTCACCTTGCCCCGCTCTAAGCAGCAGTTTCTGTCATTGCCAGGCTCTATCTATAGAAAACCTCACAGCTACCCAGCTCAGACACGAAAGGCCAGAGCAGGAGCACTCATTCTGCTCAAAGCAAACATGCCTCTGGTTCAGTGCTGCCCATCTCTGCACGAGAGCAGCAGGGCTATTTATAGGCACTCGGCACAGTTTGGTGGGTTTGGGCGGAAAGGGCTGGAGATAAGATCAAGATGACTTTATAAAATGATGTAGACATCGCCGCCTTTCTCCTCCTCTATTTTGACTTTACAGCCAAAGGACTTGTTACTTGCAGAGGAATGCAGCTGCAGAAAATGAACTGGGGAAGGGACCTGACTGCAAAGTGACACCAATTAAATAAAAGGGGGGAGGTGAACAGTTTCTTCTGCTCCCCAGCCTCTCCGCAGATTTTTAATTGAAGAGCTACTCTGATCAGATTACTGCACATGTAATTCATCAAGATAAAAGTGAAATTGCTTCTCCCATAATGAAAAGAGAGTGTTAAATCTATTTTTAGTATCATATATTGGATCCTACGGGAAAAGCTACTGCCCTGAAACATTATGAGGATTAATTATGCACATCCTATCCAGGATAAATACTAAAATTGTTTGCAATGGAACTAAGCAGACTGTTTTCTATCCAACTGAGTCTCTTTCCAGTGTGGCATCCTGTGGCACGGCATGGCATGGGCAGATAACACTGCGAAAAAATGAATTATCTTCTTGGATCGAGTGTAAAATGATGTGCTACTGGTTTCAATGCTGACCTCTTTTATCATATTGTAAGTCAGTGTAAAAAAGGTTACTGAACAAACCAACAATTTAAAACAACATTGCACATAGCAGAGTGTCTTAAGAAGTCTGAAAAGAACAAGATTAGATAACCAAAAGGCAAGGCTTAGGAAATTTCTAACATTTTAGTATTTATCTTTGGCCTTGAAGAACAGCAACTTCCTGCAGAAAAAAAATTCAGTTTATGGCAAGCAATACACAACCCTCCCCTCAGCTCATCCCCTTTCAAAACTTGGCATTTAGGAAGAGCAATAGTATGTTCTCAGATTTCTCCTGTCAAAATGGGTGCAGGGCTCAGGCCTAATCCTGAACCGACAAAAGAAAAATTTTGTCACTGACCTCAACGGGAATGGTTTCAAACAACTCAAGAGACTTTAAAAAAGAACTTAAAAAAGAGCCTTGTGCTTCACTGTTTCCACTTCCGGCCTTGTAAGAACAAGAATCCAGGAGATTAACAGGAGCTGCTCAGAAAACCAGCAAGACACAGTTGTGTTTTTGGCATCACTGCTCCTCTGAGGTGTCTCTGCACCCAGTAGCCCATGTCAGGAGGTCAGAGAAAGCCTACACAGATTAAGTGCTTTCTACACTGATAATGAGTGATTCCACTAAAACTTACGAAGGATCATGTCAGATTTCAGCTACTTTCAGATTACATCCCCTGTTCTCCTGCACAAAGTACTGCTTACCAAGTGAAACACAGGAGCAGACAATCCTTTCCTGAAGCTTAAACCTATTGCCCCATTTGGAAGTAGGGCTCTTGATAAAACTAATTTCCTAATCTGGAAAACAAGCCCTATTAGCCAGACTGAGGTGACTATCAAGCATGTCCAGCTGTCAGACTGGCAAGTGTCCCTCGGCACAGGGAGGCTCCAAACCATGTTTGATAGAGACAGAGGAAGAACAATGCAACTTATTTCACTGCTGAGATCATGATATATTCTTAGGGCCAATTACTCAGTGCAGCGTATCTAAAACAAGAATTATGCTCCACTGACACCTCTTTCCAATGCAGAAAAAGAACTATGTAAAAGGTAATGGCAAAATGATACAAAGCTATCTAAATAGCAACTATAGAATCCCAAACCCAAAGTCCCCAGCATGTGGATTTCTGTTTATAACTTGTCTTAAGAATGTAAAAACTTTATAACACACACAGTTTTTATTTGTATGTACCAAAAAACACTGATGCCAAACAGCAAATAATCAACTAAACAAAGCACCAAATGCAGAGAGGAAAAACCAAAATGCAAAAGTATATGCGGAACCGGGCTATCTTTATAGATGCTTACTAGAACATTTTACAGGCAGCTGAACCCCAGGGACCAAACAACCTCATCTAGTCAATGATTTCGAGTAAGCTGTGGCAAAAAGGATAGGAGTGGATCTGCAGGAGCTTAAACATGGCCAGACAGTCTTACCGTCCTAGGACAGGTACAAATCTGAGTGCTGTAACTTGTGGGCAAAACAGTTTTAGTAGCTGGTGTTATAAAAGTTCCCCGTGGTCATAAACATGAAACTAATTAATATTTAGAAATCAAATAAAACACAGTAAATCCAACAAAGAAACTACAGGAATAAATCTAACCAATCCCACAGAATAAGACACGAAATGTCAAAAGGGTAGGGGTTAACAAGCTAATCTGAGAGCAACATCCTTCCACCAGACAGTGGTCACACCCTGGAAATGAACTCCAGGAAGCTCAGAGAGGGGAAATCTGGATCAGTAAAGCAATTCTAATGATGGGACACACAGAGCTATACGAATCTATAGGGGAGCACAAGGTAATTACAGGTTGCATAGTCCTGTTTGGGAATTCTACCATAAATGCACTTTGCTCCTGAAAAAGTGAAATTTGCATTACGATTTCCTTCACTTGTATCAAAAGAGTAAGACATTAGGAGAACTCACTGCAAAAAAAGGAGACTCCAGAAGAAAATCAGAGCTGGACTCAAATGTCAAAATAGAAGCTGAGGCAGGGAGTCAGAGGCTCACTAACAGAAGGTGAGCACTACAACTGATGAAGGGTACAAGTACAGACCTTTGTACAACCACATGGGAAAGCCTGAGAAAACTCTCCTAAAAATCATCTCCCAATGCTCCTCTGTTGTAACCTCCAGCCCTGCTGAATGAGCTGGACTCAGCACACCCAGTGAGACTGGGGCAAGCACGGCTGACAGCTCTCCTACAGCCTCCCTGCAACTCCCAACAGCAGAATCCAGAGCAGAGCACACCAACCTGTCCATGGAGTAGCTGAGATGTCACTGAAACAGGTAACACATGCCCATTCTCCAGAGCCGCAGCAAAAAACAGGGGTTGGTATCAAATAAACATTGAACAGGCTTTAATTTGCTTTGGCACAGATAAATGGTCAAACACTTCATTCTTCATTAGTTAAAGCTGCAGCCAACAAACAAAGAACAGGTCTTTGAACCAACTTCTTTCAGTACCAGGTTCAGCTGTTACTATTATGAATGACTCTCCTAAAAGGGATGCACAGGCACAGACCTAAAGCGAACAAATTACCAAATGAAAAACAATTTGAGAGCATGCAAAAACGTATACGGGGAAGGAAATACAACAAACAGCGTATCAACGCACAGCTTCTTGGTAAAATGAGCTCTGTCAGAGAGCTCCAAGAAAAGTACTAGAACAGATGAATATTCTGGTCAAAATACTTAGAAGGGAGAATGAAAAACACACCAGTACACTGATTCAGGATGTGTTAGGAGCTGGACACCTCCTGGCACACTAACTGCTTAAGCCTCAGGACGCTTTCCATAGGCTCCCAGCATCCTTCCCAAACACATTTATCATGAGAGGGAAACTGAGCACAAATGCCAGTAAAACTATAGCAAAGCTGAAGATAAGGGCTCAAACCCATCCACAGAGATAACTAAAGCCAAAAAGGCAACAGTTCAATAGCTACCTGAAAATTTTGGAATGGAATAAATTTATAAAGGGTACTAATTAAATGTGAACTTTATACATTTAAGGACAAACATGAAAAGTTTGATTGTTATTTCTTCTACCATCTAAAACTATATATACATTACTATATCCCTTCCTCAGGCATTTTCCCCATACACAAAAAAAGTCAAAACATGGTACCTGCTGTAAAACCTTCTGAGACAAGCTATGCACCAGCACCACAGACTCCCCCGTCTGAACTTAGAAGCACATGGCTCTGCTGCTGAAACACAGCAATAGAACCTCATTTGGAACTATAGGTCGTACACAGAACCCTCTAATGCTGCAGCCTGTACCCCCACAGCTTAAGTCACGCTCTCATTCATTCACATTCAGAGAGACAAGTTACCACCAAAAACCACGTGTCTAAGCCCTTATCCACTTCAGCAGCAGGCAGAAGGAGCCAGGCACTCACCATAGCGGGCTGTCAGGGCCATTTGACATGCCAGCACCAGGCTGGGGAGCGCGACCAGTGCGAGCACAGAACAGCGAATGTATGGGAAAGCACATGCAGAACACAGCTGCGGATCTCATCCTCACACTCACAACCACCCCATCCTTCCCACACCGCTCAACATCATGGAGACCTGGGCCAAGTAGGAAGGAAAAGCCAGCAGAAAGTACCAGTAAGAGAACTTCAGGATATGGGAAAGTGAAAGTTATACCTTGAGGAAGAAAACTAAATCCTTTGCCCTTGTGTTGAGGAGGCTGAAAGAAAGACAGCTTCCTCCCACTGTGTCTGGATTCCCATCACCTCTGCTACTGAATTCTGCAAGGAGCCTTGTTTGGTAGGGACTGGCAGAGCCAAATCCTCATCCTTTTACTCCAACTGGTATTCAAATAGGTTGAGAGCAGAAAGCGGCTTTTGGCCTTTGGCCATTTAATTAATACTTAGGTATCTTAGAATTTATTTTTATCTCATCTGTAACAACTGTCGTAATCAGATTTTCCATATTTATGTATTAAACAACCTATGCTTTTAAGTTTTTTTTTTCCTCATCTCTTTAACATAGTTTTTAAAGGATACTGCAAAGTTTTAATTTGTTTTTCCACTTGCCCTGTTTTAATGTCCTGCAAATACCTTTGACCATGCCAAGACTTCTTGATCAGCACCAGCAACAACAAAAAAGATGAGCACAGCCCTGGGAACACCGTTTTGTTAACTTTCAGCTGCACAGAACAGAAGGGGCTGGCGTGAGTTCCCAGAATACTGATTTTTAATAAAACCTCAATGACAGAGCTATATCCTAGAGAGTGCTCTGCCCTGCCTCAGCTGAGAACAGTTTCAAGAGCAGGCAGCTTGCCCTCGCTGTTTCATCAGACACATTTCTGTTGTTCAAATACCACTGAAGTGGCTGTCCCAAGGGGTAAGACATTACCTGGAGCTTGCACCACCTGCCTCAGTTCCCAGGTCTGGGGTTGCCCTGGGTGATTTCTTGCATTTGATACCAAAAGTATGTATCTACATTTTCCCTATAGGAAACTGCAGGTGGTATCACCTCTCTTCACTGGAAAATTACATGGATAAATTTACTAAAGCTTCCGAGTCTCAAGTGCAATGTGCTTGATACAAACATTATGTGATCAAGAGGGCATTTCCTTTCTCAAAACAGGCAAACCACAATGTCAGAACCGTGACCAGATGTAAAACTTTTCAACGTAACAATGAGATGGTGGGGAAACAAAAAGTTCTCCGCTAAAACCAAATGAAGCAATCCTGTACTAATCAATTGCCTAACTGAAGTGGTCATGTTGCAGACATCAAGCCAAGATTTTCCTCTCTGGATGAGAGGAGGGTAGCCAGTTTTAGACCTCCTCCTCCTCCTCTGTGTAAGTGCTCTCATGTCCAGGTGTGGTCCAGGGTCTGCAAGCTCCATACCCTGTAGAAGCACTGCTGCTGCAGAGGTGCAGCACTACTGAACAGGGCATGCACGATAAGCTCATTACTATCTGAAGTGTTTTATATAAAATATGTGAGGAGGGACCACAAACCATGGTAGCTGCTGTGGAAGAGGGCTGCTGCCTCAGCTATTCTGCCTGAAGCTAAGCTCCCCCTGGATGACAACCCCACAGGGCTGCAATACCAAACAGAAGCGTCTCCCATCTTTAAGAGACATATAAATTCTTAGTAAAACAAGAAGCAATAACCACTTAGTGAAGAAAAAGTGGGAACAAACTGTTTCAGTGGAGAGTTAATAAAATATCCCTTAAATAAGGGTTGGTGCATTTGAGATCTTGTAAAAACATGTTCCAAGAGGAACACGTGTTCACTTGAGACAGTAGTGTGCTGCAAAATTTCCAGTGAGGCTGTGCCAATATCTAGGGTAAACCTTAAGCTTTCCAGGAATAGGGAAAAACTCTCTCTATCTCACTCGTGCTTTCATTTACATATGCAGGTATAGCTGCTATTTCAGAAAGAACCAGACTGGATTTGTAATAAAAGAAGGTAAAGTTACACATGGTCTCACATGGTACACTGGATTTCCTAATCGGGTAATCTGGAGATAGACATTTCATAGTTTTCATTTATAACCCTGTACTCCTCCAAGGTAAAAACTCAATTTTTCTGTAATGAGAGGTTTTGGGTAGGGGAAATACTCTAAATATTTTATTTAAGTTTTATTTTTAAAAACCAAGCAATCAAACCAAATCATTCAAAACCTACAGTTTTTTGGTCTCTAATTTTATTAGAGAAAATAATTAGTAGCCTGGAAACTTTTTAGTGATGTGGTCTAAGTAAATCCATGCTCTTAAAACATGGAAAAGTTTATTGTTAGCTCTTCAATTCTTGGAACCTGATCTATAGTTAGAAGGAATGAGGAACGCTTCAAGTGCGTGTGGTTTTGTGCTTTGTTTTGTTGTGCAGTGGGATTTTTTTAGTTTGGGTTTGTTGTTTTTTGTTGTTGTTCTTTTTTTTTTAACAAGGAAGTAACAGCTGTTGCTTTCATACCAGCATCCGAAACTCTCCAGCAGCAAGGCAAACTTACAGTACACCAGTGGAAACAGTGCTGGGAGGCTTCCCAAATTGTGTCAGAACAAATGAGTCTGAAGTGCACACGAAACAGAATGTAGACTAAGGGACAAAATCCTACCTGTGTCTTGGTGCTTCGAGAAGAAACTAGTATGTTCACGCTGTTCATCCAAGAAAATTCATGTCCTTAAACCTGTGCTCAAGATGTTTTAGTTCAATCACAAAAACAACTCTTTTTCAACAGTTCTCGCTGTGTTTAGGTGAAGAGTTCCCAGTTTCTACTTGGATTAAAGCATAAGCCACCACAATTTATGACACATGAAGATCCTAAAATGCCCCCTTTCAGACAAGCTGTTAGAAGGCAGAAAACAAAACCAGACACACATTTTAAGATGTTTTAGTGGAAGATGCCACAGACAGAACATGAATTAAGTCATGAATTCCTGAAAATGCCTTGCTCATTTCTTGCTTATTTCTTTTACAATGTTGCTTTACTGAAACGCTTTGCTTCTTACCATAATACTACTTTCAATACTTGCACTTCAAACTAATAAACGTCTCATTTTCCTCACTCTAATCTCAGGAAACCTTAAAACACTTGCACTCCAGAAATAAAAATAAGACTTCTTTACCTATAAAATGGACATTTTATCTAAAAGGCAATACAAGAAGAAACAAAATGAGCTTTCTTCAGTTGCCCATGCTGCCCATCATATGTCTGAGGACTCAGCATAGTATGCTCTGGAAACTTCCACAAAAACCAGGAGAAACATTTTGCTTCCCCCTGTTTTTCTGCCTTTATGCTGCAGGGTGGCTCCAAGACCTCGAGGCTATTTGTCAGAAAGAGAATCACAGCTTCCCACAGCACAAAAGGCATCACCTATACCTGGTACATAGCACAAAGAAGGGGAATGTGCTAGCGCAGATAGTGAACAGTGTGTCCACTGCAGCATAAAGCTCAACACCAGCTCATCTGTACCGCTTTCCAGAACATAAACAAACCTGACGTATCTCTGCTACCAGAGCTACACAGCTTCCCAGAAAGTTTGGAGAGCTGCTAGCTCTGTTTGCAACTCTGGCGAAATAGACACTGCAAACTTGTCTTTAAAAGTTCAGGGCAATGATAAATGCTTATAAAAATGAAAATATTACTGAGAAATTGCTTGTGAAAGTAAACAGAACTTAGACTGAACTAGTCTAAACAAGAAATTCTCCTGATGCTACCCAAGGACGCTGCTGAAATCCTGTCTGGTAAACAAAGTGAGAGCTCAGCATACCAAAGCTGGCAGGCTGGAAATCCCACAGAACTGATGAATGAAACGGGAAGATGGCCTGTTCATCCACCCTTCAGCTTTCTGAGGGTTGTAATGTGACGCTGGAAATGAAAGGTCAAGTTCAAAGGAAGTGCCATACTTCACTGTCAGAGCTTATAAAAGGTGCTGTGCTCCTTGGTTTCACACCCTCAGCTCCCAGGACCACTTTGGATATTCCTGTGCCTCAGTCCACGCTGAGTGACAATGAGATGACATTACCACTTCAGCTGGCTCCAGCTGAGGTCTCAGCACTGCTTAGGACCAAGATCCTGCTGTTGCCTCTCCTCACACACATCTTCCTTCTCTTAGTTCATTTCACCTCTTTCCTAATTCCTATCCATTCAAAAATACTTCATCTTAGCCGACCAACACCAGCCTGAGACCAGAGAGGAGCTAAAAGCAGTGCACTGGGAAGCCTTATGCTGGTACAAGTCTGTCAGGTCTTGAAATGGCTGATCAAACACACAATTCAGCCTCTGCTTCTCAGCCTGCTGAGACAAGAGCACTCACGTTGCCTGCTGTACCTGATCATGGGAGGCTTTATTCTTTCTCCATAATACTAATCATTAAAAGACTGCTAAATATGCTTCCCTTATACCTTCTTCTCTGCCTCAAAAATTCTTTCTAGCTAAATGCAAGTAAGTACGTTCGAACACAGCACTTCACTATCCAAACACTGAGCCTTCCACTTCTTCTTCCCCTGCCCTCTGCCTCAAAAGGGGCAGATTTTTTAGCTGAAGAGATGTTACCTGTGATTTGCCTTTATTCCCTGCACACAACACCTCAGCCCTTAAACATCCAAATGATTCCATTTGTCCCACTACTATCACACCAAGGTACTTCAGTCAAACAGTTGGACAATCTCTAGGCTTTGAGACAAATTCACTGAAGTTTTATTGGTCTAGCAAGCAAGCAGCTTTACTTTACATTTCTTAGGAAAACAGATGGCAGGACCAGAGGAAGGAAAACGTACCTTCAAAGTGCTTGCAACTATGGCAAACAAGTAAATTCTGAGGAATTCCACGGCCACAACAGATTTCACACTCAAGCTGTGATAATAGCTTCCATGGTGATTTAGCTGTACTTACAGGCATGGTCTTCAGCTAACTGCAGCAAAAGATGTGGTCAGAAGAGATTTATATCCTCAGGCCACAGTAAAAGTCTGCCTGCATCTCTCACTGTCATTGACCGACCTGTCCAACAGCTTCTACTGCTGTCTGCACTCTATC
This sequence comes from Hirundo rustica, assembly GCF_015227805.2. Lineage (NCBI taxonomy): Eukaryota > Metazoa > Chordata > Aves > Passeriformes > Hirundinidae > Hirundo > Hirundo rustica. The sequence goes on along the minus strand of NC_053459.1, from coordinate 6,813,261 downwards.
ACTCAACAGACAAATTCACAGTTATGTCTGCCTTTTTAAAGGAAGCAAACTCCTCAAAGTCTCATCAAAACCATGATTACTCACAAAGCCGTCTTTGCTCCTTGCCCTGAGGGCAAGGAAAGGCTGTGCATGCAGCAGCCGCATGCAGAAAAAACAATGACAAACCAAAATGACACCAACAAGCAATAGAAGAAATCAACCCTGAATACCATAATACCTGGGCTTACTTGGAAAATTTGACACTATTTAGTCAAAGGTTTTTGGCATGTTAACACACAGACAGCTTTACAGCTGTAGACAATATCTGTTTATAATCCTTGTTCTTAATATGCTTATGTTTGCATGTACAAGTAGCTGGTTTTGTCTTTTTCCAGCCATGCTGACACAAGAAGTGACGCAAAACAGGGAAAACGATTAAGTAGGGACAGGAGGACGTGTTCTGCTATAGTCAAACAAAAATACAACCCAGGGCACCTTTCACTTTAGCATCTCTAACATCCTGCTCTAAGCAAGAGCTCCCACTCTAGCACTGGAAAAGTCCTTGTTACCCTGCTCTCATCAAAAACACCACCACGGAGACAGACTATAGCATCCTTCCTTCCTTTCCACATGAGACCCCTGCCACAAGTGGTATTAAAAAATCCCAAGGTTCATCCAGCAAGCTAAATTTTTAATATTCAGCACTCTAGATACAGGAAAAAGCTTATTTTTTTCACAGCAGAATAACAGAGTAGCTTAAGTCACCTGGTGCCACAGCACAGCTGAGATCTGCTTGATATAGAACATCAACAGGTTTAGAGGGCTCCAGGGTTTCCTGGTGTGGTCAAAAGAACCATCTCACAGCACAGCCCCACAGTGCCTCAGCCCAAGAAGCCAGTGGCAGTGCCAGCAGCACCTCACAGATGGAGGAAGCAGCCCCATCACAGTCCTCACGTACGACTGCACTTTGTCACGGGGGTTTCACAACTGGGACCAACGCAGCCAAACAACGATGAGCAGCAGAATGATGGCAGGTCCTGTGTTTGAAAGCAGGGCAAACCAGCCAGCACGAAAGGGAGCCCTTTGAATAATGCTTCAGACACCGCACCATGCAGAGACATTTACTCTCCTTTGCTATAAGAGAAGCAACACCGAGCTGCAGCACCAGTGCTGAGCGAGCTTTTGCATCCCCACAGCTGCACAGTGCTTGTCCATGCTGCAGCAGAGACAAGGCGAGCACAAGGCAGGTGACGACAGAGTAACTAACCTGGTATTTCTAAGCAGAAACACATGACACAACAGTCCAAGAGTTACACGGGAGCTTAGTGGCTACAAAGAAAAATCATGCTGCTATAATAAAAATAGTACAGAGAAGGGAAACTCCCTATGCCTGGCTCCCAGACTAAGGTTGAAGGAAACCTTCACATCTTCTTTTACGGTAACAACACAGAAGAACTACAGTTGTGGTTGTAGTTGCAGAATGTTGTTACAGCCCCTAAAAATGGTGTTATTGTTCCAGGATGAGCCACAGAGGGATAAAATATGACTGGACCAAGGGAATCTGGGTGGAAAGAATTGTAACCTTACCAGGAAGGCAAAGCAGGACAGACAAAGCTGGGAACAAAGACTAATCAGCTGTAAGATCACTCCTGGACCAGACAGGAAGATAAATATTGCTATATGGCTACAGAAAGGTAAAGCACAGTGTGAGATGGGGAGAATTAGGATGCACAAAAAGGATGATGGGAAGATGCTGAGGGAGGCACACACAATGACTGCAGGGAATAACGAGGGCTGCACCTTCCAGAGCAGAGCCCTGAAGATGAGTCAGTGACTTGTGCCAAGTACAACAGGACCACAGAGGAGGGAGGTGTTGGAAATCAATAATGGAACATTGGGACAGGGAGCTATGCCTGGGATGTGCAGAGGTTCTCAGGGAAGGCATGGGAAGGTGAGGAAGGAGCCCGTGGCAGCTGTGACATGAGGAGAAAAAGAGAGATGCAGCTTCATGGGGTGAGGATGCCCTTGAGGATTCAAATACCAGGTAAATGGAGCAGCCCTAGGGAGTAGCAGCCCAAATCTGACCTCCAGGACTCCAAGAAAATACTACAGAGAAAGAGGGTAAGGAAAGAAAGAAGTAAAACGGGGTCCTGCTGAGCCTGGGTACACTGATCACTGAGCTGGGTGAAGCTCCCCGGGAGATCCGAACCTGGGCACTGAAGAGGTGGCCAAAGCTGGTCTACTGGGGAGGGGAACTGGAGAGGTTCAGAGAGGCACCGGGGGCAACTCCAGGAGACCCTGAGAGCAGTTTGTGGGGTGCTGGCAGACGCTGAAGGGCATTTAGGGGGCAGCTGTTAACGGGCACCTGAGGAACAGTTCATCATGGGGATCCCTGAGGGGCATTTTGGTGTTCACAAGTGCCTGGAAAGGCGCTGGGAGTGCTGTCAGGGGGTGTCTCCGGTATGGGTTTGGGGTCGCCAGCAGGACCCGGGATGGGTGGTTGGACTGTTACCGAAAACGACGGGATAAATAAACCTCTCTAACACAGACACTATTTGTTACAATTAAAGATTTTCCCAACGGGGGGGGAAGGGGGAAATGGCCGAGTCCCTGAGGGGCGCTTTGGCGGATGTGAGGTGGTCACAGGCAGACCCCTGAGGGGTCGTCGTGAGGGGAGAGGAGCGGGATGTGCGGGGGATCGCCGGCAGCTCCCTGAGGGACGGGTTCGGTGGCAGGCCCCAGGGGAAAGCTTCGGGGGTCTCCGGCAACTCCCAAAGCGGCGGCCCGGGCCGACGGCGGCCCGGACCGTACCGGCTGGGAGGGAGAGGCGGCGGCACCGAGCGTAACGCGGAGGCAGCGCCGGCCGCAGCACCGCCAGGAGCCCGAGGCCCTGCCCGCGGCCCCCTCCCGCCGCACGCACCTTCTGGCGGATCTGCCCGGACGTCGAGACTTTGCGGATGAGCTTCTGGAGGGAGCCGGGCTCCTGCTCCGGCTCGCTGTCCGACGACTCCTCGGGCGCGGCGCCGGCGGCCGGCTCCGGCTGTGCCTGCTCAGCGCCCGCCGCCGCCATGCTGCACGGACCGGCGGCGCGCCCGGCGCCCCCTACCGGCCCCGCGCGCGCGGCGCCCCCCAGCGGCGGCCGCGTCAGATGGCGGCGGCGGAGGGGCGGGAGGGGCCGGGCGGGGAAGGGCCCGGCCGCCGTAACGGGACGGCCGCAGCCGCCCGGCCCCTCCCGCCTCCCTGCCGGCCGCCCGAGCGCCGATCGCAACGGCCCGGCCCTGGCTCCTGGGAGCCAGGACAAAGGTGTTCAGCGCAGCCCTCCCCGCTGAGGCGAGCCCTTCAGACCGGACCGTGGTCCCCATTCCTTCCTGTACTTTGTGGCTACTGCAGCACAGAATCACAGATTTATTCGGGTTGGAAAAGACATCTGATATCACGGAGTTCAATCTATAATCGAACACCACCTTGTCAACACCAGTCCAGAGCACTGAGTGCCACGTCCCGTCGTTCCTCGAATACCTCCACGGACGAGCACTCCACCACCTCCCCGGACAGCCCCTCCCGAAGCTCTCCCGGAGTTCCCAGGATTTAATGAAACGCTGCGAGCACACCCTCCCCCCCAAGCTCCACCCGCCGTGCAGCCCCCGCCCCGGAGGGCATTTCAGGGGCGCTGAGGGCGAAGGCCGAGTCGTTCCCACTGCCGAGCCCGGGTCCGCAGCCGGCCCGGCCCGGCCCGGCCCCACTCCGTTCGCAATGGCCAGGTAACTCCCCCTGCCTCTCTAACACCCATCAGCGACGGGCAGTTTAGTGCTCCCACTCGGATCTCACGGAGATGTGCGAGGGGAAAGCGTCTGTCACGAAACCCGTCCTGTCACGTATTTGTTCCAAGCTGTCTTCAAACACAGCAGGTCCAGAGATGCCATCGCTCCCAGAGCGCATCCCTCTCCGGGAGCTGGCGAGCTCTCTATAGAGTCCCACCACATCAAAGCCACGGAGTCAGGAAATCGGATCTGCTCTCCCCCAGCGGTAAACAGGAGGAGCAGGCCACAGGTCTGACTCGACAGATCAACGTTAACACCAGAACCAGAAGGAAGGGAAGATAAAAGGCAAACAGTTGTAGCTAAAGACCTATTTTCTGCTGACAGAAGTCAGCATCTGCTGCCTGAAGGGCCGGAGACCCAGCTTGTCCTACAGGACGGGGATCTACAGGAACCATCAGAAAAGCCCTCATTGCTCTCTGAGCAAATGCCCAGCATGAGCTGAACAAATAAGTGTCTCAAAGTGCTTTCCCAAGCCCAGACAAAAGAACAGATTTAATAACCATTTAACAACCATTTCCTCCCGACTGCACAACAGAGTGCACTGTGATTTTGTCACACTTAGCTTACAGAAGTCATCACCACAGCTGAGTTTGAGAGGAAAGTCAGGCAGCAACAGAGGCCCCTCACAAAGTTGAGAAATTTTTTTTAAAAAGGGGGAAAAATAGAAAATCAGATCTCTGAGTTTACTGGTTCCATACTTACAGGTCTAGCAGCCAGAAACACTGAAGGAAACGCCTTTGTGGAGAAAGATACACTTTGCAGTAAGACAGGGGGAGCCCTATTCCCCCTCCTTCTGTTAGACCCTTAAAGGATTTTCTGAACTCCTGCTCTCCAAAACCGGCATATTCACAACCAGCAAATTGTTCAACCTTACTGTATCTTCTGTGTAATAAAAATAAAAATACCAGGAAAAAGCCTTCCCAGACATCCAGGTGCAAATGCCTAACCCTCCCCCAAAGCTAAAATCACACAGAAATTATCCTGATCACAAACACCTGGAACTGGCCGAGTTCCTTTAGCAGCAAAGCACCCAGTGCAGAGCAAACATTGTGCCTCTTGCAATTCAAGCTAAAGTGAGACACCTGTGACTGATGGGCAGCACTGAGAAACAGGTGTATGAGGGGAGAGCATTGATGGAACCCTGGAGTCAGTTGTGGTCTTAATTAACTGCTTCCAGACTCTTAATCAAGACCAGTTTACAGAAGCAAACAGATATAGGTGTGAAGTTCTTAATTCTATTTTCCAGAGTGCAGGATGTGAAACATGAGCCTGTGTTAATCAGTGTGGATTCTGCATTCAGATTTTCCAGAAGAATTTAAACCAGGGACACTGAAAAGGAGATTTAAAGCACAAATGAGAAAAATAAAACACCAGTTGTTTTACATGCAAAATATAATTAGCTGATGCAACTCACTTCAGCAAAAACCTAAGTGAGATCCAGGAAAATATCCAACATTTACATGGATAATGAGAATATCTAGATCAACATGAGAAAACAAAGTTTACAGAAAGCAATCTCATTTCTTTGAGCATAAACCAGCTGCTGGCAGATGGATGTTGGGAAAGGCTTCTCAGGGAAGGCTGCACAATAATTTCCTCCTTAATTTTCCTGCACCCTCTTTTGAAGCAGTTGCCTACAGGAAACTAGATTAAATACAGGCTCTGTCTGGACTTGTATTTCTGTTTGGCATTGTATATAGAAGCTTTAAGCAATTCATGGACAGTGCTCATTTATCTCCTCTTTAATAACCTGGTTATTCAGCACATTGCTAGAAAGCTAATACTGTGTATTGGCATTGTCAGTGCTGTGGGAGACAACTTGTGAGACATTTACTGCTACAGAAAGTGGATGTAAAAGCCACCTGGGGACAGTGCAAACACTGGAAAAGTTCACTAGCTGAATTTGGTAAAGCATCAAGCAAAAGCAACCAAAAGCAAATAAAATCAGTTTTGTACAGTCTGCTGAGAAACTTTGATGAATCACCCATGACTGCAAGCCTGCCTTCCAGGCTAGGATTTGGTTCACTGGCACTTCAAAGTCACAGACTCTGACACTGAGTAAGTCCAGGCAGGCTGCATAAACCCTCATTTAAGCTCTCACCAGTGCTGAAAGCAACCAATCTTTTTATTAGGCAGCCCTGAAAGCAGAAGTCATGACATGGCAGATGTCTTGACCTCCCCTGGTAGCCTGAGTAGGAACCAGGTATTGTGTTTGCCACATTCCTCTTGAGGTGAATCTTGTAATAAGCAATAAAGATTCCTGATGTCCACTGACCTCAGGGCTGATCCTTGGAAGACCATGAATAAACCAAGAACATGCAGGTTACTAGAAACTTAGGTCCTACGTTTGTAATTGAAGCCAAACAACACAGCTCCTCTGTCAGCCTGCTCTATTAATCACTCATCAGTTGAGGGTGAATTCTTGTCCTCTTCATCGGGTGTATTTTTTAGCTGTTGACGAGCAAACTCCTCAAATACCAGCTCTGCTTCACTGCAATGAAAGAAACACAGGTCTTTCAAAATGATGTTACACCAGTAGACTAGAGACAGCAACACACAGGAGGAAGAAGAGAAGCCCACAGCAGACTGGTAATGTTTCCTTTGTCTCCAAAGGGATTTGGATCACATTCCCACAGGCACCATCTTCACTGGTGCTATTCCAGCTAAAATGAAAAGCAGTTGATTGAGCAATTCAAGGAACAAACCGAGGATGTTTTCATCTGTACTGAATCATGTCCATTCCAGATACATATTGATCAGCCAGCTGAACAGCCTAGAGCCTGCAAGGGGCTTTGTCTAGGGATAAAATGTGAAATATTTCACCCTTATTCCTTCTACACTAAAACAGAGGCACACCTATTAAGTTCCTTACACTTCCAGCTATAAGGCACAAACACACCCCTCCTGGTGTGTTTGTGCTGTTAGGCAAAACATGATCTCTTAATCTGTCTTCACATGGTCACTCACTGCTGTTTAACTCAGGGCAGTCATTTGTCAGGCTGCAGTAACTTGCTCACTTTGGATTTTAAGCTGGGGATTTTTTGGACAGTTTTGAGGAGTTTTGAAAAGAGTCAATCCACAAGTGTAGCTAGAATGTGAAATACTAAAAGAAACTTACCCATCCTTCCCTGCAGTCATGAGCATGCAGCAAAGGAGGAAAAAAGACACACCAGGTAGTCAGAACAGCAGATGCTAAAACAATTGCAAAATGTTTAATGCAAAAATGTATAAACTGACAAGCCAGAGGTGTGACAAGAAGCAGGATTTGCAGCAGTACAAGTAGAATTCCAGAAAGTCTCAAAATGTGCATACCTACACCTGATGAGGCAAAACTCAATGTCCCAAATGGAAAAGCATTCCAGCAGCCCTGCCCAAGCTATCTGAAGGGCTGAGGAACAAAGACAGATTTTCTCATCTATGCTTGCTCATGGTCACAGCTGTGGGAGACATCTGTGCACACACCTGCACTCTGAGCATGAAATGATGTCAGCTTTAATTGCTCTGTCACTCTGGTTGAAGTCAGCTGATGACAAGATGATGCTCTTGTTCAATAAACATGGAGGTATTAAAATTAGAGGTCAAAGTACAGAAACACCTCAGGGATCTTTCATCAGATGGGTTAAGGCCTTTGGGGCAACACTCCTGATTTCATCTTGCCCTAAAAGTGGTTTCAAGACCTTTGGCATTCGTGTTTCTTTAGTGGAAGCTTTGCTAACCACATTATGACAAATCCTACTTACTAGCAGGACTCCTTGAAAGCTGTTTCAGCACAGCCTAAAATAAGCAGAAGACTGTATTTGTAGGGATTTTACTGTTCTCACAGTTATTTTACCAAGGCATAGTCACTTCACTGGCTTACTTCTCATGGCTTTGGGTCAGGGAGCAAAGCACCCTTGTTCTACAGAAGTCAGCAGGGATGTGGGACACTTCAGTGACTGGAGAACTCTACCTGGAGATTTCCCATCCATGACACACACTGCAATCAAGGGCAACAAGCACTGCTGGAAAAGTCAGCATTAAAAGTGTGCCAAAGGGGGCCACTCCAGCCAAAATGCCTCAAAGGATGGCTCATGTAAAGACACTCCTGATGGCATCTCTCCAGACCAGGACAGAAGCCAAGATGAAGTCTGGAAAGTCTCAGGGCATGTATGCTTGACTGAAATGGATTTTAAATGAAACATTTAGAACTTCTACAATTTCCAACATATTCTCATTCCATTTTTTCTCCAATTTTTATTCTTTAGTCTGCTCTCTTCTCCCTCTCAGAGATACCTTCATCACTATGGGAACAGTGATATCAGTGATATGGGTGAAGCTGAATGAGATCCCCACCAATGATTTGAAACTGATTTTGTGAAATGGAGCGAGGAGGGAAATAGGTATTGTTTCAATTGGGCATATATTTTACTGTCAGGTAAATGATTACTGAGTCAATACACAGGTTGTGTGCCAGCACAGTAGTGCTTCAAATATATCTCAGATGGAAGATTACATTCAAAGATGCACCACTTCACCTTCAGGCTGCAACACTATCTCCAACATGCTATCTCTTGCACCCTAGCAGGAGGTAGCTCCACTCTAGAGTTTTCTGGCTATCTTGTGGCTTATTTAATATTATAATATTGAAAAATTCTCAGAAAATGGGTAGACTTTTGTTTCTTTTAATTAGCATTCCAGCAATTGTTTTGAGGGTTGGGATGGGAGGGGGATTGATGAGGGTCTAGAATACCATTGTCCTCTCAGGGGAGGGTTTTCTGGAAACTTTTATTATGCAGCCACTGAAATCATTCCGAATAATTCAAGTCATAGCATGTGGTAAATGTCAATATAAACTTCCTTTTAACCTCTCTTCACTTGATGGGGTAGAAAAGAAAAAGAGAGTAGGTTTTGTTATTTCCCTAGACATTAAATGCTTTAAAATTTCCTAATTTCTGAAAGTCACAACACCAAAACAGGCAAAGTGTTGCTTTGCTGTTAGAGGGACAAAGCATTCCTGGGTTTCTTGAAAGCAGCTCTTTTGTGTAAGTTTAATTAGGGAGCAGATAAATGACCATTTGTTGAACAACAGCCAAAACAAAGGCCAGTGTCCAAGACATAGGCCCAAAAACGTAAAACAACAGAAGACTGGCAGGAAAACCCCAGACCAAAGAACTCATGCAGAGAGCGCAGCCTTGAAGAAAACCCAGCGGGAACTTCTGGGCTAAGTGCTGACCAGGAAAGGTCTTGGAAGCATGAAGAGACACAGCCCAGTTTGAATGTAGCTTTAAAAGAAACAGATCCCTACACGTGTTTTGTCAACAGGCAGAACAGACACAGACTGCCAATGTGACAGGAGCTGCCTTGCCTAAAAATAACCACATGTAAACCACGTGGGTCCAAAAACAGTTGCAAAACCAGCACACATGAAACATGCAAATCCTGGCCTAGCAGAAGACCAAGAGAAGGAAGTGATGAACACAGAGAAGGAAAGGGAGCAAGCTGCTTCTTTTCTGTCTCCTGCTGGCACAGGAAGAGAGATCAAGCAATCTGCAATAGCTATGCACTGTGACAGACCTGCTGTTTACTGAGAGATGAACGCTTTCACAGCTTGCTCAGACAACTAGAGAGGGCAAAGCCATCTGCTGTGAAACAGAGAACATAGCACTTGCTCACACTTGCCCCAGCTTGGCCCTGAAAAAATTACATCATGTTCTTGGGACGCTTACCTTTCTGAGGTTCTCTGCACTCAAGTCAGCCCTGCATGATTAAATGCATCGATGCTACACATTTTACTTCTGCCATAAATCACCTTGGCTAGAGAAAATTATATTCCCCCACTGCAAAATAAATCACAGTATGTGGCATTTTTTAGTCCCACTCCAGTTTTAATTCCATAAGATGGTTGCTCTGACTTCTTTCTGTTCTTCCAGCTATGCCTTAAAACAGTCAAGTGAGCAGGAGGGTGCAGAAGGCAAATCGGTCACTACTGATTCGTCAGGAAATGGAAAAAGAAGATGAGGAATGGTCTCAAAATTCCCTGTGCATGCACCTCTGCCTACGCTTACTGCAGAGGCTGCTGAACAAGCTAAGAAAGAAAAATTCCATCTTTTGGGACCTTTGAGAGTCTAAAAACTGTGTTGAAACTCCATCTCTGCAATTTAGCCTGGATTTGCTTGATTCCAAATTAGATGGTATTTCACTAATGAAACACTAATGTTTTTCAGAGTTCATGAGCTAAAGTGGTAGAAGAAAAAACTAAAAAGCCTGAACTCACAACTGGGAAAAGGGATAAAGCACGGTGCATGGAAAACTACCAACCAATAAAGCTGAAGAGAGTTTCAGTTTACCAGCTTCATATGGGAAACTGTTTTATTCCCTGTAATAAGCTCAGGCATCACATTCCAGCACAGTTTTCAAGTCAGTTATTCAGGCTTCAGAGGAATTTTCTGTTGTGTTAGAGTATCTTTTTTTTAAGAGAAAGCATTTATTTCCTGAGCTAACCATTTGCAGGGCTTTCCCATGGCATAGCTCCTGAAATTACCTGCATTTTTTTCAGTTTATAAGAAACCTGGTATTTCCATGTGTACAAAATGCATGGAGCATGGCTGACACTTCTAACAGCAAGCTCCTAGAAGACTTTGATGTAGCCAACAACATGTGGGCTGTGATTCTGGTAAGAGGATGTGCTGGGGGAACGAAACTGAAAAATATTGCTGGTCTCCATTTTCCTTGTAAAGTTTTCTGCCCACATCCTTTTGAGTGTACTATATAAAGGAGTACATCATCCGTTCTTTGAAATGATCTTAGGAGGGAGAATTACCTGACTTCCATTTTTCCTCATATTACAAATGCTTCTGCCAGAAGTATAAAGTAAAAAAAACGGGGTGTTGGCATTTTTAACACCAAAAAAGTCACATTAAAAAAAATTCACGCCACTCTAAAAATGTAACATTCTTTACAGTTGCCTAAACCTTTGGATGAGCCTTGTCAGATGTTTTCAAGCTTTCCCTGGTGTCCATGAAAGCTCCTGAGCTACCCAGAGGCACTAGATGGCCCTCACCAGCCAAACTCCTGGGATCACCAGTACCATCCCAGCCCCCACCACTTCTGTGCCAAGAGAAATGCTCACAGCAGGGGCTTTCCCAGGGAAAATGACTTTGCAGTATTGCAACTGTTACAGGAGAAATAAAACCTACCTTTGCCCACTCCAGCACATCTATAATTAGCAAAGCCTGATTCCAACCAGAGCATCTGAATGTGGTGTGGATCACCAGGCCTCTGATTCCTCCAATAATTTCACACAGTAAGGGCTCAAGTCACCCCTTTCTAATGCTTCCAGTATAGATCAAAGCACCTATCTCAGGATAACTCTTCTCAAAGGTTCCACTGTCACTTTCCAGTTTCATACTCTTAGAAACAGCAGCTTTAGGTCAGTTTGGGCACAAAGAGAAAAAGAAAAAGAAAGAAAGAAAAAGGTGCACAAAAGCAGCCATGGCTTTTGTTTGAAGCCCACTAAACTTTGTTTCAGTGTAGAAGGTAGGACAAGACGGCTCATCTGTAACAGCCCCAGCAGGAAAGGGCTGGTGTGTCTGGTGGTCAAGAGAGGCTTCAGATGCTCTGCAGGGGCTTCTGATTTGGTGTGAGCACCTTGCAAACTCTGGTGCTCACCACTGGTGAACAGAGCCAGCCAGGGCCTGAGGAAGTGGGAGGAAGCTCCTGACAGCCTGTGGTTTTGGCATCTGATCCCAAGCCTCAAGATGCCTGGGTAAGGCTTGCTCCTTAACTGTTATAGAGCTCCTCCACTTCACATAGAGTCTTAATGTTGAAGAGATGCTCATCTTGGATAACCACTGCACAAGAGCCACATCACAAACACCATGGCAAATGCCACATCAAGATAACAGAGACTCAAGAATCATCAGTAGTTTCATCACCTCTTCACTTTGCTTATAAATATTTGGCTTTGTACAATGTTCATGTGTGTTAGGTATTTTCGGTGTCAGATTTTTTCTTTTACTGTAATCTGGCTAGGAATTGCTGACAGCTTCATGTAGGACATTTTGCACTGCAATCATGAGATTTAACTGTGCAGAGCCTCCTCAAACCCCTGTTCTCTGAGCTGTGATTCTATACAGAAAGATGAAAGGGAACATCTCTTCCATTTTCTCCCATCTTTGCATCCCTGCTCTCTGTTACTTAGTGCCTGGAGATTGATACATGCATACACACACATACACAGACACACAAACACACAGAACAGCTCCATGCTGCAGCCTTGTAGGATCTGAAGGCTTCCTGTAGCACAGATCACTCTAAGCCTTACAAGGTGAGATCTCACCAGAGCCTGTTAATGAACAAAGGCAAAAACCAGGTGTAACTGACCTGCTGGGTTCTTCTCCTCAGGTTTGGGGTGCATGAGACGGAATGGCAGCTCTGTGCCCACTTCACTTTAGGGAGAAGAAAGAATGCATCAGATCCACAGCTCCACACCATGTGCCTGGTTCAGCCTCCTTTCTCCTCGGGCCAGCCTGAGCCCTCAACTCCAGCTTTACCCATTCTTTCATATTTTTCTAATCATAATTTTCCTCTCAAAAAGTTAAGCTCCAATTTCTCCACAAATATCCAGGCATATCCACTTTCACAGACTGGGTTTATTGTTTGCTGAATATACTTCCATGTATATAAAATCAAAAGATACTGTTGTCATAGCTTCATTTTCACAGCAGAACCACAAACTACTTGCTTCTAACAGCGTAAGGGAGAGTTACTTTTATTTAGGGAGGTGGGAATGGCAATAAGAAAGAGAATAAAAAGATGAGCTAACAACTAGGACTGCATAGTCTGAACAGGAAGATGACATTTACCTGGAAGTGAGGTCTCCCAGCATGCTACAAAGGAAAACAAGGAGAAAAACAAAGAATATTTAATGCCTTTCTATTCTGGTAGTCCAGTCAAATGCTGTTTAATTGGTGCACGACTGAAATCACTTTCCTCTTGTATTGTTCTATACTTGCCACAAATTTAACTAAGCTTGTTTTTAAAAAAGATAGTCTTTTTCACGTCATTCCAATGGAGAAAGAGTCTAAGTTTTTGAACTCCTGACCAAGTGTTGGGCATGGCCCCTTTTCCAAGAGCCAAAAGGCAAGTGGATGACCACAGAAGAAAGCAGGCATTCTAGCATGCTTTAGGCAAATCTTTGGTGCATTTTTATACTAGAACAAAGGACAGATGAATGAAATACAAATGTGGCTGGTGACTATCATCAACTGAGAGTCACTATCCTTGTCATTTTTTGCACTGTATCCTGGATCTGGCTCATGTTGGTAACATGAGCTTTACCCAGAAAGCTGGCTGAGTACAGAACCTGAGCTACAACTTTTATCACTCTCAGGCAGACATTTTCACCTTCTGCTCTGGGAGAACAGCAATGCCAACATAAAGGTTCACACAAAGTTTCAGTTCACTACTCACAAAATAGGTTATGGCTTTGAAACAAAAATTGCAATGCAAACCAGAGGTTCCAATGGTTCAACCAGAAAGTCATATGGTATCTAAAGGAGAGTAATACAAACCATTTGGCTCAGGACAAGTTCTGTGGATAGGCCAAGATTGTTTTCCAGGAAATTTATGCTTTATAGGGAGCCTCATATCCTATAACATGCGCCCTTTCTCTTGGGATGGACTGTTCTGGTCTCTCCTCATCCACCGATGGCATGAACACACTCCCCTCCCTTAACTCCAGGCAGACATAGCCAAGTGTGTTACACTTACCCTGGAACAGTGAGCTTCACTTTGATCTTGTAGGAAACCAGAATCCCCATGACTGTCTTGTCTATTCCATCCTTAATGCTGCCAGAGAAAACAGAGAGAAGTGTGAGGTGGCACAGCAGTACAGCAACAACACACACCTGGAGCAAGAACTTGGGGAACATCCTGAAAGCGGGAGGGCAGGCAGGCCTCAGGTGCAGCCAATGCCTCTCAGGACCTGTGAGCACCGTTCACCCTGCATGAGCATGATGGCATGAGTAACGGTGCTGCACGTGTCCATCCGGGCACGACTTTACCCAGTCCTGAGGGAAGTGTCTCCTCCATCCTCCCCTCTTCTCTCGAACTCTCCCACGACCTGGGACCATTTAAAACTCCACTCACATAGTACTAGAAGCCAAGTTGGTGTCCTCATCCTTCAGTTTTCCATCCAGAGCTATTTCCTTTGTCTCCCGGTTATTTGCAAGCAAGGGCAGAAGTGTCAGTGTCTTGGTCAGGCTGCTGTTTGGCTGCACCTTCTCACTGAAAATAAGAAAGGGAGTAATACACTGTGGTGTGTTACACACCCAACTAGGAGAATTTCAAAACAGATTACAAAGCTGTCCAAAAGGAGAGGAATTTATCTCTGCAAATTCAGATGTCAACAATAGAGACGTCCACCTCTAATCTAGTCAGCAACATTCCCTTTATAATCAGCAGAGAAAAACAAGCACTTATAGAAAATGCTTAATTTCACGTTAAGACAGAAAAGTAGGTCAAAACCACAGAATAATAGTTTAGGTTGCAAAGACCCTTTAAGGTGACCAAGTCCAACCATTAACCCAACACTGCTAAGGCCACCAGTGAACTATGACCCCAAAGTGCCACACCTATTTTTCCTAATATCCAACCTACACCTCCCCAGGTGCAACTCGAGGCCACATCCTCAGTGCCGCAAAGCTCTGAATGTGGACAGAATGAATCCTAGCTGAGAATATCAATACTGAACAGAAAACATGTCCCTAAGCTACAGAGCAGAACACCAGACAAATATCAAGCACCTGGGTATGCCCAACCTTCCTCAGAGTGTGAGGTTCAGAGTTGCACTGCCAGTACAGTGAAAAAATACAAGTGGTTCTCCATAACATCTACAGACTCAAGGTTTCTGTGGGCTTTCTCAGGCCAGAAGAAACCAAATGAAATGCTCTTGCTCAAGCAAGAGTGTCCATGACTTCCACTCAAACAGCAGCACCTTTCAGAAAAGTGTTGCATCTCTATTTAAAGATTTCCAGCAAGTGGGAACCTTCTGCCAACACCACTAAAAGCTTGTGTAGCAGGTAATTACTCTTCAAAGCTCTTCTGCAACATCCCCGCTCCCTGAAAAAACCTGAGGATCTCTGCTGCTCTGCAAAATGGGGACCAGCTGCATCTGGAGAGTACGAGTGGTGTGGCACACACAAAGTAAGAGGAGAGAGCACTGTAACAGCAGGAGACTGCCACTGTAATTATGAGAACTTCTCATTACTGATGTAGAGGGTAATTAAAAGGATGTGAAGGAGCACGAGCATTCACTCACTGTGCTTCCTCAGCAGCCACCACTTTGGTGTAGAAGTCACTGGAGTATAGCACCACATTGGCCACCTGCTCCACTGAGGGAGAAAGAAGAAAGAGGACACTCAGGTGTGTGCGCACACCACAAACAACATGGCTGCCCCCACCCCAAGTCCCAGGAATGGGAAACATGGTGAAGACAGCAGAAAACCCCATCCATTTAGAGCCTGAAGGGACCAGATAGCCTGACCTGGACAGAGACCAACAGCACACCAATGGCCAAAGTCTGTATTCCCTAAAGGCACCTGGCCTGGATTTGGAGACAACAGCAAGTCAATAAGCTATAGTTTCTCTTGGGATCCTCCCTTTCCATTATAAAGATGTCCTCTTCCTTCTCTGTTTGGGTCTGCTTTTATCTCTGGTCCTGATACGTCTTGTATGCCTACAGCCCATGCATGTGCATTCAGGAGACAGCATCAGCACAGAGCCTGTGGTAACAAACAGCTTATATTCTCCAATCCTGCACAAAAATCCCAGGGTAATTCTGACTCAACCACTGAAGAGGAGAGAATCCAGGACCAACAAGGTCTTTTTAAGCCTAAAAGAGGCATAAAAGAGAACCCAAAAATATTTGAGAATCACAGTGCCAGACTGGCACTGAAACAGCTTTCCCTGCCATGGTTCTGTAGGAACCTCAGCCATCTTGTTCTCTCCCTGCCTTCTTTTCTCTTTCCCATCCTTTGTCTTTCAGACTGTCTTCCCCAGCTCTGCAGCTTGTGGGATGAAAACATGTAGTGCCACATATAAAACATAGCAATGAAGATCAGCCCCTGCCCTCAGCTTCCTCAGAAGGAATGACACTGTTGTGGCAGAGTGGCTGTTTCTCACACTGTCACGGGTTTCTGGGACGCCAGGCAAAGCTGTCTGTGATCTAGGCACATTCACAGTTAACAGGAGCATCACACTGACAGGGAGCCCTTCCCAGTGACCTCCCAAAAAGGGTGCATTTTCCTCACTTTTCCCACATCTGCATCGCCCACTGCAGGAGCCAGACCCTTTCTCTTTTTCTAGGGGGGACAGTCTGGTGCCTGAAATTAAGACATACAAGCAACCACAAGAATCAGGAAAAAAGCACTTCACTTGATGAATAGCAAAGAAACAGCAGCACATACAGGGGGAGGGACAAATTCCTGATATCCCCAACTGTCTTCTTAAACTGTTACAAGCACTAAATTCTGTCTCTCTTTCAGTCCCATTGCACTCAAAGAATCCCAAGCAACAGTAAAAACCTACCCTGGACTTTGATCTTCTTCACTGTTTTCTCTGTGCTGTTGTTGATGGTGACAGTGACTGGAATGGGCTCACCATGGTAGTATACCTAGAAGGAACATGATGCTCAGAAATCCAGCCAGGAGACTTCTTCCAAGCCCTAAACCCCTCTAGTTTTCCCCAGATTACACCTCACAGAGGCCAGATAGGGGAAGATGACCCCTCCCAGTGATTTATGACCCTTCCTTCAATGACTTTGGTAACAGGGTTTCAGCCACCCCTAGCGGTAGCCATTGACAGAAATTGCATTGGAGCCCTTGAGTGCCAGGACAAGTCAGTCACAGCTGAGAAAGCAGCAAAATGCCATTGGCCTGCAGATACCACGATGCCCCCAGCCCCGGGGCAAACACCCCTCACCTCTTTACTGAGGGAAGCTTTCAGGTGCAGGGGTTTGCTGGACATGAAGAACTGCCAGGTGGTCTCTGCACAAGGCTTGGGCCCTGGTTTCTCCGGAGCATACTGCACCTTGCGGATCAGCAGACGTGCAGAGTTCCTGGGAAGCAGCAGAGGACAATGTGGTGACAGCCAGTGCTTGGCAGAGGCAGGAGTTCTGCATTCCAATGTGCCCATATGCCAGAAGTCACCAACAAGGTGAGGCAAAGCTGGACAAACAACCAGGGTGCATCACTGGACCACCCATCCCCTTTAAGGCAAAGCTGAAGAGAGACATATCCTATTACCTCCTATGAATTCTCTCTTCCTCATTTTCTGTTGAGAAAGCTTTCACCTCAAAGTCCACCCCACAGGTCTGCCAGAGAGAGAGAGGACAGCTGTGAAGTCAGGATCAGAAGACAGGAACATCTGCAGATGTTTCAGTATCTTTATGCACACCAGAAATTGGCAGACTCCTGCCAGCTGCGAATTATTCTGGCCTCCCACCACTGTCAGACATCCCTGACAACTGGTGTTGGCACATCCACCTGTTCTACAGTGCTTCTGATAAATGAGGCTTGATCCCAGTCTCTGAAAGGTGACATCCCTGCTCCTGAAAGGCTTCCTGTGAGACCAGTGCTGGAAAGGTCACACCATAAGACTGACCAGTGTGCCCACCCTGGGTTTCTGAACTGAATCTCTGAGTTGGCTGTGTAATGCCAAAACCAGCATCTAAGGAATGGAAGTGATCATGCCAAGCTAGCCTTTGCTTTAACAGGTTGATAGCATTGTGGGGCACCTGTGTGACTCCCAAGTAATTCTCTACAGAGACATTTTTGCTAGAATATAATTTCCTGGCATAAAACATAGATTATCCTTTTCCCTCTAGATTATACGACTCTCATCCCACTTTGCCTGGCTGATTTCCTAGTTCTGCTGTCCAGACAAGCATCCAGCCAAGTATAAAAGGAACATTTTTAACAGTATCAGAAAACTTGCAGAACATATAATTATTTAATGACTTTACTACAGGGTTTTTATTCTGTTTACACTTACATACAAGCCAGCTCTTCTCTACATTTAATTCAGGGCAGGTCTTAAGATGTTATTTATAGCAATCTGTGAGATTTTAGGCACTGTCTCCTTTTCTTTCATGTAGCCTCACAGCCACAATCATTTTATGTGCAGCCAACCCACAAATCATGTGATAGTCTTAAAGAAGCTACAGCACTGCAGATTTTGTAGTCTTGCTACTATTTGTCTAGATTCCCTTTCTTATTTTGAGGATTTCAACTCGAGTTCTGTGACACGTACTTGTAGCCCTTAGTTCTTGACATTTGTGGCACAGCACAGTAAATCAGTACCACCTTCTCCTACTATCAAGCTAAACAAATCCACATGATTTTTTTCCATCTGACTTTTCCTTAACCATGATAAGCACAAGTGTCCCACTGGCCTCACCTTATCAACATCACGAGGTGCAGGCTGCAGACAGACTGAGCAAGGCAGGTAATCTGGAAACTGTGGGAGGAAAAAGAGGAAATGCCCCAAAGCAACAGTACAGAGATGCTTTAGGTAACATACTGCTCAAAAAAACCCAGTCCTGAAGACAAGGGGTCAATCATTGTAATGCAGTAACCTTTTGGAATTCTGGTTAGTGTACTTGCCTTGTATGAACAAATCCCTCTCTTCCAAAAATACATTAGAAGTCAATAAAAGAAAAAAAAAGTCTATGCACAACATGAATCTTCTTCAGGAGCACTCAGACAGACACGTGACTGACAGCACTGGAAGGATTTCCTGTTAGAATTTGGCAGTCAGCTCTCATTTACTGACAACATCTGGTAAAGATCTTTTCATCTCCTTATTTGATACACAGAGTTTTTAAAGGAAAAGGATTTGGCGCTGGGGCAATGGTAAAAAGTGTTCCAGCCCCTCAGGAACTGGAAGGCAAGGATATATGGCGCTGTTGCTAGCATAAAGCCATTGCAAATTCCCTTGCCTTTTTTAAGAAAACACTTCTGACAGTGCTCTGACCACTGCACAGTTAGGATCTTCTTGTACTTTACCTCCCAGGATTGCAAGGAGAGAAAAAAAAATACATTGGTAACAGCACCTGTCACTCAAAACTGGAACTTGCAGAACATGAATTCACTATCAATTCCCATCCTCAGTCTATCACAGGGCCTCCACAGCCTGGTACGTACAGACGAGAAGAGAATCAGAGGCTCTTCTGAGACACTTACTGTAAAGAAAAAGGGATAAGCGTTTTTCCCCAGCTTCTTTAGCAGAGATTCCTGCAAGAGGGTGAGAGACTCTGGCTTGCCAGCAGGAGGGTACACCTGGACCCTGGAGAAGAACAGGTCCCGGCGGAAGGCGAGGCCAATCACATCAATGTCCTCCTGGCCGTAGCGGAACACGCAGGTGAGGGACACAAACACTGAGAAGAAGCACAGGACAGGTGAAACATGCAGCAGGATAGCAGTGAAGCCTCCAGGGATGAGGACATCTCCTGCCTCAGGGGGACAGGGAAACTCATTTCAACACTTGCATAACCCGGTGAGTACTCATCCCGTGTGTAACAACAGACATTGCATTGGTAGGAAGCCCATTCACTGGGGAAGAGAGTTACATTTGTACCCTTAAAAGAATAAAAAGATTCTACCTTAGCATCTCACTCAGAAAGATAAACAATTTCTGAGACATACATTGCAGAAAACCTCAAACCTTTTTTCCCCTTGATAAGAGCAGGATCCACCAATACAACACCATCTGAAAGAAAGGGAAAAAAAATCCAGATTAACAGAGGATGAGCAGGGTTGAGAGTAGGAAGAGCAGCACAACACCCTGTGGACTTACCCACAGGTTCCACGTTCTCTATGTGGTCAATGAAGTCCCGCTTTCCCAGGTAGATGGTCAGCTGTGGGGAGAGGATGACAACAGTTGAACTATAAAATGTTTGTGGTTGTTGAGGGAAAGGAGACACACACACATCAGAGAGCTGTAAATCTTGCAGAGGTCAGAACAATTCCATTTTAAATGGAATATATATATATATATTTTTTTTTTTTTTTTTTTTTCCAGCAAACATGCAACCCCCAGCAGACTCAACAGGATTATTCATATGCTTCAGGACATCAGAACTGAAGACCTGATCTAGACCAACACCCAAAGGTACAACACAAATACTTGTGCATAGGACAAAGAATTGTAGATTTAAAGATTTTTGGTGCTGTCAGGTTGGAAAGGCAATGAATCAGCTTTGTTTTAAACATTCACCAGCAGAAATACAACCCAGGAGGAAAGTGACCTGAGCTGCCTTTCTCTTGTATTACAACACATGAAAATTTTGCCCTAAATCATCTCCTCAAATTTAGTGGTAATACGGCTCATACTCCTTCTTCAGAAAAAAATAAAGGGGACAGGAAAGGGCTTTCTAAAAAGTCTCCAATCTGACTACAGGTAAAACTCAAACCAAAATAAGCCCATTATTATCATACTCACAGCTTTGTCACGGGTGCTTTTTCTGAAGATAACTTGTTTTTGAGGAGAATCAGCATTCTTCCCACCAACCCCGGCCTTTTGAGACTCAGGGCAGCTCATGGTCAAAGACAGGGATGTGACGGTGGGTGAATGAAGCTTTTCTGTCCCAAAACGTCCTGCCCCAGATGCCTGGGAAAAACAGATGAATGAGATAAAAGCAGTAGGTAAAGCACTGTGCTCCTGTGCTGTTTCAGAACCCCTCACGCGTCCAAATGGTGGCTCTGTCTAAAAGCTACAAAGGTGGTTTGTGTTACTGAGGAGTCAAACAACCCCCAAATGAGAACTCATCTGTCCTGCTGCATTTTCCTCAACCAGAAGCCAGTGCAATCCATTATGGGAAGAGTAGCACTGAGCACAAAGCAGAATGCACTGTAAGGATAGAACAGTCCAGCCACCTGCCCAGAAAGGCAACAGTTATACTTGGAGGTAGGGAACAGCTTGCACCTGAGGGGTAGAAAACATATGGAATAAAAAATCTTCAGGAGAAAAATAAGGAGGGAGAGAAAAGTGGGGAGGAAAGAATGGAGGGAAAAGAAGAGAAGCAATGGAAAAAAGAGGAGACAGGAAGAAGAGAAATGGAGACCACAAGGGCACGAGGGATATCCAGAGAGAGAAGTCCAGAAAAGCTAAGGGCTACGAACCAGAGAGGTTAGCTTTTTGCTTTGCTGTAAGTCATCCCATTGATGATCAGAGACCAAATTTAAAATAAGGTGAAGCACTTCCCCAGTTAACAGAAGATTAAAGGTAGCTCTGGAAATCACCAATACTAATTGAATCACAGGATTAGACACATTCACAGGGAAAAAGCCTTTTGGCAGCTGATGGATGAGGATCCAGGAGCAACCTTAACCCTGTAAGATACTGAAACAGAGAAGCATCAGGAAGGGATGAAGCCACCCTGTCCTTACACTCCTCACCATCAGAGCTGTGTGATTGAGAGCAGTGTGTTAGACTCCAGCTCTGATGGAGTATGACTGTCCTTGCAATTTGCTCCCATTCTATTTCTCTGCTTGCTTTCCCATTTTAAAACTGCTTCAAGTAAAACAGTAAAACAGTTTCTAGGGCCTATTTGCAGATGACAAACCATAGAAAAAGGAAACACGGCTTCTTGGAGAGCTGAAAAAAATGTAAGGCAGACATTAGAAACACATGTAAGCATTTCTGGTTTTATTAAGTAGCTTTTTCAAGCCCAGACCAGTATTAGTAGCTGACTAGACATGATACTCATGCTGTAGACTCAAAGAAACACACAAGCAATTAACATTAAATACCTTGCTGTGTTCCAAATGGCACAGGAGTTTCACGAACAGTGATGGGAACTTCTAAATTATTGAAGAAAGATGAATTTTCCAAGGCAGCTGTGTCCTATGCCTCTTTGCATCTACCAGCGGGAATTACTGCCCTCTTCACAATTTGTAGGGGATTTGAAAGCTCGTCTCTAGTTGCGTCCGTCCAGGATTTCAACAATTAATCCCTCTCCAAGAGCAAATATTGTATCTGGGCTAAGATTCAGCTGGGAAGTGGTAAAGTCAGCAACAACAAGGCATTACCTAAGGACACTCAGGTAGTCGGTGAAGAGGTCTACAATGTCCTATTCACATGTTTTACAAAGACTCCAGACTTATGTAGCACAGGACAGCTACTGAAAGCAGTTTATTCTAAAGCTTTATCTCCTCCTTCCTAGGGCTGCAAGACACCCAGCCTGGCAAGAAACTGAACAGACAAGAGCCATTTATGAAGAGGGAGTTTATAAAAGACTAAAAGCCATTTTGATGGACTGTCAAACACTGAGAACAATGCACTGTTCTCATGATTGCTAAGCAATTTAGCTATTACTGCTCCACCAGCATCCAACTGACATGATGATGCAAAACAATACACTGCTGGCTCGTACAATCCCCTCCTCAATTTACTTACAAAAGCACAACACCCGGGATTTAAGAAACACAGATATTTCAATTAACTTGAGCTTTTCTATTCCTTAATCTTCCAAGAGCAGCTTTCCCCCCAGCAGTGAATTTGGCCCTGGTATTTTGCACAACACTGTGTGTTAACTTTTGGCTTGTGAGCTGCAGGAGCAGCTGTAGCTTTCCTCTGGCTGCATCTGCTCATTTGATTACAAGGATCACATGATATCCTGTCCACTTGCCAGCCTAACAGCTCCCTCCAGCTCAAGCAACCTCGCAGTCACAGATCAAGCTTGCTTCTCACAATCGCTGACGTTTTCCTGAATATAGTGACAGAACCAATGTTCTTCAGTTCTTTAAGGGTTCCAGCAACATTTTATTAACTGGAGGTGGATTATTTGGAGAGTTTAATTGCTGCTCTGTCTAATCAACTCTGGCAAACACAAACCAGCCAGGCTGGAACCACAGAAATTCCCACGTGTCTGTGCTGCAGAAGGAAAGTCAGGTCATTGTAGGAAGTAAGGAAGAAACCCCAGAGATGTTCTACTCAGTCAGACTTGGCAAAAGCAAAAGGGAGGAAGCTGGTTTTGTACAAGTCTGTGCTGCAGCCACTGCAGGCTTCTCAGTTCTCCAGGAGAGAATGAGCATTCCTGTTGGTACACGTACCACTGCAAACATCCTCAGGGGATCTTGGAAAGGATCAGCTTACAGCTTCTCCGTAACACACGTTCCTAGTGCGCCCTTAATCCAGAGAAAGATGCACAACCCACCCCCAAATCCACTTGAAGGGCAGCTCCACCTCTGGCAGCAAAACTGCTACAGCCACCTCTGCACTGCAGGTACCTTCATTTGCTCTTCTTTCCTCTGCAGGCTGAAGCAGAAAAGAAGGCAACAGAAACAATCAAATTATAGGGAAAAAAAAAAAAAAAAAAAGAGCTAGAATTGGTCACTAGAATTTCTTACATACCTTGGTGTTAAGGAACTTTAATCTGAAATAATTAAGGACTTAGCTAGCTGGATGTTACCCTTAGAATTATTAACCTGCTTCATAACAGCATCAAGGGGCCTAACAAAGCCCTTTGGGTAAGATCTGTGTCCATGCTGTAGAAAAACACAAGTGTAGCAGTTTAAATGATAAACATCCTAAACCCATTCTGATCCTCCTCAGCAGAGGCTGCAGTTTTTATTATGCTAATCTCCCAATAATCTTTCATCATGCTGACTTGCCACTTTGTGATCTGCTTTCCTGCAGTAACCAAGGTCACCTGGGCTCGTGGCAGGTGCCTTTTCAAGGACCATCTGCCACTGCAACAGGCAGAAGAAAACATATCTTGTCTTTCGAAACTGTCCAGAATGCCAGCTTCTCATTTTTGCTACAGTTCTCACTCCCATGAGCTGGATAAAAGCTTATTTTCTAATGAAAAAAGGAGGGTGGCCAGTGATGGCTATTAGTTCTGATATTTGTACACTGAAGAGCTGAAGACTTTGCTTCATTACTCTGAAGCTGGAACCAGAGCAACATCTTCAACAGGGTTTTTGTATTTTTAAAGAAACGTGCAACTCCTCTTCCCGTCTCAAAAACTTGACAAGGTAGCAGTCAAAGTTTCACAGCAGAAAAAGCCTATTTCCAGCAGTGTTTGAAATGCAGATACTGATTTCCTCAGTTCAGTAGTTTATCTAAAACCTTTCAAGGTCAGAGACAGAGGCACTTTTTCAACGAGGCAAGACTTCCTTCAGTGTCAAGGCAGGACTCCTGAGACAGGGCAAGCCCATGCTGCATCAGCTAAGAGCATTATCCTCTTTCCCCCTCTACACCAAATCCCACAATTCACCAGGAAAATGATATTTCAGATCCCCCTCCGCACTCATTCCAAACAAGATGTCACACGCAGATGCACAAATAAATCAATCAGAGCAGTGTGGGGTTTTAAAAGCAGAACACGGGTTTATTTACAATCAAGTTCTTATGGGCAGCTGAATAAATAAAATTTTTGCCCCATATACTCTAATTCCCCTCTGCAGAAAGTGTCTGAATGAAAGGCAGGGTTAGAGGGAGCCTGTCAGAGCAGCTCCCCAACCCAGCCCCTCCAAAGAAACACTTCCACAGTAAAACACTATCGGGAAAGAAGAAAATAAAGTGCAAATAAAAAGGCAATATAACGCTGGTGGCTTGTCTTGAGGCCCAGATGATGTGGAAAGGTTTGGCTGGATAAAGATATGCCAGGTAGCTCACACTCAGTCACATCATGGTTTGGGGTGCCAGAACAGGGACAGAGCTCAGACACTGCTCGGTACCACAGAGGGCTCCAGCGCAAATGGGAATATTGCACGTGTGCTCAAGAACGGGGCAAGTGGCCTGGAATTGCCAGCACCAAAACAATGGATTTGGGGTTTGATGCCACTGCTCCCCTGTGTACTGACAGCCGCCAGGACAGGACGGATGAACAGAGAAAGGGAACATCTGTATTCCAGGACTGAAGTCACAGGATTACTACATTCCTCATCGCTGCAGCACATCTGCAACAACCTCAACAAGCTTAGCTCTCTCCTCACACCCAGTAACCGAACTGCCTGTGCTATAAAAAGATTAAAAAGCTATTTTGTGATGCCCAAGCTGTTGAAGGGCATTTCAACACAAGGGTGCAGAAATCCTGAAGAACAGACCGTTGTCTCAAGAACTGATACACAGAGTTCACATGACAGCGCTGAGAGCCTGTGCCAGGATCAGAACAGATCCAAACCGAGTTGATGACTCAAAGACAGAGCTGTCAGAGCCATGGGAGGCTCTCTTTAAAAGCTGTTCCAACACTTCAAACTGCCTAGGATGTGTTTCTTCTCACCCCATGCCTGAACTAGGCCACCAGAACAGAACACAGGAGACAGGACATGCTTTAAGTCAGCGTACACAATGACTTCTTTCCAAAGTTTCCACCTCAGAAGTGCTGTAGATACATTTGTGTGACAGGGTATTTGGCACAGCTGTCTGGTGAGGAATCCCGCCAGTATCTTCAGCTCCACGTGGTGCATAGATACTGCAAGTAAAGGCATGACTAAGTAGCGTTCTCCATCTACAACAGCTAAACCCATTCTGAGTCCGAGTGCCACAGTGCAGTTATGGCCGTGAGAAGTCTCTGACTCACGCTCCTTTCTCCATTGCTTTAGAACTTCCCTCTGGAAAGCAAAGCCCTTGTGCTTGTCAATATCCTGACTGGATGGATCTGGGCTCGGGTCTCCATGCTGTGCAGCCACGGAGCAGCACCACCACACACAGCCTTTCACTCTCCGTCAGTCAAAACTCAGCCCACAGCACAGCCTTGTTTCCTTTGTCCACACTGACCACGTGGGCACCCGCTGGGGACCACGTGACTGCATTGATAGAAGAACTGAAAGGGAAGGCAAGAGTAAGTGTACATGAAAGCTGAATTCCACAACAGCACTTAGCACTGGAACGAAATACTATCATATTCTCATTACCAATTAAAAAACCCCCACTTTCTCACATCTCAAGAGACTTCGGTTTTTATGAGTCTGAGGCAGGTACAATTTCTTCAAAATGTATTGAATGCACTTTATTAAAATCGTATCTCAGTTTAGCAAGATAACAACAACAAATCTAATCTAATTCAATCTAGAGGATACTGCCATGAATCCACAAAGACTTTGCATATTAATAATTCTCACATGCCAATAAGAGTTGCAAAGGTGTACAACTCCAACTTTTTGAGAGCTCAGCGAGATCCACAACCCTGATCCCCACCCAGGGCTGCACGTCCCACTTCCCTCACCTGTGATGCTTTGCAAGCGTCCTCTCCAATTTCCCAGTAAGCACATTCCAAATGTAGAGGGCCCCATCAGCTGAGCCAGCAGCCACATAGTTACCATCAGGGCTGGGAGATCAGACCAGGTGCAGAGGGCAAAGAACGATTTTCAAGTCAGCAATTTTCAGCACACATCATCATTCCACCCACAACTTCCTGAGCAAGCAACTTGGCATTAAATACGTTTTTAGGAGTTATGTGTTATCACCTGCTAACACTAAGAGGTGAAAACACTTTGAAATCAGAGCATTTCCAAGACATTGGATCAATATCAAAATCAAATCAGATACACTCTGGCTAGACCAAGAGGTAACCTTGGACAAATCCCAAACTCTGCCCCAGTTTTTCTAGCTCTAACTGCGGACCTGTGCAGCCAAGCATCAGGAGTCACTCAGTTCAGCTGGGGAGAGGTTCATCAGGTGTCTTGTTTGTGTCTGACCTTACCTGAACACAACTCTTGTCCAGTCAGAGCCACATTTGAATCCCTGGGCACTGGAAAGTTAGAATCACATAACTGTTAACTCATTTATGAGAGGACAATGAGAACTCAATTACGACAACTTACTAAAGACAACGTTAAGGATTTCTGCATGGTTCAGAATAAACCCCAGCATCCCTTTATCCCAATTCATGTTCCTCACACACCCTTCTCTCAATGGCACCTGAAGAAATTCTTTCCTTTAGAACACAGACTTCTAAGCCAAGCTGCCTTTCTTAAAGAGAAACATGAGAAGATCCACTAGAGCAGATCTTTGCTGTTTCTAGACATTCTAGAGAACTTTGCCACGTAGAAAAGAAAGTGAGGAGACTGCTCTCTTCACAGAGGTCCTGAAAACCACTCCAGCACTGAGGGTAACCCACAATACAAAAATTCACAGTGCTCTTGTGAAGAACACACTCACCTGAACGTCTGCTTGACCGCACTGACCCGCAGATCAATGATCTTGAGCAGATCATCACGGGAACAGGTCAGAAGCTCTGTTCTCTCCGGGTTCAGGTCCAGAGCTGTGATTCTTCCAAGCAACTCCAGTTCTTTTACAATGCTTTCAGTCCTAAAGACACAAAGAGGACAAACAAACCAAACCAAACAAAAAACAAAACAAACAAACAAAACAAAACAAAAAAACCCCAGTGAACTAGGGTCCAGAAGCCAAACCAGAGCATCAAAACTGACTTGTCCCAGTGTGGAAAAGAAAAATGATTACTGGTTTATTCTTACATTTTATTTCTTTCCCAAGCTAGATCCCACCTTGTGGATAGCATTTCCAGCAAACAGTTAAGACATTACTTTCCCCACAACCCCACCCTAGAACAGCAAGCACTGACCAATGAAAAGTATTTACCAGCAAGCATGCTATCTTTTCAAGAAAGAAATGGCATCTCACCCCCCCCAACTCCCCCAAAAAAGCCCACAACAACAAAAAAAAACTATAACACCAAACAGCATAAAAGTAGCAACAAAAAGTGTCTTTAATGGCCTTTTGCCACTTTTATAACAGTCTCCCCAGCTGCCAAGCTCAGGAAGAAGAGTTCCCTACTTCAGATTAACCTGCCAGCAAACCCATAAGCTCTCCTACAATAATTTTACCTGATGTCCCAAAAACGAATCTTCTTATCAAAATGTCCACTCATTACACACTGCTCAGTACACACAATGTCATTGCAGCTAGATCCTGCAAACACTGTTTTTATACCTAAAAAGGAGAAACCAATGGTGACATACTTAAATTCACACTGTCCAAACTGATGAAAATTGAGACAGGAAACAATCCAAATTCACTGGCCACACAGAGCAGGTTACTGGCACAGGGTAAATGGTCTTAAAATAATCCTGATTAAGTCTTCAACCTCTCTGCCCTTCTCAATCTCCTTTGCTGGGACTTTAAATGACAGCCTCATCACTTCATATTTAGCCAGCTATAATTTGCTACTGTTAAACAACATGGATCAGTCTCCTTGACCTATGTTTGCAATTCAGGTATCAAGGTAACTGAATCTCAAATGCTCTCTCAGCACAAGCAGGTTTAGGAAATAAGGTATTTCTCACGAAGAAAAGCCTAGATCCTAGCAATTCCTTCATTTGAGATGTTGAAATTTTCAGTATGTTTCCAAGAGACACTCCCATCCACTCACCTCAGGGTTAAAAACCTGGCCTGGCTCCAAGTTTTTAGTGGAAGACTAAAATACCCATCCCCAGACTGGTAAACAAAGAACACTCCCAAAAACAGCTGCTCTCAGTGTAATAGCATTAACAGTGCTTCCTGCACACACAGGATTTCTTAGTCCAGGTAACAGGCAGAAAGAATTCAGTCATTTAAAGAATAAGAGAAAATGGGATGACTGCTAGCTTTTTCCATTTTTATACTGGCAAAGAGATTCAATAATTGAACTGACACCGGACTGCCATGAGCATTCAGCAGAAGCACAAAACACGGATGAAAGGCAGAAGCTGGGCTTCCTTACAAACTTTGCTGCGGAGGTCCCAGAGCTTGAGGGTCCGGTCGTGACTTCCCGAAACAATACGTGCATTGTCCAGCAAGAACTTGGCTGACAGAACTTTACCACTGTGACCTGTCAGGGTGTGCTGGGGACAGGAGATTGACATGGTGAAACTGAGTATTTCTACTTGCTCAAATTGTAATTTGCTCGTCTCCTGCATCACTTGGCAGAAAAAGCATCTATTACAGTTAAACAGAGATCACCACTGAGGAGTGTTAATTATCAGAGTCCAGCCTGGAGCTGGGAAACACAGGTCATCTTTTGCTGCAGTTTCTCCAGTTACTCAGAAACCTGCCAGCTCCTTTCTCAACAATCTGTACAACTACATTTCATGGGCAGACGGCAACTGCAACACAGCCTTGCAGGACAAACCAATGACAAAGGGTTAAAGCGTGCTGAAAATGGAAATTGTGCCTTTTTGCCTTCACATGGAGCTTCCCCGAAGGACACAACAGGGTATCAAGTCTCAACTGTTATTACATCTTAAAGCCTGAAAGCTGAGACAACCAGGGATTTCAGAAAAACTCCCTGCAGCAGCTTCTCTAAGTGCAGGGGGAGGCTCCCTGAGGCTGAGAACATGAACCACATTCACTTAGAATTGCTCAACATTTACATACTAAATCACAAAACCCAATGAACTGTTAAAGTAAGAGTTATGAAAAACAAGACAGAAACCTTTGTAGATAGATTTTTTTAAATACTCAACGGAGCATCAAATTACACAAAGCAATCTGGGCTTGGGGAAACACAAAATAAAAACCCTTAAGAATGGAAAAAACCAGAAGTTTGGGGAAAAAAACCACATCTGATATACAAAACATCATTCCAAAAAGACCACCTTGCCTTAAGAAAGGAGCACAAACTCCAGTAAAGGAGGATCTATCTTCCACTCCACACCTCTCTTCTGCCCTTGCTGAACAGACATTACATTCAGGTATCTGCATTTAGGCAGGGAGTTCTGGCAAAGTTTACAGTGATTTCAGTTTTACTACCTCCTGCTTATGTGTAAACCACAAAAAGTCCACAGTGCTCACACTTGAAACACAGAGCACTACTTCATCTAAGCAAACAATGAATGCACTCTGAAGAATTACAGGAAGATTCTGTGAATGTTTGCAGATGTAATTAACCTTTTGCAGTGAGTAATCTATGTCTGCTAAACTTGTATTCACTATAATTCACATCCAATAGCAGGTTTTGAAGCCAAGGAGAAGAAAGAACTGATACTCTTCACTTTCCTGAGATTTGACATCTCCACACTGAGAATTACCCAATGAATTACAGTGCATCTGTTGGTTATAACCAACACTGAAATGTCAGAAGATTTGAACATCAAAGTAGCATCATACTAAAATAAAAAGTTGAGGAAACATGTACATAGGAAATGACAATTAAAAAAAGATCTTGGAAAGCTGTGAAACTTTTCTTTTAATCTATCAAAGGATTATTTTTAATTCAGAGACAAGTGTTAGAGAAGAATACAAGTACAAAGTATTTGGGAGGAAAGGAGGAACCTTTCAAAATACATTGAGGATGATATCCAACATGTTGAGGCTTGCTGCCTTGGACAGCCAGGCAGACAGCTCCTTTTCAAGTATGCTGCACTAAAAAAAAATTTTAATTTTCCCACTTTGTCTTTCACAAAGCCCTTTTTAGCAGCCTTTCCTTTGAAAGAGGCTGAAACATTGAGGTGACTCTCCACAAATCATAAGAAGCATTTAAAGTTCCCCAGAGGGGTACACAAAAGTGTTTTTCTAGGTGGGAGGTTGTATTGGAAAAATACACAGTAACTGGAGCTTCCTGCAAGGCTGTGTGGAGATCAACACTATATTTTAGGTCTTGCTGTGAAGACTTTCAAGAGATAAAGAACCTCTCAACAACAAAAACTATTAAGAGAGTCTGTAGATGCCCAACTTCCAAAATTGCCACGTCCCCATTTGACAAAGCTGGGAATACAAGACAGAAACAGCCTGTGCACTGCTTTGTCTCACGAGACTCACCCGTAATCGATTGTCATCAACCGTCCAGATTCTACTGGCAAAGTCATTTGAAGCTGCTAAGAGGTAAGAACCCTGTGAACACAAGATTCCTTTAACATTCCTTCTGCTAGTCAATATGCAAACCAAATTCAAGTATTTCCAACAAACCACTAAAACCATAATTGTGCTATTTTGTCAAAGGAAAAAAGGAATAAAACCAAAACCACAGCAGCAAATACCAGTATGGAAAGCTAATGTAACCCTTCCCAAAGGGCCATGGCACCTGCTTCTCACCAAAATGGGAGGGTTTGCAGAATCATGGCTACAGATGGTAGCAAGAATAATCTACACCAATTATAACAATAACCAGACCAGAGAAAGGACATTCATCTTTTGATTCAGCTGCAGTAAGAAAATGCATTCTAGTTTACCCTCATCTGTTTTGGAGTTGTTTCCTTTTTTTTTTATTCCCCAGAGGAAAAAAGCCCTGCAACATCTACCCCCACTGCTTAGAAAGGTCTCAGAGTAGAATTAGCCTGATTCTTGCCATTTTCATTAAAATTCTAACATTTTAAGCTAAGATTTCAAAAATGAAATTTGCCTGAGAGGGAAATTCATTTGTTCACGGCTTTAGGCTTAGGGTGCCCACAAGTCATCCATGATCAAGAATGGCCACCACAAAATTTATGCTTGCACTCCTGTCCATCACAAAAGATCTTCCCTGCAGATTAACAGCACACCTCTAAAGAGCAGGTCAGTGTCCAAAAGAAGGATCCTCTTGGGTGTGTATCATAATTTAGCACACAGAATCACGAAATGGCAGAAAGGAGATCAGCTTTGTGCTATGGAAGAGGTCTCAGCAGAAAAGTCAGATCACATATCCAGTTAGACCAATCCAAGACCCCAAACTCCTTCGAGCTGGACTGTTGGATGCTGACCCCAGTCATGTCCCCGCTGCTCCAGGTGAACACGACCTGAGCACATCTCACACTGTCAGCAAACACTCTGCCAGCCACACCATTGCTCTGCCGTGGCTGGGGAGAAGCTGCTGGGAGAAGCGGGCATGGAACTGCAAGTCTTGGGATAATCAGACCTTTTACTATTCATCACAGACCTCAGAAAAGCACTTATGGAAAAAAAAACTTCACAGAAATAAAGCCTCAGTGTATTTGCTTCTTCTGTTTTGCCAGCTTCAGTGGAAAGCTAATTTCTTACTTTAAACAAAAATCCGTAACAGCCAATGTCTGAGCTGCATGTCATCATCTGAATTGTAAAGCAAGGATCAGAATTACAGACTGCATCTTATCAAATAAAGATCTTTTGTACAATTTTAACTGCTTTCAGCTACTTTCATGTTTTAACCCATTTCTTAAGTAACTTTTCAATTAGAATGGAAATGATAGTAGAGAACAAGATAATTCCATTAATTTATTCCCAATTATGAACAGTGGATATTGCAGATACTCACAGCACTATCAAACTCTATGCTTGTAATCCCAGCATTACTGCCAGAGAGGGAACCTTTGGGCTCGCACCTATCTGCACAGAGAAAGATGAACAAAAACTTGAGCAATGGATTAGAACAGAAGTTGACACAAAGTGACCCATAATACGAGTTTATTTAGCGTCCCACCATACCCTAAAGCAAAAAGGTTTACCTCCCAAGACTTCCCAAAGCTTAACCCTCCGGTCCATGCCTCCTGTAGCTAGTAACCGAGAGCCAGGGCTGAACTGCACCGCATTCACCTCCCCATCATGTGCATCCTGAGGAGGGGAAGGAACAGAACAGCCACCCAAAAGGGAATTAGCACACACCCATAACCCAGAGATCAGAGAGCTACAGAACCTAAAGGTTACACAGAATCACAGCTGTGCATCTTTCTAGGGAATAAAGCCACAGGCAAACGCTCCTGTGGCAGACAGCAAACAGCAAAAAGGCTGATCCTTATCTGAAGAAATAACAAAGGTACATCAATAAAAACACCAGCAAGGACTCAGCAGCAATAACAAACTACCAAAAGCCTTTTCAAGCTTCCTAAGCTTAGGCTCTTAAGTCACACCAGAAAAAAAAATACGGAAAGGCAGGACAAGAAACAGTAACAGGTGACGCGCTGTAGAAGGAAAGTAACTTTTCACTCCTCTGTCTAGAGAGAGCCATGGATTGGATGCATTGCATGATCCAATCAGTTCATGCAACCATGCAACAATCAGGTCAGGCCTGAGTTAAGCAGGTCTGCTAGGAAACAGCACGGCAGCTGCACTGCATTCACTGGTGATTATGCAGTACAAGTGTGATAGCACTCCTTCCCTAGGACTTGAGCTTAAGCTGTGCCTCCTCTCTGCAGATGCACTGACCCAGCACCCTGCTTCCAAAGCTTAATGTTCTGAATTCTTGAACTTTTAAAACCTATCAGAGTTTTAAAATTAATTCCTTTTTTATTCCTCTATTCATTTCACAGCTTTATATGACTTACCCTCCCAGTATTACCACCAATCTTAATTATTTTTTAAGTATTTTCAGTAACTGCTCTTTCAAAACCAGCTTTTCTGGAAACTTGTATTTTTACAGAACTTGTTGCTTGAATGTGGTCTGTCAGCTCATATTTAAGGCTAATCACATCTCAAATCTGATCTTTCTGCAAATGCAGAGGAGCCATTCACAAGAAAACTGGTGAAAAGCCTGACCTAGAAGCTACACATGGGAATGATTCCTGAAGTGATTACCTTTTCCAACCCGCACCTGCCTCTCCAAAGGTGAGCCCAGTCTGCTCCTGCATTTGCCACAGAGCCCTTGCATTAGTTCCTGGAATGCTCTGCCAAACCTAGACATGTCTTGATCCTCCACCTGGGCTCAAAACACTGGAGCTAAAGCCAAACACCTCCTCCTCTGATGGCTCCTATCCAAGCCAGCTCCAGCTGCCATTTCAGTCGTGACCCTATCCTCACATGAGGTGACATTGCTACTCCCTCCACCCAGAACTTCCCCTGCAGGATATGGTAACAGAGCAGGCAAGAATACACATGCTTCCCTGCCGCAGTGAGCCACACTGATACTCTAGATGAAGAAAAGAAGTCTTTTAATATCCACGAAAAATCCACATCCAGCTCTGGAGTGCCCAAGAAAGCTCCAGAGTAAAGTTCAAACAAGCAGCTGCATTCCAAGACAACTGCCTTTCAGTCACAAGACAATGCCCTGCACAGAAACTTAAGTTTGGCTTTGTGAGGCCAAAGAACACATAAAGGAGGTCTCAGCTTGAAAACCTTTGATCATGCACAGCAATTGAGGACACCCCATTACCATGAGCTCCTCTTTACCGGATTTGTTGGATTGCATTTGGTGCCACAACTCCCTTTACTGTGGAGAACTGGAACTGAATTAATCCCAAACTGTCAGCAGTCTCTTCCTCAATCACAGCTCTGCTCTGGCATGATAGAATAGGGACTGCTGGGAGCCAAAGAGGTAATAGGGTGGAATTTCCCTGTGCCCTCAGAAAACTTCTTTGTCATCATCGACCTCAGAAAGAAAGACATGGAGCACACTGGCTCTGAGAAACATTCGGGCTAAGAATGAAACGGAATGCATGCTTCTACCAAACCAAGAATTCCTTCCTGTTCGGCAGTGCTAATAGTAAGAGTCTCAGGATATCAGTTCCCACACAGAGGATTCTCCTCCTCCAAAACCAGAACAAAGAATGGCAGAGCAGAGGATTCCTCCTGTACTCACAAAGACACATATGGCAGTAGTGGGCACTCTCACTTCTTTACTGGCACCTGGATGTGGCTCTGCATTATCCTGGGGTGCAGGGAATGAGGACAGAGAACGCCTCCTGAGAGGAAACAAAGCAGAAACATTTTAAAATGAGAAATGAACACTGTTTCTCTTGAGTTCATCCTGATCTATACCTGTCAATTGACTACTCTGTATAGAACGTGAAAAATTGGGGAAGGTGCTTTTAACATCTTTTTTTAATCTCATCTTTCAAAAATTACATTTGTCATGTAACACTATAGTCACTTGTGGCTTTAGATATTTCACAGTTCACCATACAAGTTACCTGAACTGATTACTGACCTCATTTTGGAGCAGTGTTTTAATGTTTTCAATAGGAAGAGAAACATGGGACTGGCTGCAGCTTCATCTATGCACTTATGTCTAGGAAGACTCAACACCATTTCAGCACTACATCCCAGGCAGCAAAATGCTCTGTTCCAAAGCTTGGGCTGCTCCATTTAAGCAAAGACATCCACCTACTGCAGAGCTTAGCTTAGAAGGACTGGCTCCACTCTGGCTACTAAGCACAGAACCCAAAGACTTATTTTAAATAACCCTAGTGAAGGAGCAAAGTGCAGTGGAAAGTAAGAGCAAACCCCATGTATTCTCTCCACAAAGAGGGGCTCACTGCCTCTCTCACTGTGGATAGTTTCTAAGCAGAATCTAATCAGCACAACGCAGCTGCCTTCCACGTTACTTCAATGGATTACAATCACATGCTGGACTAAGAGTGGATAATGTTTTCACCTGGCAGTATCAGAAGACTGATGTCCCAAAAGGGGAGACTCAGACAGACTGGAGGGAAAGGTCAGAGGTCAGCACACGGCAAGATGGAAGAAACAGGAAGTTGAGGAGAACAAAAAAGAAAAAAAAAAAAGAAAGGCAGAAGCTAGAAGGAAGGCTGAAATACTTGTTTGCATTCCCTGCATCACCAAGATTTTGGTGTACATTGAAACCAATAAACAAAACAAGGAGGTGAAAGAGTTCTAACCTACCCAAAGATATTACTGATAGAGTCCAGAAGGCCTCCAGCTGGCTGGGAGAGTCGCTTACTGAAGGAGGGGAGGACAGGTTTAAACCTTGTGAATAGCTTCTCCACATAAAGAGCAATACAAACACATTTCATAGTAACATGGCTCTGGTAAGACTCCCTCCCCTCAGACCCAGCCCAGAGACAGAGAACAACAAGGCAGGCATCAGTGCAAAAGTCATCAGTAACTGCAACTTGGGACACATTTTGTGGGTGAAGGTTCTTCAATCAATGTCCCTCAACCTCACCCTGTGAATTGCTGGGTTTAGATGGAACAGTCTGCCAAGTCTGACATTAATCCATGCCCTCACATAACTACCTCTTACTTTCCACTCACTGCTATTTTAGAGAAAGAACAAGATGCATTTAATCTAGGTGAAGATTATTTTCAGCATTTCAGATAAACCCAGCTATTTGCAAAGTCATGTTGATATCTTGTAGAGTAATGGAGGCATAAAACAACAGGCATTGTAATACCCATGTCATTAACGATATACTTTTTAAACATTTGTTTTAAAGATCAAACAAAGATTTTTTCAGGCACTATGGTAATTTTGTTCAAACAGCAAAGGAAAACCAGCACATCTAAAGCATAGCAATAGAGAACACAGCACATGAGTTTCCCACTGCTCTGGTAGTAGCACTAAACTGTGTTCCACCTAGAGACAACTAGAAACCTAAGTTACATTCCCAACATTGCTCCAGCTCTACCATGCCCCCTGTAACTCCTCAGTGACATGCTACAGGAAGCTCCTGGTCACAAACCTGGACGTCCGGCTGACAGCTCTCACCGGAGAGGTTTCCTCAGCTGTGTCGGAGGTTTCATCTGCAAGCACTTCGATATCATCATCCCTGCTGAAGTGAGAGAAAACATCTCCTTTTCAACCAGCCACTGACAGCATGAACTGACAGGATGGCACTGTTCCAGGGCCTGTCAGTGTCCATGCCAGCAGCCCAGGTTTCTGGAGCTGTAGCAACACACAGGCAGATCCAGGTAACACACACTGATGCAACTACCACTGCCAGAGATGTAATCAACACACAGTGTCTGAAAACAGATAAAGACAGCAACGAAATTTCAGGTTTTTTCTTTCCAGCTGCCAATTCCTGACTTTACTGACAGTGGGGCTGGATTTCCACATCCCCATTTCTGTTTTCAGACCTCTTTTCCAGATTCTCTTTACTACAGGCGTCCTATTTCAACCTGTAGCACTAAATACATACAGCACTGTAACAACCCACCACACCTGAGCAAGGCTTCACGACAGAGTGAATGATATTTGATGGAACAGTTACAAAAGAACAAAAACTTGAGTTACTGTGACACCAAGTATAGGTGATAGCAGCACCGTTTTTGCTGTTTCAAAACAAGCAAGTGTTAAAAAAAGCTTAAGAGGTTTACTGAATTTTCCTGCTTCACCTACACCAAAGACACCCTGATACCTTCTACACTCTTGTACTTCAGGTGCTGCACCATTAAGTGTGAGAGCTGTTTCTGTTCACTCCATTAAAGGGCTGGTGTTCAACTGAACACAACCCATGAGGTTCCAACCCATGCACAGCAAATTAATCCAGCTAAATTACTCAGCTGATGCTGAAGATTTTCCCCCATTAGTCACCACGGGCTCTGACAGCCTAGTATTTTTTCCTTCAATGACGATTTTTCCTCCACTGCTGATTTTGCAGGACAAACTATTTTTAAACACACCTTACTAACCTAATGCCATTTGACTGAAGAGAAGTTTAAATTCAGTATTTAACCAATACGTGACATCAGAAAACAGCTGCAAAAGGATTTAAAAGGATGAAACCATTTGTAATCCCCCATTTCAGAATATAGTTGCACTTTCAATTCTAAGATTTTAGAGGAGAGTGTACATGAAAAGACTATGGAAAATATATTCTCTGATTGAATGTATTAGGCTGCTACTTCAATAAAATACTAACAAGTCCTGCCAATATTTATTTCTAAAAATCTAAAGTTTCTGCAATTGTAACTATGTGTAGCAGAAGAACTTTCCATGTTAACAGTGTGTTTTTAAGTAAATATAAGCACCAGGGCACACCCCCTGAAATGGGGCAGTTCTTCCCTTCAGTAAGCAGCATATTTACACAACACAAACCCTCTCAAACTATAAAATCCTAAAGAAGAAATCAAAGCCATCTCTGAAGCAGAGGTTGAGTATACAGAAGCAATTATGCTACAGAGTGTCTAATTCTCCCTTTCCACATGCCTTTTCTCCCTCTCCCAGCCTTTTGTACAGCCCCGCTTCCAGAGGGATGCACTGCTTCTGTCCTTCGCAGGGGCTTGCAGCACAGCACTCAGTGTGACTCTGATGTGAACATAAAGAGGAAAAAGCCTGCAGGCAGCTCTGGCACCCCTCAGCAGGGCCCAGAGCATCAGATGCAGCTCTTCTGGAGCAGGCAAACACAAACACCCTGATCAGCCCAGCTCGGAGCACCCACAGCTCCCAGTGCCCACTTCAGCCACCTGATCCAGCACCACCCAGAGCCAAACACAGAGGGGCAAGAACAAGGACTGGAGGGATTCTCTTCAGCTTACCAGGTAAAGTACTCCACTGCTCCACTCTTAGACAATAAATCTCTGCCAGTGTGGAAGCCATTTATTTTCACCCAGATTATTTAATTCACTCAGAACCTGTTCCTACAGGAAATCCTTGATCATACTTGTAGTCTAACATTTAAAAATCCAGGCATCTCCAGAGTAATTGTTTCATGACTTCACTGTTCTGTGAAAAACCATCTTAAAGACCAAAGGCACGCCTCTCAGCATAAAAACATTTGTTATAACAACATCTATTGACCATCAGAACCATTCCTGGGACTTTCAGTCCAAGCATCTATTTTCAGTCCTAAAAGAGCTCCTTCTTCAGTGAGTTCAGGTAAGGAGTTA
This sequence comes from Hirundo rustica, assembly GCF_015227805.2. Classification (NCBI taxonomy): domain Eukaryota; kingdom Metazoa; phylum Chordata; class Aves; order Passeriformes; family Hirundinidae; genus Hirundo; species Hirundo rustica. Next base: position 6,775,024 of record NC_053459.1, on the reverse strand, counting down.
CTGCACATTTCTGACCTCACACGAGAAGTTCAAACACTCCACTACATCATCCAGTTCAGGAATAACAAAGGTACCATTTATCATGCATCTGCATAAACCTGAGGCACAGACTGATGAAAGAGACTCTGTAAATCAGGGCTGCTTACGTTTCAACGGGCAAGGGCTCCTTGGCAGCTTCTGCCAGCTCCTTCTGCAGCCTGGCCTGGCGTCTCCTAAGAAAGAGAACCCAAAGTTAATAAAAAAGAAAAACAACGACATTTCCTTAATCTCATTCCAAAGGCTGCCCTGCAGAGTTTTGATGAGCTTCATAAGATTAAAAAAAAAAAAAAAAAAATCAGCCCCCTGCTCTAATTTTATCCTTCTTTTCAAGACACTCCAAGCAGGAGAGGCAGTTTTCCTACAGTGAGTAGCAAAGGACAAGATCACTCAAGTGAGGCACTGAGGCAAAGTGAACCTATGGCTCTTTATGATCCAGATGGATTATGCATTAGCTTGCAGGGCAAGAACTTGCCAAAATAATGATTATGCTAGTGAATCTAATACAAAACTGTCAGCTACTGTAGACTAGGAATAGAGGTCAGCCTCCAGGTATCATTAGCTGGCAAGTAAGCTGAAACAATTCAGAAGAAAAATTATTTTGCAAAGAAAAAAAAGCCATAGAGACTTTTGCAGTAAGTTTTACATAGCTCAGTCTCATGGCAGATGCTCATTCTAGAGGAATGCAAAAAACACTGAAGTTAATCAAGTCAAAAAAGGATAAAACTGGGAGCAGTATAAGATCAATATGAACAAGAGGAGTCCAAATCTAACAACAGCAAAACCCCACAGTTTCTATCTGATTTATGATCCTCTGCAACAAATGTTGCTGAAGAAACAAAAGAACATGTTTTATTCATTTAAAAGACAGGAATGTTTTCACAAAGTGTCAATCTGTGTTGGCTGGAAAAAGAAAGTTCTGGACTCTCACCATGTTGTGCAAGAATAGAGATCTCAGAGGTCAAAACTAAATCTGGTTTTATCCTATGCACTCATAACTGAAAAATATATCAGTTTTATCAAACAGAGGTCATGGATCTCACCTTGAATCCTTTTCATTTTCTGCATTCAAACGATTGGCTTCTTGTGCTTTCTCTGCCATCCAACGTGAGACCAGCTCCTGGTTGTCTTCAGTAGTTTTCCTTAGTTTCTCCTCCAAAGCATTGAAGGTGATCTGGAGAGCATCATATTCATCTTTAAGTGTCTGATTAGCTCGCTCAAGATCTTGCAGTTTGCTACGCAATTCCTGGCACTCTGTTTCCAGTTCAGAAATCTTTTGCAAATACTCTGCAATCCTGAAATGGCAACAAAACATACAAAACCATGAGGACCTCCTCTGGGACTTGTGCCATCTTCCTTGTGCTGTTTGCACAATGCCTCACAACGGCATTTTTAGCCCTGGGCTAAGACTCCCTAGAGAATATTATGAGTGGTCAGAGACAAAACTATTCTTACTCACTTGGCTTCATTCATCTGCATCTCTTTGTCCTTCTGCTGCATTTGGTTGTTCAGATCAATTACAGACTGGGCCAGCTGGGGAGAGGAGATAATTGCGTTACAAACTGCAGGGATGTCAGTGGATAACACACTGAGCAGCCTTCAGTGCAAGCACAGACTAATCTGTGCATTAAAAGCATGGATCACACACTTCAGGTCCTTTTTAGCCAAGCTTTCTATGCAGATCTGCTACAACACAGGTCCTTAAATCAGAGAATCCACTTTTGAAAAGGAATTGTCAAAAAGCTGCTGTCCTTTGATGTCTCACACTGTTCCCTCAAGAAGTTTCATCAATAGTCAGATCAAACAGAATGTATCTAGGAAGAAATTTTAGTAGTGGAAAAATCAACACAGAAACTAAAAATTGTCAAGTAAGTACACAACAAATGAGTACTGACAACCAAGAAACAAAACAACCTGTTATGGCCAGGACAGGAGACACACAGCTCACACTGTGAACACAGGTGCCACCAAGAGTTCTTAGAGAGAAAGTTGCTGGTGGAGTGCCTGCAGAGCACAGGGGACACAGGGGCACAGGCCAATGCTGCTGAGCTGCAGCTGCCAGCTCACAGCTTACCTGGCAGCACAGCCTCAGCTGCCCAGGAAGAAGGAAGACTCATTTTTGGGGAGAGTGCCGGCCTGTGTAAGTGGTTTTAGGACAGCAGGCTGGGAGCAAAGGAAGTATTGAGTGCCCTGACCAACTGGCGCCCACCTCCAGTAGAAAACAGTCTCCTCTTTGGAAAGCTCAGAACTGCTGACACGGAGCTTCTCCACACCCCCAGCGGGGTGTGATCAAAGGAGCATGAGAGCACTTTCCAGGCCATTCACACCTTTTCACTATGAAAGTGTGCACTCTCATTCAGCTTCCAGACTCATTCACTCCACTGCTGTGCTTTCAAAATCCCAGTTCCGCTGCTGAAATTCCCTATCCCCTTGCCAAAAAAAAAACCAAACCCAAAACACAAATCCAAGACACCCCAGCTTTTCCTTTCTTGCAGGCCCACATATCATTGTTACAGAACTCCTGGGCTCTGAACCAGCACTCCCTTTGCAGCCTAGCACCGTGGCTCTTCCAGCTGTGGCTGGTGCTTGTTTACTTTGTCCACTGCCACAGAAGCGGTGCTGCAAAGTGACACCAGTGAAACCACACACAGTCCCCCATGCTCCCCTCAGTCTCAGTCTTTTCGAGTTACTAGTGGTCATACACAGCTCTGCAGCCGGATCAGTTCCCTCCTCCTCTAACACAACTAAAAACCTATTAATGAAGCAGAAAATTGAGCACTTAAAAGTCACGTTATGCTGACAATGTAAGCTCTCATTTCCTGGTGACAGTATTACAGACCAGCCCATCTCTGGTTGATTTTAATCATCAAAAATTGGGGAAGCTAAAAAAGGCTCTAGATGAAAGGAGGAAAAAATGATGATTAATGAGCCTGGTAAGATCATGGTCAGGCTCCCAAAAGGCCACATATGGATCAAAGAGAACATAAGAAGACTTTCCAACCTCGCCACGTTTCTTGTGCAGCTCAGTCAGCTCCTCTTGGTGCTTTATCTTCAGCTGGGCCAGTTCCTGCAGCTGAGCGTCGTTCCACGTGCTATCATGTCCTGGGCTGCAATTGGACAGAGAAGAACAAGAGATGTCCCAAACCAGAATCCAGTTGTTTCTGTCTTTGCCAGGGTCCAGACATTGCCTCCCTTGGATGTTCTGCACACCAGGGACTCAGGTGATTCATAACAAACCAAGCCACAGCTCACTTCCACACCACCAGCCATGTTCTCTTCACTCTTCACCAGCCAAAAGGCCATCACACAGTACTGGAAAGTTACATCTCCTGAGGACTAGACTCACTTTTTCTACATTTCTAAAACAGAATTCAAACTCCAACACAAGATAACTAGCCTTTGTTTAAACTTGCATGAGGATGACTGAATCTTAGAGGTAGACCCTCTAAATTCTGGAACAACTGCAAATATTTTACCACTCTTGATTTGTTCTGGAGGGAGCTGGTGAACTTAATGATGCAAGATGTCTGGAGAGGGTACAGAACCAAAAGCCAGAAAACCAAAGGGGTATTCCCAGGCCTTGGGATTACAGTCCCAGGTGTGACAAGTCACCTCTCCATTGGCCTCACTATACTCCTTTTGTGCATAAGTTTTGAAGTGGTTACTAATTGTGTTTTTCAACACTATCACTGGGAGATAATCTTGAATTCTTACATATCAGAACATTTACATCACCCTCTGCCTGAAACAATGATAGAGTGTAACATTTATCACTCATGTGTCTGAAAGCACAGACACAGGAACAGAGCTTTTTTAAAGGCCTATACACACACAAACTTTGAGCACATTGTCAGCTATATTTTGAATTACAGCTTTTTAAAAAAATCGTAATTTTAACTTCAACACCGACATCAGACAAACAGAACAAGGTAATTGCATCCCTTTCTGCAATCACGTTGTGTTTAGTTACAGTCCAGGGGGAAACAGATAATCCATCCAAATACCTCACAGTGGTATCAGTATGCTCTTCTAAAAAACAACCAACCAACCCCTCACTGAATTAATGCTGCACTTCCAAAAAAATGTATGCAGATAGGAAACCAAGTCCTGTGGTAATATCCAACACATCCTATAGCTACAGCCATGCTACAGCCAGAACTAGATGCTACTCCTTGCCTTTGAGGGAAGTAAAAACACTTTTCCTCAGCTATCTAGGATTAGAAAATTTTGTTTCAAAAACCTGTCATATACTGAGCACAGAGTTCAGCTGAGTATTTACTTTCAGATGCTGCTTCTGTGCCTTTCTTCTCATCCACATTTAGTCCAGCCTCATCTCTTAGAGCTGGCATTGTCAGAACACCATTCCCGTAAACTGAAATGGCTGAAGACAAGTGCAGCCATCAGAAAGCTCCTGGGAACTTTCACATGGGTGTTAACTCCAGCCTGCTGGAGTTTTGCCTGCAATTCCTGTAAACCCAGCAGCTCTTCCTTCTCTGCTATATTGATTTGCTTTGTATCCCAACTGGACACGCTCACAGAGCTCCCTGCTGTAGAGGGGTTCTGGTTTCAGGGCAAGAGCAAAAGGAACCTCAACAGAGGAAGCAATTCCTTACAGACGTAGGAATTCTGAGCTCCTTGGCCCCGCCTTCTCTTCAGGTACACTGAGGGCAGAGCCAGCCTTCACCTGTGCAACAGAGAGGCTGTCCAAGGGACACTCCTGGCACGTGGGTTTGCTGTGCAGTCAAACGCCAGCAGAACCAGCAACAAAGCCCCTGCCTTCAGCACCAGAGTGCTACTCCCAGGTTAGGGAGGAAGCTTCCCAAGAAATCCTACTAAAAAGGAGGCATAAAACATCTTCCTTTTGGCATCTGGTGCTTACTTATGACTGACACTTCACAATCATGGTTTATTTCTGTTCTCCCCTTTCATGTGATGACACAGGTTGAAAGAAACAAAGCCATTAAACCATCCCATGCTCATTAGGAAGAGCAGGTAAACACTGTAAGCGTTACAAGGCAAACAGACCAGGAGCAGCAGCTCATTGTGGTCCACCTCTGTTCCATGAGTTTGTGATAATTCAGCTTCCTTCCCAAACCTGGCCAGACTTTTGTGTGCTGCATATTCTAAATACACTGTAACTTTATGCCACGTTAGACACAGCTGTAAGTTATATTTAGTCCAACAGAATTTCAGTTTGTTGTGCGCCAAGTCACTGTAGGGATCTGGGAGCTGTTTGTGTGAGGCATCCAACAGTGGTTTAGGTTACAAGGTGCACAACAGACACCTGCTGACCAAAGAGGTGTGTTACATACCTGATCTCATGTCTGCTCTGCATGTCATATTTTTCTGCTTGAAGCTTATCAGCCAGCACTGCATGAAGGTCTGACTTCTCCAGCAGCTTGTTATCTACAGGAGCAAAAAGTGCACTTTAGACAACCAGAAAGCAAATCCAGATTCCCATCTTCTTCTGCCTAGATCACAGCTTTAATTATTCTGACACAGCCAAACACTACCTGAGCCTCCGCCACATCAGTGTGTTCTCCCTTCTCTTTGATCTCTCTCAAGAGGTTAAGGCACCATCCACCCACAGCCCCAGGAACTCTCATCAACCCAGATGCTGAGTTGGACTGATCTCATGAAAGCTTATTAGAGAAAGAGAGAGCAACTGCTCAGGTACATTGCTATCTAAAACAAAGAGGCCAAAGTTCAGACTCTTTCACGGCTCCTCAAAGAACGGCAATGAGGAGAACAGGCCTGGCAGAGAGGCCAAACCCAGATCTGCCATTTGCTTTCCCCCCACCGTGTGTGGGTCCCCCTTCAATCCTGACAAAGCTGAGGCAGAAGGGTGGGCAGAAAAGCCCCAAACAGAGAGTGCTGGCCCCAGGATAGCTCCAAATTTTACAAAAGACCATAAGCAGGGTCAATAGCACCATTGTTCTCGGTTCCACAAGCAACTGGGCGGGAATTGAGCAGACAATTCAGACATTCAATCACTGTCCAGAGCACAAAAGCGCTTCAGCCTCTGAGAGAACTGAAACAAGAACATATTTTCCTCGATAAAGCAGAAATTCCAGCTTTCCTGTTATTACAGACACGTCCCACACGGTCCCGTGGAAAAGGCTCGGGCGAGGCCCCGGGGACACTGTGCCACCACGGCTTCCCCACACTTTTGAAGAAGAGGAGGAATCCCAGAATGATTCGGGCTGGGAGGGAGCACAGCGGGTCACCACGTCCCACCCGCCTGCTCAAGCAGAGTCATCCCATAACACACGGCACCGGATAGAATCCAGTCCTGGAATATCTCCAGGGGAAGATTCCGCACCCTCCCCACTGAGCAGAGTCTCCCTGCAGATACCGATGGGCATCGCTGAGGGAGAAGAGAAGCGCTACTTCAGCCGCGCCCCCGCCGGGTCCCGCTTACACTGGGCGATGATCTCCTCGAAAGCCTGGCGCTGCAGCCGGTCCCGCCGCCGCAGCTCCTCCGCGATGTGCCGCTTCCAGGGGGGAAACCCGGCGGCGCGCAGCCCCGACGCCATCTCCGCAGCAGGCCGGGGCGGAGCGGGCCGGGGCAGGCGGAGCGGGCCGGGGCGGGCGGCGCGGGGGCAGGGAGGCGGCGGGAGCGCGGGGAGGCGGCGGGAGCCCCCTCACAGCCAGGCCCGGGCCCGCGGCCGCGCCCCCACACCCGCCATGGCGCCGCGCTACGTCAGGGGCCCTCGCGTCTGTGCGGCGCGCCGCGACCGCGACAGAGGCTGCCCTCCACTGCCTGACGCCGTCCGCCCTCCTCCGGCGCCGCCGACCCCAGCACCGGTGTCCCCGAACTGGAAAGCGCCGCGCGAGATCGCGCTGCAAACGCCTAGGCGGGATCATCCTCAGGCGGGAGAACAGACACCTTCTGAGGCGAGGAGGTCCCGCGCAACGCCATTTTGTGTCCTCCATGCAGGCGCCATCTTGAGAGTGGCACTGCCGCCATCCTAAGAGTGGCCCTTGCTGCCACGTTGAGCGTGGCCCTGCCGCCATCTTGAGAGTGGCATTGCCTGGTCCCGTCCGCCCGGTAGCAGCGCATGCGCACAGGCCGCCCGCGGTGAGGGCCGAGCCTTCCGCCGTCCCGCCGCTCGCAGCTGGCTGCTCCCGCCGCGTCTCGTCGTGCAATGGCGCTGGCGGGGCTTCGGTGAGGTGAAGCCAAATGAGCCCAAAGTACGGCTGCTAGAGATGAGGAAGGGCTGATAAAAGCTGGTGAAGCTAGAAATAGGCTGCTGGAGGCAGAGGAGAATCTCTCCTGCTGGAGGTTTATAAAGTCACTTGAAAACATGGTGAAGGATTTTGTAGCTTACTCTTTGCTGGTGTGGTCCATGGATTGCAGGGTCCCATCAGGGCTCCCCTCCAGCCCAGTTCTGATTCTGAGCTGGCTGTGTTGTGACTGTGACTCAGGTGACAGAACCCCTGCTCCGAGGTGAGTGGAGCAGTTTCTGATGGGATGTTTCCCTGAAGGTTGGTGCTCAGATTCACTTACTTCCTTTTCTGCTTCCTGAGTGGGAACCAGAAATGTTAGTTTTCCAGGAAGATGCTGATCAGCAATGTTCTTCCCCAAGTTATGCTCAGAACACCATTTTTGAATTCAGCTTTGTTTTGGATCTTCATTTTACCTTAGAAAAGAGGGAACGTGCCCCACACTTGGTCATTTTCTTTGTACTTCAAGCCATAATATCAAGATGCAAATTACTGTGAAGTATGGAGCAGACAAAATTCTGTGCTAGCTCTCCATCCTTTCTGTTGCAAAGGTTTCTTTTTATTTTCCAGTCTCTTTGCTGCCTTTACTTTTTTCCCTTGTTTGACCTGTTTCTATGAGAGGGAGCTTTTACCCACCTCCCTTCTGCTGGGTTCCCTCTCCTTCCACAAAGTCTTTGTTAGTTGCTTTTCTGTAACCTTTCTGCATGTTGCTGGGCACCATCCATTTCCATCCATACATTCTCTCTCAAGCCAAACATTTACTAGCCTGTTCTGTGCCATCTTTATTATGATATAATCTAATACTTCATTATAAGAGAGAATAATTTGTTTTCTATGTAATCTAGACCAGACCTTGGGAAAAAAAAAAATGCAGTAAAGTGTTAATAATAACTGTAATGTGTAGCAGATTACCATCCCTGGCACTGAATGGACTCAGTTGAATAGAGCCACACAAGTATGGAATAAATAGCTGGATCTGGTGTGCCTCTGGAGATTCTCCAGTCCAAGCCCCACATTCAGCAGACCCGTGTCTGGTTTTCTGATGGCTTCTGCAATACTGGGGTTTGTAAAGCAGTTCTGATCACAGTTTTCTGGGAGCTACAGAAGAACGTCAGTTAATTTTGATCTAAAAGGGTACACTGAAGTATCCTTTAGTTTAGCTGACTTGGGAGCTAGAGCAAAGATTATCTGCAAGTAAAATTAATGATACCGAATAATGGTAATGAACTGAGAACAGAAGTTCAGGGAAATTTGGTGATGCATAATGAGATAATGCTTTGTGATGATGCATAATAAGATAATGCAGAAAAAAATATAGCGAATTACAGTAGGCAAAAAGAAATCTCTCTCTTCTGTCAACCTGGGATTCAACTCTGGAAGAATTTCTGAGAAACTTCAGTAGTTTAACACAAATGCAGTCTTAAAATACTTTTTATTAGGAACCTCATTTGAAAAAACACCATGCACACACTGTGGAGTTAGGAGGATCTTTTTCATATTCATGTGAGTAATAACTTGATGTTTGCTTATATATATATTTAGAAAGAACATTTTGTAGCTCTGCAGCTAACACCTTTCCTGCTCATTGGAAGGAATATTTGGATTATTCTGTAGCACTTGCATAACGAATCCTTCGTAGGCCTTGCAGGAATGCCCTGGGGACTGCAACTGCCCTTTGATGGCAGGCATGACCAACATGGGCACTGAGAACAGGCAGAGCCCTTGACCCTGTCACTAAATACTTCAGCCTCAACAACGTGAGCACACAGATGTAGCTGATGATCAAGAGGCTTTGCAGCAGCTGTCACTTCCCCAAGCCCAGCCCACTGGCTGCATCTCTGAGCTGTGATATCAGCAAGGAACGTCACAAATGACAGCAGGGACAGAGTCTTGTTGGCAAATGTCCCACAGGGGAAAGTGTCGGTTTCTCTCAGGAAGAGAGTACAGAAATAAAAGCGAAATATCTGGGTATTGTCTATTTCCAGACCATTGCTGATAGTGGCTAGGAGATCCCGGAACTGTCCAGCGTCGCCTTGGTCAGTTAGTCCCGACACTCACAGTTTATTAATTCATAAATATCTGAGCCTTCACAATGTTGTAAAAATAAGGAGCCTGGTCTGGGGGTGAAAAACAATTAATTGGACAAAAAGTCCAATCACATGGACTATTATTGTATTATCACAAGGACAACAGAAAAACATAGCTAAATTTTAGCAAGCCTTTCATTTTAAAAACAAGTGGGAGGATTGTGACTAAATGGTTAGTTTTAAGCTGTACAGGAAAAGGCTTCTTGGTCCCAGTAGATTACAGGCTTAAGCAACATAATTTTTAACATCCAAGTTATCCCCTTGTTATTTTGGAGTGAGCAACTCACCTTGTTTTGGTTTTTCCTTCTATTTTTCCTCTTCCTTGAGCCATTTTCTCTAAGACCCTACCTTTATCAGGATGAAAATGTGTCGCCCACAACGTCTCGGGAAAAGCCTTAAAGGTGCCCTGTGTAGTTGTACACTGAGAGGATGAGGAAACTGGTGTTAGGTGTAACAGGTGCAGGCAGGAAATGAGGAGTTTAAAACTTACTGTGTTCTGCAACATTACATCCTGTAGCTGGGAACTTCAAGCATTTCTGACAGCTGGGTCTCCATGGAAATAAGTACAAAAAGACTCCAGCTATTTTAAGAACTTAAATAAAGGATGCTGGAAGGTTGCGGATAGATAGTACATCTGGGGGAAATCAGTACATTTTTTGACAATTCATATCCTTCAGTTCATGTCTTTTCCTCATACTGCCTGTACCAACTTAACTGGACAACAGCAGAGGGGGCAGAGAAATGTGCCTATTTTGGCAAGAGGGTCTCAGGCTCAGGGATGTCGGGGAAAGTAGCAGCTTGTGTTCCCTTCTGGATTCAAGTGATTCAAGACACGGGCAGTAAAACCAGTAGAGGCTTTGTAATTGAAATTAAAAATTAAATAAAACAAACAGAAGCACCAGATTTATCTGTTAAATTCGGTTTTCTGATATTCACATCTGCTGAGCTCCCACAGCTGTTGTTACCACTTCTACCATCCCAAGGCAGAGCCAGTCTGGTCACAGAGACAAGTACTGTGTAATGTCTCACCACTTATCCCACTTCTCCACTCCCTGTCTAAGCTGTTCACCTGAGAAGACCCTCATCCAGAGAGGCTTCAAAAAGCTCTTTACAGAGCCTTCTTTTGAACACTGTCCACTTGCACAAAGCCTGGTGGCATTTGCCACCCTTCCGTCAGAATGTCTCTGGAACCCCAAGTGGGTAGGCAATCCATTTTTAGCATAGGAACAGAAATATATTTTTTTTCTGCTGGAAACTTGGAAGAGAGCTGCTTTTCTTCCCCAGCAACACGCCTTTCTAAAGGACAGGCCAAATTAAGTACCTGCATGGATTTTTTATGCCTTAGTAAATCCAGCATTCTCAAACTCCGCTCGTCTGCAAATTTGTGCACAATTTAAGCAGCATTCCCAATTAGGAGAATGTTTACACAGAAAGCTATACTTGTTTTATATCCAGCTTTTAGTTTCTAAACTTTGGGGAATATACTTTATTTTTTACAGTTCAGGGAGTCAGGGATAAAACGAAAAAACCTGAGCTTGTCTAATTGTTGAGAAGTTACTTTTTTAATAGAAAGATCATCCCATTTCCATCTCCACACATAGAGGAACACAGCCCAGAATTACTTGGAACTGATGTAACTCTCTTTGAGGGACAGAAAGCTCACCTGCTCCAGGGAGGTTTTACTTGGTGGCCATACAAGTTCTTTTGCAACCTGGAAAAGTGAAATGCTCCCCAGGGCCAGGGAAATACCACAGCTACTGAATTATGGCAATTACACAGAGAGGGTTCTGGTGAATAAAGCAAAAGGAATGGCAGCTCATGGTCTCTCTTGCTGATTTGTAGGTTGGAGAGCCAGGTGCTTCAGTAATGATGCCTTGAGACTCCAACCTGCATGGCACAAAATCATCTCCTCTTGAAAGGTTTCTGCTTACAGGTTGTCCTCTTCCACCCATTCTCACAAGCCTGTGCTTGACCTCTTCTCTTCCAGTGAAATTACCGTACCTTTTCTACACTCACACAATTAGTAACTGTACCTGCTATCAGGTTCTGTAGTTTTCAAACCAGCTATATCCACAAAAGGTCAGTGCAGACAGACAGATGCATTCTGAGACGTCCTTGTCATGTTTTCCCTGCTCTTCTTGGTGCTTTTGTTGTTTTTCTCTGGGCAGGGACTACTGTCACTGAGCAAGCTGGTATAATAGCCACCTAAAGCTGAATCATGTGACAGGAAGTTCTGAATTCTCAATTAAGAATGACCAGAAAGGTGACTATTTTATTATTTTTTAAGTATTCAACATGGAAACAAATAGCAGTGATTAAGTTACAACAGACTTAGCTTTAGTAACCACAGCATTAATACTTAACACGAATATAACAGAAATGACAAGTATGTTAACATTATTCATTCTCAGTCAATGAACAAAAGTGTACAGTAAGGTCAGCATTAATCTATTAAGAATGCTCCAGAACCAGCTGGCCAGTGTCCTCCAAAGCAGAGTGCTTGCTGCCAGGCAGGCTGGGGTGCTACTGTCTGCCCCTCCTGGCAGCTGCCCTCTGGGCTGCCACGGGCCCTTCCTCTTCCCCTGTTTCTGCCTGTGGTTCTGGTGTTTCCCTCTGTTTGTTGGGATATCAAAGCAGGGCCTGCTTGAAGGAAGAGGAGCCACAGTGCCATGGGCTGGCCCTCACTTGCTGTGTCCCCTGGGTGGTGCAGGGATGCGGCCCTGAGCTCCAGGCAAGGCTGGCTCCACTGAGAGTGTGTGACCTGCATCAGTATCTGCTATTCAGACTCTTTCCCCACCCGACCTGACCTCCTTGCTCCATGGATAGGACATGCTTTTGAAGCTGTACCACTTTTAAGCCGCTTTCTTTTACATATCACTCTAATAGGAATCCTGTAACACAAAATAGAAATCTTGCTTTTGTAGGAAGGGGGTTCTTTCAATGCACCCCTTCCATCTCCTAGTCCTTGTACCGTACCGTCCTCTTTTCCAAAACATTTACTAATGCATGTACTTGGCCACCCACCTCTTAATGGAAGTACCAAAGTGATGTTCAAAAGAATAACTTGCATTTGGTATTGTGGTCCTGGCCCCTCTTAGTCAGAGCAACGTAAGATAAACTTCTCAGCTAGAACATTTTCATAATCACAGGGAGGGCTACACCCTCAAAAATAAAAGTCCTCAGTCTGTTTGAGAACCAGACTAGAGGACATCAGTGTGAACAAAGCAGTAGTCTCCATCGTTCTTCCCATCGGGATTCCTCCTAGGGTACCACCAGCTGCTGTGTTGTGTTCACTGCAGAGACAAGAGAAGACATCAGCTTGTATATTGTAAATTCTACAAGTTTCAATGAAGATGGAAAAGAAAAAATCCTACAGCCTGCTCAAGTGGTTTTTTTCCTCCCAAATGCACTTACTAAGACCTCCCCTACTCCTTCTCAGGCAGCTCTTATGTTCTGTTGAAAAAACAAAAACAAACCCAAAAACAACACAAAACCAAACCACGACAAATAAATCCACCAGCCTAGGAAAGTACATATCTGATTGTTTATGTAGAGGGTTCAGTAATGGTTTTGGACACACTGTTCTAAGTTGCTACATGTTCACCACTAACTACTAACTACTTTTAATCATCTTTTTACTACTTACAGCAAACCAAATCCATTGTCCAATACTAAAGATTTGTGCTATCAGCCAGGATCGGCCACTTTCAGGAACAGCACAATATGCCAGAAACAAGGCATAGCAAGGTACTGTTTGCATTCCTCTTGCAGTCCAGCAGAAGGTAAAAATTCCTGCAAAACTAGGACCATAGTTTCACAACACGCCATCCTCTGCAGCAATACTGCTTTAGGATATTCCATGGCACCCCCTGCTCTGTAAGCCCCGTAGGTCTGTGGGACAGCACTGAGCCTGGATAGGAACCACGGAGCAAGGACTTAGGGACTAAGCCAGTGTCACTCCAGTCGCAGTGACATCACAGCCCAAGAGAACTTCCAGCCCACTTCACTCCCCGCGTAACGCACCGGTGTAGCTGTCCTGCTGAGCGGGCCCTCCTCCACGCGGTGCTTCCCGGAGTGTGGCAGCTCCGAGCTATCCCGATAGTCACGGCCCTTGGAGTTCTGCATGTCCAGCACTGCCCGGCTCTTGGTGGGAAGGGGTGGCTTGTTCTGCTGTCCCTGGATGCTCAGGTTGACTTCAGCCCTTGACGGCTTCACGAGTTTTTTGACAGGTGCCGAGTTTTCCAATGGTTGTGTCATCTTTGGTTTGCCTTGACTCTTTTCCCCTGTATTCTTTTCTTCCAGTTGGCAGGAGGAGGTGTAGGACCGGAACAGCTGTGTGGGCACCAGGAAAGGTGGCGATGGCTGTTTGCCAAAGGTCTTGCTGCTCTCAGGCTCCTGTGGCTTTGTGAGATGACAGCTCTGCTCAGGCACTGGCGGCTGCTCTTTCCGCAAGGCCTTGGGATATTCCTGCTCCTTCTTGGGGGCCACCTTGCCCTTGGAGCCCATGGAGCCGTACAGTGGGTTCTCGAACATCTCTGGCCTTTGCTGCCCCTCGTCCTGCAGCACAGGCTCTGCTGTGGATTTCCCCACGTCAGGTGGCCTACGGTCATGGAAGCAGGGTGAAAAGGAGACTTGTGAAGAGCAGGCAAGAGAGTCACTGACTGATTTAGAGAGGACATGAATAGTAAATGAATGAGCAAATTAAACTGACTGCCTAAAGGGGTAACAGAAAAACAATTAAACTCGGGGAGAGAGAATAGAAGTGTGCATTTTTTTTTTACTTTGTTTAATCATTAGTAACATGACAGCAGAGAGCAGATATGCATAGCATTGTGTAAACTCCCTGCTAGTCCTGTCAAACTGATGTTTGGCTTCTTTTTAAACACGGATAAACTACCGAGCCAAACTGTGCCAGGTCCTTTGATGACTCTGCAACACACGCAAATCTGAATTTGAATATTAATAAGAATCTTCAGATCTGGCAGAGAGGATGGAAATGGTTATCTAGAGGCTTAAAATAAGAGCTCACATCATACTGTGGCATTTTACAACTAGGTCAATCTCCTCTTGCTACCAATGCAGCGTGGTATTCCTAAGGAAGGGATAAATTTCCTTAATGCCCACAAATGCACAGTGTAAGAGTAATAACTCTGCTGTAGGGTGAGACAATTCATGTGCATTCCCAACTGAGTCCTTTGAGCTGCAGCTCAGCCTGGAATGACAGCACAGCTGTACAATGGGACACAGCAGGTCCTGTGGGTTTGGGTCACTCGATCTGATTTGGCCAGGCTTTCACTTTCAAAGTACTTAAAAAATCAGCCACAATATCACTGAGCAGAGTGGAATAGAGGTGAGTGGCACATGTTCTTTGGGTGTGTTCAAATGGGTTGTGTTCCTTGTCTCAGGCTCCTCTCTGGCAGTCAGTGCATGCAGGAGCACAGAGCAGAGTGATGATGGAGCACTGCCAGGTACAGAACAGACCTCAGCAGTGCTGGCACCTCTGACTACTGCGAGTTTTGACTTCCAGAGTGCCACACCCATTTACCAGGGAGCACCAGCCCAGCTCAGAGAGCAGCTGTCTCTTGGCTGTGAAGAGGTCTGCAACAAGAACACAGATTACACTGGGGTGAAGTAGCCTCATAATCTCACTAAGCTGGGAAGGGATGGGATATTTTCAGTTGCCAGATGGAAATTCTGCATCAAGGCTTGTGGCAGAGGCAGTACATGAAGTGTAGCTTCTGCAGCAAGCTGGACATTTGCGTAGTGCCAGTAGAAATTCAGTGAATGAGATGAGTTTTAAGGTCCATTCCTATCCAAACCATTCTATGATTCTAAGATTCCATTATTTAATTGTAAGTTTAACTCATTATCTTTGGCCTTCCTTTCACAAAAGTCTCAGGAACTGCTACACTAATTTTCTTTGAGTATGTGATGTCTGCACTTGTGGCCTTCACTTACCTAATTCTAAAGATAAAATATGTAAAGGATATGTTGCACCTTGAACTCTCTAAACAGATAACGAAACAGTGACTGTGCAGGATGACTGGAGAGATGGGCCCAGCCTCAGTGCAAAACTCAGACACTCACTGGTACTCTTGACTCCATCCAGAAATGCTTCTGTTTGCTGTAGGTTGGAGGGATGGTTTTGGAGATAGAGGTGACAAGGAGGGTGATGTGGAGGATGACTGACTCTGCCCCATTAGGGAGGTGTTCTCTTTGGATTGCTGCTCATAGTTCCAGAGAGAAGGTGCCTGCTCTGATGAAGGTGTCTGCTTAAGCTGGCAGGTTGCAGAGGGCTGCTGAGAGAAGGCAGCCATGCCCAGGTAGTTGGGGTTGCTGATGTCTGTGGGGGTGGAGCTGCTCAAGAGAAGAAATATTGTTAGGGAGGTATGCACAAATACATTTGGGGTTTTTTGTCTCCCTGCCAGCTACAAAGGAGTTAGTGCCCACTGACTGCTTAGATTCAATACCACCCACTCTTTTAAAAAAACTTTTTTTTGTCACTGTTGCTTCAGAATCAGCAAATAAGTGGGAGTCCTGTTGGTGCCTCACTGCAGAGGAAGCAGCTGGGTCAAGACCACCTCCCCCACCCCCAAAATAGTTCCTGTGGCTGTGGCAGATGCTTCCCTTTCCAGGCTACAGAAAGCACTCAGCTTCTGCAGCCACATACGGGGGCTGTCATGGGTTTCTGGGCCCAGCCAGAAGCTGCATGCAAGGAAAAGCCCCAGTGAAAACAGGTGAGAGGACAGCCTTAGCCAGACTCATCCCATGACCCTTGGAAAGGAAAAGCCTGGCAGTCTGAGCACAGCTTCCCACCCCAGGCCATCAGAGGTAAGGTGGCAAGGTTACCGTAAGATATCCTCCTTTGCCAGGCTGTCTGGAGAAGGGGCAGCACTCCCCCAGTAGCGAGCAATGGCTGCTGCCTCTCTGGCCATCAGATGAGTAGATTTTGACTTTCTGTTGGAAATAAAAGGGCCTTTTTTAAGTGAGTGCAGGGACCCAGTCTGGCTAGTGTATTCTCAGCTTTTGAAGCTTTGGGCACAGGAGCATTGACCAGTCCTGACCAGAGAGCCACAAAGCAGCTTCCCAGTGCTCAGCACACCTGCAGATGCTGCTCCCACAGCAAGCCAAACTTTGCATTTATGGCGCCAACCATTTTCCTGGAACTGACTTACCCACTTGCCCTTTACCTGTTAGTCTGATCCCAGTCTTTGTTAGGCTCTAAATTGCTGATGTTCTTTGGTTTCTGACCAGTGATTTCATCACGTTCAATCTTGACAAAATCTGAAGGAAAGAAGGGGCACACATATCTCCCGAGTCTGTCTGCTCAAGCTTTCTGTGTTCCCTTGTTCATTAAGGCATCTCTCTTTGTCCATCAGAATGATGGACACTTTTAAACTGTTGTTGCTGTTATGTTTTCAACTGCTCACTAGTACATGTCATGTCTTGTTGACAGAGGAAGAAATGTGTGTCTTGAAATACAAAGGTCATGACCCACCAAACAGCCACATACAGTCATTTTACTATTGAGAATAATTGTAAATGTCATGAATAATTGTAAATGGTTGCTTCTGTACTCTGAATGAGAACAAGAGATAGCAAGGTGAAAAAAGCCAAATTTGTGATCTAGCTGAGGACTGCTCATTGAGAACCTAACATACTCTGCTCCCCAGGATGACTGGAGCACGGAGAGCTTGGCATGGAGTGTGTTATGTCACAATTGGAAGTAAGGTATCCCCAATCAATAAAACCAGTGCTGGTGACAGACAGGGGGCTCTCTCAGTCTGCTGAATTTACTCGAATGATGAAAAACCCCAAGGAATCCAATGTTCTGTTTTCCTGAAAGAGTACAGGTATGCTCCCAAGAGCTAACCATACTCACACCTCCTTGTACTCAGCATCAAAAGCATTCTCTGTGACTACAGGCACTGCAGAGATAATTCTCAATTCCTTGACAGTTATCAGAAAGCTTTTGAGGTGAGCATTCTCTAGCATGAGCATTGCAGAGACAATGACGTTCCTTACCATACAGTTTCTCTCTCTGTTTTCCTTGTGACGTTTGTAACTTGATTTCACCTTGGAAGATCCCAGTTTTCTCTCCATGGTGTGTCAGCACAGTATGGATAGGAGCTAAGGATTCTGTTGTTTCCATCCGTAAGGCAATGCAGCCTTCCCCTAAAAGACAACCAGGAGACAATGAGGACTGAGAAACTAAGCTGAAAGATTTTGTGTCCTCTACTACCAATGCACTGACAGGTCTGTGATTACTGCAGAGAATCTGCTTTGGATCACAGTAAGGAGCACAATATCTCCTGAGAAATTAGGGTCCTTTATTTCACTTCATGTATGTGTGAAGGATTTGGGCATCAAAGATACCTGTGGGTAACTTCAGGGTTCTGAGCTTCCACTCCTTGTAAGGAAAACATGAGCCTGTGGCTGCTATTGCTGTTAATGGGATTTAGGCAAAGAGCCTTCTGTAGACAAGGACTGCAGTCACTGGCTGGTGAGAATCTGGGAGCCACAAGCACAGCCAAATACTTTTCTGTAGCCAGGAGAAATGTCTCAAGTAAGTGCAAGTGAAACAGGATTTATATGTTCTGAATAAACACGTTTAAACATGCTGACTCCTGATTTAGTTCCTGTAAAGGACTTCCTTTTTAAGCCACTGCTCTTTCGGAACTGGTAAAACTCATACAGGTTGTTGCTTTGAGTTCATATTCCTCTAATCATAATTACTTCACAAAATATTGCCCACAGTGTATATTGACTTCTAAACCATTATGTTTATGTTTATGTTGATGTTCAGTCTATAGGAGTTACTTTTGTTCTCTCCCACTCTTTCAGTGGTTTGGAAGAATCTAAGTAGATTTTGACTCACCCAGAACTTTAGAGCTAAGTACTTACCATAGGATTCATCACTGTCTGATGACTTAATGCTGATCAGGATATGTTGATCCAGTAGGTATTCCGGGTCTGAAATGATTGGAGTCAGCTGCAAAGACAAGTTAATACAACACACGGTTGAGAGAAGCACACTTCTCCCTGGGACTCAGTCCCAAATGAGGAAAACTGCTGGATAAACCCATGAGGGTATCATGTCATCTCCAGGATCAGCCTCTGATAATATCTGGATGTCTGTGGTAGAAGACTTCACTCTTTGAGTCCCAGCACAGCAAATGTAATGCTACAAATCTGACACTCATGGGATGAGCTGCAGTTTTCTCCTGTAGTCCAAGACGGAAAATTGCCTGCATCTGGACTCTGTTTACAGTTCCCAAAAATCAGTCTGGCAGTTGTAATCACTCACTGTAGAGCCTTTCCCCAGTATAAGGCACTCTTTCCAAAGTCAGCATTTCTTCTGGGCTGTTTAGAAGGGTATTGACAGGATATGCACATTTGCTCCAAATCCAGGAGCTCCCTTAGTTCTTTCAACTCCCACCATGCCAAGAAATGAAGAACAGTTCAAGCAGGACAGGACTTGTGTCTGACACTGACACACAGAACACTACTTCTGGCCACTGATGTTCTTTTTAACACAGGTAAAAAATATTAAATCAGCTTTTCTAAAATATACCAAGAGAAAGTTTTGTCTGATCAGGCAAAGAAACTCCAGGGCAGAGTTACTCTTTAAGATGTTTTGGTTTTCGTTTAAAACTTTAAAAAAATGGGCCTCTCAAACCAGAATTATGTTCACTAAAAAGGTGAGAAGAAAGTCCTGAATGGCATAATCATGCCAGCAAAATTCTTGATAGGCATGTAAGTACACTGACATGAAAAGGGTCCTTTCCTGCTTACAACATAATCTGCTTAGCCTAAGCCCATCCTGCATTCTTACAGTCCCTTTGAGTGCAAACAAGACCACAACAATGTTCCTGAAAATAGTATTTATGAAAGCAAAAGATCTAATGTTGCTTATGGGATGAAAGTGGAAGCTTCTCTTCCAGATGAATATGGGAAGTATAGTCCCAGTTTACCTTTGGAAGTGCCTCGACGAACTTTACCACAAGCTCCCCTTCATTTCCATCCTCATTTTCTCCTTCCTGGCTCTTTACAAAGCCTGCAAATGTAGAAGAGAGGAGTTTACCAGGAGAGAGACAGCAAGAACTGGGCTACAAATCCTCTTCACTATGTCTCCAAAAAGCCTACAATTATTTTCCTACTTGGACGCACATTTTAAAAGTATTAAGAAGCTTTGAGTCTGAGCTTTGGATGAATTTTTACACGGTAAATTTGCAAGTGGTTTGCTAGAGCATTGTTAAATGGTTTTATTTTGCAGTTAAACTTGGCACTGAGGAGCTCAGTGCATACATGGACCGGAGGATAAGAACATGACAGCTCTTCCTACGCCACTCAAGATAGCATACTTTTGAAATTCTAATTTAAGATTCGTAATACACTGTTTCCATAGAAATTTATGCAAATTTTGATACAGCCAAAAAAAAATCTTTTATGGAGCTGTCTTTGACACAGCTCTCTGACATGCGATAATGTGATGAAGCATCCACCAAAGGTTTGCTGTCCCACTTACAAGAGCAGTTCTGTGATGGGAAATTGCTTTAAAAAACCCATAGCAAGGGCATGTAGGCTTGTGTTACATAAACAGCGGAGACTCAGCCCCACAGCATGGGCACAGGCAGTGAAATCTGCAGTGCTGTGGGGTACACAGTCCCACTTACAGTCACATCTCTAGCATTCATCTCCCTTTCAGTGCATCCTCTGACTTTTTCTTTGTTAAACCACGTTAATTCCATTATTTAAAATTATTTTTGTTAGCATAATGTAGATACTTTGAGATCACCTGATCATTTGCAGCAGGCACAATTAGAAATTTAATCAATCATGTCTTTGCCATATAGGCATTTTGGTGATAAGCAAGAACAATACATGTTTCCCATCAAGAAAGAAATTATGATTGACAAACAAGGAGAAAAAACTGTTGGAAGCATGTCTAAGCATGGATTACAGCTACCTTGGTTGTGGGGTTTGGATTATACTGCTGACAGTACAGAATGTTTTGCAAACTACAGCAAATCTTTAGGACGTCCCTTTTTTTTTGCGTTGGAACAAATGATCCACATAGCTATTTCTCTAGATCAAAGCAAGAAGAAGGAGAACTAATCCAAACATGCAGAAAACTTTGACAGAATCAATAAAGATGGGCTATCCCATACTTTCTAAGCAGCTCGAGTGAAACTCAATGTAGAACTTGGTCTGGGACTTGGTCTTCAGGGTAGCATAGCAGTGCAGGAACTCTATCTCCCCTTGGGAATCTGTGTATTTGGAGTCTAGGAAAGAAGAGGGGAAAATAATGTCACTTTCAGCAGGAGATAAAGAGAGGGCATTTTTGAATGGACTCTTAAAGAATCAGCGTTTTCTCTCAGCATATGCAAATCACTGCATTCTGTATCCAAGGTGAATATGCCACACGTGCACCCAAGCTGACTGACCGTTCTTGGAAACAAACTGTGAGGTGACTCCCACTTCAAAGGTGGCAAACACGGGACTGTGGTCACTTGTCATGATGTCAGTGGTGCAGCCTGCCAGTGAGAAAGGGAGGATGGTTACTGCCCTGCTCCGGGGAGGTCCCTGCCAAAGAAATATTATTCAGTAATTTTCCAGAAAACATAACAGTCTCTCTGGTAACAGTCTCTAGTCAAAAGTGTTTCTCTACATAAACTCATGTTAGTACACAGAAAGATTTGTTCAAGAGACACCATTTTACTGTACTGTTTTGTAGATGACTGTCAGTGCTAGATTTCTTCAGTACAAAAAGCCCTTACATGCTTTCTGGAACCTGGTTAAGTCTGCAACATGCACAGCTAATTATAGCTCTACTATGGCAGGAAAATCACACAAGAATATGCTAGTGCTACTTCAGTGCTACAAAGCAACTCCTGGCCTAAGTTTAACAGTGGCTGTGCAAGGCCTGATTGGATCTAAGCACAAACTGAGTTCCAGCAAACCCAGTCATTCCAGAGGTGCCTATTCAACCCCACACCTCAGCATCATGGGCTCTGTGATCAGATCAGCCTGCCTTATTCCTGAGAGACTTTCACAGCCGTGCTCCCAATCCAAGCAGAGGAAACCATGAACAGCATACTCGGATGCTCAGTCCTACATATAGTCAATGACATTTCAGGAACTGGTATTTAAATCTTTTTTTAAATAGGTTTTGTGGGCTTTTTCTCTTCCCTGCACTGCACTTTAGTGATGCTTCTCAGCAGGAAAGGGAACAGGCTCTTGGTACCACACAGTTCTACTGGAATATGATTTGATATGAGAGATGTGTTTGCAGCTCCAGTCTCTGCAGACTGGACTGTGCACACAGGGTCTGTCCTGCTGGCACTCACTGTCAGGAGTTCCTGATAGTGACTACACAGGAAAAGTGGTGGTTGCTGCCAAGAAATAACTGGTGTAAAGTGATCCTACAGCATGGCCTAAAGTTGGACAGCTGCAGCTGTCCAGGTGGTGTTCTGCATATTAAAGAACAACAGAATGATATCCCAACCCTGTAAGGTTACAGGCAGAGATTTTGGCTCCCCTCTGCCTGGTTTAACATCAGGTCCCTCTATGCTGAGTGCCTGGCAGTGCAGGGAGATCCTACAGACTCTGTTCTGAGTCATTTCCGTTTCAGACTGGTTGCCTTGTTATCGACAATCTGTTCTCCACCCACCATAAGACTGACACACAACGTGCACCATGGGGTAGGATTTCCAGAGCACTCGATCACACCAGGATGGCAAATTGTACTTCATCTGCAAACCAAAGGAAAAGTAATGGTAAGAAGAATGGAAAGGACCAGTTCACAAAAGAACAGGAAATTCATTCACCAAAGCACCATATATTTGTGTCAAATCTTTTTGTTTGTATTGACTCCTTTCAAAACACAAGGGCAGAAAACAGAGAGATTGGTTTAGATCGCTTTCTTCTGCAGGAGCTGCTGTCACAGCTCTGCCATATACCTTGGAAGGGAAATCAGTTTTCACCTACCCCTGTAGCTTTTTGCTTGGTATAAGCATACTTCTCCCGAGTGCCTCTCTCAAAGCGGTAGGTTGGAGCAAAAGTAATCTCCTCTTCCTCTAAAACAGGGAAAGAGCTCTGTTACAGCTTGGCCATTAGGAACCCTCACCTGGGCAAGAGAGCCACTGCCCTGTACACCCTGCCCCATGCTAGGGCTGGCAGAGAAAGCTGGTGGATGTAGCAGAGGAACCCGCCAGCCAGTGCAGGATCTCACCGAACTGCAGGAACACCTTTTGGTCTCTTCTCTCAAGGAGAAGCTGGTCGAAAGCCAGCAGCTCCGGATACTGCTGCTGCCTGATCTTCTGGATAATATTCTCTGCTTCCTGCCAACAGGGAAACAGCAGAGCTGCAGATGATGCAAAACCTTCTTATAAATACTCCCTTCATGGGTAAACTGGTGAGTGCTCCTGAACTGTTTGACAGACCTGTAGCCCCTGCCACTTCCCCACCCTTCCCTTCACTGAAAAGCCCCAGTCTTTGTGGCAGAACATTTGTCTATCAAAACAGGTATTGAAATGCCCACACCTCCCCTGCAAAAGAACACACACACAACCACATGCACATCAACACCGAACTTGGTGTTTTCTCCCACGTACTGAAACCTATCCAGTATTTATGATGGCTCGCCCGTTCCTGAAGGCTTGTTTGAGCCATTCCAAGCTCACTGACCTGAGCAGAAGGGCAATCTGTGGACTGAGACATTCAGGGACAGATGCTTGCTCACAGTGGGATGGAAAGTTGGGAGGTTTGGGGAACCGAGGCTGTGTGAAGCAGCAAAGTGTGCCAGATGGCATTCCTGGGACCATTAATCCTTGGAGAGGAGAAAGGGAATTTCCTTACTCTCCCTCAGCTGGGCCCACACACACACACTCAGGGGATCCCTTCTGTCTCCCCTCTTTTTGCCATGTTGCCCTAGATTGGAAGAAGAGAGCACTCCTCTAGCAGCAGAGTGTGCTGTCCCTGCAGGGCTCCCCACAGCGTCCCGCACCATCGGGGGCTGCTCCACACGGTAGTTCAGGTCTCCCAGCCAGAAGAGGTGAGTAAAGCGATGAGTGATGTTAAATGGACTCAGTTTCTTATCTCCCAGTGTCAGGAAGCGCAGGATGTTCATGTAGTTCTGGTTGCGTCTGTCAAGACAAGAAATATCTGCCTGACATCCTAAATTGCCATGTAATTTCCAAATGCCTGGGATGGCAGAGGCTGCAGCTTTACCCGGCGGGAGCTGGTCCGACTCAGCAGCTACAGAGCAACAGATCAGAAATTGAGAACTTGCAACCCCAGCAGACAGGCCCAGGGAACATGCTCCTGAGGCCACTTCTGCTGCCTTCTGGGGCTGTGCTTTTCTGAGCTACGTGTCCTAGAAACCCAGCATTAGATTGTTTCCTTCAGATTTCAGCAGCAAACGCATAACTAGATTTTGACAGCTCTTCTAGGCCCTGAGGAACCCTTCCATAGAAGTTAACTTCATCAGTAGCAAAGACCCTGTGCGGAAATCCCACACCATCTGTTTCCTGGACTAGGAAAGACAACAAGGCCAAACTCTTCATTTCAAGTCCTTTTCTCTTTCAAAACTGCTCCAGCTCCTTTCAGTGTGGGCACTGATCTCCCAGTAGAGTCAGGATCTTTGCCTTCCAGTCCTTTGCTGACCAGAACCTTCCTAATCCATGGACACTTATTTCACAGCTGGGTATAGAGAATTAGTCACTGCAGGGATATTCCTGTTCTACGCTTCTCTCCTGATATTCCTGAGGGATCTTTCTCAGCTGTGTCCTAGGGCTCACAGCACTGCCTACAGTGAGGAGGAACACAGTCCCCTTCAGCACATTACTTTGGGATGGGAAAAGCCTTCCCACATTTCTCCAAAACACTGTAGATCGTGGAAATGTTTTCCTCATGCAGTGGGTTTTCATGACAGGTCATGCAAGTGTTATGTGAGATTTCTACACTTGGCTCTGAAATAATTTTGCCATCCATTTCCCCTGCACCCATGTGGTATAGCTACATAGCAGAAGTCCCTTGTTTAAATGCCCTCCCAGGAGACATTAAAAATTTCTTTTATCATCAGGAAAACGTTTGTGCCTGTCTGGTGGGCCCTTCTTCCAAACATGGCCCAGAGAATTTCACCCTGGCTCAACAGCTATTTTTGAGAGGGGAGAATGTATCTTACCTGTGTTTCTTTTCACTTCCTGAAGTCAAATGGCTGTTAACAAACCCAAAGGAGGTTCCATTAAACATGAATGACACCCCCACTGCTCCTTTATTACCTGGCAAAAGGGAAGCCAAAAATGACAAAAAATTAGTCCACCTTTAGGTTGAGTCTAGCAAAGATCATAAAACACATGTGAAGTGAAGTGGAGGATGAAGAAGGGAAATTAACTTAATCAGCACAGAAAAAATTAGTGCATACAGCACAGATTGTGGGAACAAATTTTTAAGGGTGTTAAAAAAATTAGTTGAAAGGAAAGAAGTGCAACTTCCTTGTGAAACCAAAGAAAGAGCAATCCAATAGCGACTCCAAAGTGTTTGCTGGGTATATAAATATATAAATGTATATATCTATATATGTGTGTGCTAAGTATACACACAAATAGATTTCCTCTCTTACAGAGTAAAATACAATCAGTGCTAGTGGGATACAACTTTAGGAGTGTCCCATAAGTGTTGCCCAAGGAGTGTTGTAGAAGAGCTGCTCCACGTGGGCTGAGCAGGTGGCAGCGGTGCGGGCAGGACCTGCCCTGCCTCACCCAGCGTGTTCGCGATGCCTGTCTTCACATTGGCTGTGCAGATGTGGCTGATGCGGTTCTCATGTTCTGGCTTGGCCAGGACAACGATCCTGATGTTCCAGAGGGTATGGATGGCTATCTGCAGGAATGGGAAGGGTAGAGGTTATATTTCTGTAAATACCTGCCAAGCTGCTCTGTGGCTGCAGCCTTCCTGACTCCTTTGATAGCGCTTCTACAAAAATTTTCTTCCTTTGCTCAGGATATGTTTTCAGTCATTTTAATCAATGCTGGAAGGAAGGACCTTGCTATTTTCTAGTCCTTTTTTCTAGTTAATCTTTGGATTATCTTGCTTGCACAAAATAGTTTCCCAATCATGGTGAGTTAGCTTTCCAGATATGCTTAGATTTGTTTCTTGACATCACTGAAACCCAGGAATGTCCAAAGCTGGTCTTAATAAGGTTTAGTTTCTCTTCTGATTCTGCCAGTGTACTGTTACATCCTACTTTGAAAGTGCCATAGCCTAGGGTGAGATCTAGGTTACAAATGACTCAGGAAGTTTAACAGTTTCATCCTTTTTGAAAGTCAAAATAACCAGCACTTGACTTGAGTGCTCAACATCTCCCCCTTGCTCCTAGGCTGGCAGGCTCCCTGCTAAGGCAGTGGTGGGGGGCACTGTCTGTAGCAACAGGTCCATCTAGCCAGCTCCAGGGGGGCATCTTGTGGAGCCCACAGGCATATTCAGTTCACTCTCCCTCACCCAAATGCAATGACAATAAAGGGAGGGAAAGGGAGGAGCTACAGGCAAAATCCCTCTTATTCCCATCTCTTTTATTTGTACAACACATACACTCTCATCTCCTGAGTTCCGTGCAATAGCTGCAATAACCCCTCACCACTTTGAAGCTGATACTGGTGATTTCCTGCAGAGATTGCCTTAGGGTCTCCAGCCATTCCTTCTCCCCCTGGGGGTCCTCCTGGGTACCAATCACATAGATGTCATGAGGTATGTAGTCAGCAGTGTCATCACGGGTCTTCCCCTGCCCCTTGGAGAGGAACCAGGAGGTGATCTTCTTTGGGGGTGGGGCTGCACCTTTTATGAACACATCAAACACCAAAGGGAGTCAGAGCATGTCCTCTCAAAACCAGCACGATGATAACACATGGGGACAGAAATTATGGGCTACACGTCTCGTATCACTTTCGTATCAGCCAGGGCACACTATTCTAAGATGATGATGTTACCCCCACCTGAGTCACTGAGAAAGGAGTGATTCTGCTTTGAGCACCTTCCTCTTGTTGATCAGCTGGCCAAGGCCAAGGCTAGTCAGGAGTAAAGGCAGGGAGCTGTACTCCTCCTGGCCTGCCACTGCCTTGACCTTATTCCTTAAGGATAGCCAAGTACCGACAGCTCAGCTCACAGCAGCTGAACGAGGCTTCTGTCCCAAAAGGGAGAAAGATAACCTATATTCCACTGTCCTCAACCACACCCTGTCCCCTTCTCTAAGTACCACAGACACTCAGCTCTCTTCCCAGGCTGGACATGAACTGTCCCTAGTTAAATGAGAGCAGCTGATGTGCAGTTTGTGGAATTGCTCCTGTCCTTTCTACAAGGTGGAGGATGATGTGCACTGCCACACCAGCTTTGTGCCAGCCACAATTCCCTGTCACCAGAGCAATCCTTCAGTACCCAACAGGGACAACTGCATGGTCCTTTGAGTGGAACCATGAGAAGTGTCAAACCACACGCAAGAATAAGCCTAGATATCAGCTCTTCCCCTGTGCCAGGGAGTGGACAGACCTGCCATGGAACACAGAGAGCCTGGAGCTCGTCGTGCCAGCTGAGCACACCTTTAGGCTGTGTCTGAAGGAGTGCCCATGGCAGAAGGGAGCCCATACCCATATTCCAGGTGCCAATGAAGATGGTGATCATATCAGGCTCTGGTTGCTCTGAGTGTTTATTCTTCATCTGCTGCAGAAGCTGGCAGAACCCTTCTCTCTTCTAGACAGGGAGGAGCAGAGAAAATTAATGAGATACTTAACTCCTCACACATGACCTCTTGAAAAACTGGCTGAACCAGGAAATTCCCAGCACACTTGAAGGGCAGATTAGCTCTGCACTATCCCGAAACCTTCCAAGAGGCTGCCTTTCCTGTGGTGCTTTTTAAAGCATTTAGCTTGTGCATTGCTTTAACAAGTGCTGAGCTGGTCAGAAAAAAATCTTTTCTTCCCTCTTTGTCTATATGAACCTTTTCACAGCGGCCATCTCAACTCCTTGCTTCTCCTCAGTGCTTGCTCTGTCCTCCTGCCTCAGTGACAGCACTTAGGTGTTCAGTATCTCCCTTTAGACAGTATACTTGCTCATTTTCCAGATGTTTCCAGAACAAAGGAGAAATTTCTTTTTTAACAAAGGCAACTACTGTCCTTCAACAGTTCTGCTTTCTACCAAGGAATGCCCCATGTTCTGCTCCCACCTGGCTACCTGCTCCAGGCTGGCAGGAAAGAAACACCATCTACATACCTTGGAATCAGAAAATACATATTCCTTCCGCTGTGTTTTTTCTTTTTCTGTTTCCAGAACAATCACCAGCTTGTTTGGAAGCTTCTGGGACTTGATGAGCTGCAAGACTGAACAGAAGGCTGGGTGTCACGAGCTGCAGTCACTGAAATAAGGGTCCCACCAAAATGAACAGAACCCTGCTCAAAGGCTTGGGATTTACATGGTCTTTTCTGTCTGTGCAGTTTGTCTAGCAGACCTGCATTTTAAAGTTACTTAATCCTGTTCCCAGTAGGAACAGATTTGGACTCCAAGTGAAGAGAACCCCCAAAACATTTCTGCTTGGAGCTTTTTTCCATCCTAGGCCTTGCAGTGAGAAATGAAACCTTAACTTTGTGCAGGCAACCCCCTGTATCCTGAGCCAGCCTACATGTGTTCCTTCCCCATCTGTGAAAGAGGATGTAAGACCTCATTTGGTGGTAAAGGTGATTCCTCCCATCTAAAATAGCAGCTAATTATTATGAACACCAGGTGGAGAAAGCCATGCATGAAAGCCCATCTTTTTGATTACTGCCAGCAACAGGTTGATTTTCTAGCAGGAGAGAGCCCAAGGGCATCATCTACTCTCTCACAAGTATCTTTGTCTGAACTTCAGTGAGCTGCCTGTTCAGAAAGACAACAGAAAAAGGGAAGTTGCTTGAATCAGGCAATCACAGACCAAACTGGCATTGCTCGTGATGAGAGATACCGATCTACGTACAAAAAAATCACAGGAAATTCACTGAAAAATGTTACTGAAACTGAGTGTCTGGCTTTTTACTATCATCACTGAAGTCAGCAGAATGTCGGGGGGTTTTTTTAAGTGACATTGATTTTTCAGAAGAAAAATGGTTCTATTGCAACCAGCTCTATGAGAAATCTTCTACCAAAACCTGCTCCTTTGCAGTCCTGATTCCAGTGTCTTCATTTAGACCTGGAGACTGGGTCTAAAACAATTTGTAAAAGCTGGTTATCCCAGTACTGAGATATCAGTGTCTTGCTGACTGGTGCTCATGCAGCAGTCAGGACCTAGCAGAATTCCCTGTCCTCTGGGCCAAACCTTGCCCCGAGTGAGGCTGAAGGGAAACCCTCCCCATCATCCAGGGATCCAGAGCCTACTCCAGCATTTGTGACATTAAGCTGACATCTTACTTTTCTTGTGGGTATAAAACTTGTCTTCTGGACCATCCTTGGATCTCTTGATAATCAGTTTTCCCATTTCCACATCCACTTTGAGTTGTATTTTTGAGAAAATTCCTAGGGAGTCAGTTTTCACCTAGAGGAATACAGAAAGGTTTTCCATGAGGGACCTTCTGCACATCAGTCACATGTATTGCAAATGCAGCACTTCCCTCAATTCCTTGACACATATCATTATGCCAGTTTCCCCAGCCATCTCTTAGACATTTTCATGGTGCCAAGCAGCATCCAGGAATAGCTGTTATCTCTGTGGCAGCACAGCAAACTTCCCAGGAGCTGAGATACTGACATAAATCTGCATTACTGTCCTTCCACATTATTATCAGCATCGTTAAAGAAGTAAATTTACCTCAAAAGTGACAGGGGGGATAAGGGAGCGCCGGTGTGTTGAATCAGGACCTTCAATCAACAGTGTTTTCACCTGCAAAATAATTATGTGTAATTTATTGCATTTGGTGATTTTGCACTACGCTGAGAGTAATGAAATCAGAACAAAGCAATCTTACTGTGGCAGAGCACTGCACTGATGATGAACAAGAAACAAACTAGAGGTGAAGGAGGACAAGAAAATGATATCAAATAGCTTGAAAACTCTACCTTTTCTTCAATAGAAGACAGCAAAGAAATCAGCTGGTTGAGTTTCAATACAATATTGACTGGACTTGCTTCACCAAGCACCTGGAACCGCAGCACAGGAACAAAAAGAGAGAGGAAGATGCGTGATTACCAAGCCCACAGAGCACAGCCTGGAGTGCAGCCCCAGGAACACCTCAAACAGACAAAGGAGCAGCACTTGAACCTTTGCCACTCTGATCTGTAACGGGCAGCACAAGAGCACAGAACATGCACAAGTGTGGGAGGCTGGAAGGACCAATCTGCAAACCCGTTCCTTAGGGTCGAGGCAGCTGGCCATGCATGGGAGTCAGCTTGCTGCTGGGGGCAAGTTTGCGTGACCAGGCCTGGGGCTCAGCATACAGAAGTCCTGGACTTTTGATTTTCTGGCAGGGAGAGGAAAGTCATGGGGACTTAAGTGGGCTTGGGAAAAGGAAGGATGTAGCAGTGAAACATCCTGGAGTGAGGTTTATGGAAAAAGAAGTGTGCAATGCCAGCCCACATTCTGAGGGAGGATGTGGGGGTGGGAGTCCTCAGGCAGCTGGTGGCACTTTTCTCTAGGACAGGAAGAAGGAGCAGAGGGAGAGGACTATGGGATAAGTGAAACTGTGGGATAGAACTCATTCTGTGCCCTCTGCACTGCAGCAGAAAGAGGCTAAAGAGAACAGAAGTGGTGTGTGCCCACCTGTACCCCACTGGCCATGGCTGCACACCAGAGCCATCCTTGCAGCCATTGACAGCCACCCACACACCTGTCCTGCTCTTCCCACCTCCCAGCCCCTTACCTGGGAGCGCTGGTGGGTACCGGGATGCAGCTGCTGCTCAAACACCTTCTGGATGGACTCCAGAGATGGGAGAGTCCTCGAGGCCTCACTGGGAACACAGACACGGCGCAGGTCTAAGGCTGTGGCCAGCTCCCTGGGTGTGTTCACACTCGGCCAAAGCCACAAGCACGAGATGACAGGCACACCTTCACACTGGGCACACGTCCACACTGGCACTGCGCTCACCATGTGCCCCCTGAGCTGTGGGATGTGTGATGGGAACAAATCCCAGCTGCTTGGTGACACGCTCAACAGCGCAGTGTGGGTCAGGCAGCTGACTTCGTCTTGCAAAGCTGGAACATGGCCACACTGGCTGCTCCTTGGGTTTTGCTTTGGAGGTTCTAACTTCCTAAATCTCCCCAGAAAGGTATCCCAGTCTGGGCTAAACCTGAAGATACAGTGTACAAGCAGCCTCAACCCAGCTATGCCAACTCATAGATCCAAGTGCACACAAATGCCTCAGAGCCCAGCACAGTCTGGTGCCTCTGAACGCTCAGCCGTGGGGGCAGCTCGGTTCTGTACAGGGCTGTGCAGCTGTTGAGGTTGCTGAGGACAGTGCTGGGAACAATGCTGGAAAGAGGAAACTAATTCACAGATATTTCATCTCACATGACAAAGAGGGCGCAGCAAGGAGGTGGAAGAGGCAGCCCTGCTCAGGCTTCCATCTCCTGAGCAGAACCATTTACAGGTAACAATGACATTCTTACAGTGCTTCCCAATGAGATTCTATAGGATGCTCATTTGTTGAAACACTGCTGTGTGAATTTGGCACAGAAGCTCCATGCTGATAATGACAAGACTTACCCTGGAAAGAACTGCCAGGGAGCACAGGTCAAAAGGAAGGTGAGCAGCACTAGGATGCTTGCACTGTATCTAGTCAACAGTGGATATTAATGACTTCCCCCACCTTCCTTAGTCTGAACAGACTGGATTTCATTCCATCTTTGTTAGGGAAAGTGCTCCAAAGCAAAAGCATGCCTGCCTGAAGATACTTGTCTAGGTGCTGCACCAAGGATGACTAATTGCCTAAATTAAACAAACCTTTGACATTTCAGTCTGAAAGACTTTCCATGGGACACACAGGAGTACAAGGCACATGCAGGAATCCGGTTCTGCTAATTTTAGTCCTCCAATGCCAATATTCAGCTCTGGATCACCTAGGGTCAGTGTCACTGCAAAAAATTCTGGCCCCAAACCCAAGAGTCCCACTGCAGCCATGGAGTTAGACCCCAGGAGGCTGCGGGCAGTTGCAGGAACATTAGTTGAAGTGTAGTTTGAGAAGAGTGGAAGGATATTTACTGTGATATTTACTGTGATGTGATTCTCTTGAAAACACAGCAGCAGCTGTTTGAAGCAACTCAGGAGTGATTTCCCATGTGAAAACAGCCCTCTGTTCGCAGTGCAACATGTGGGCTGTGAGTGAGGAGGAGGAAGAGCTCCTGTGGGCATTCGAGCCCACTAAAACCACTGGGTGGTTCTAATTACATTTGTAACTTCTTTTGTTTTCTTCTCTTGACAGTATAAAAACCTTTAGTGATCTTCATTGAAGTGTCAGAAGCCTGCGTGTCCACATGCAGTTGCACAAGTCCTAGTATCACAAGTGCTTGAAAAACTGACTTAAAAACTCTATGAGCAAATTATCTATTGAGGGAGAATAAACAAGAATATGCAGAATAGCAATTGATGACCAAATGATGGCTTCAGACAGTAGCAGATTGAAAAGACCACTGTTGGTGTTTTTCACTGGAAGCTGAACAAATCCCCTTGCTGGGTAGTCCCTGCTCTCTCTGAGTCAGCTTTCCAGCTGCTGAAGGATTCCCCTGGCCAAGGAAACCCTTGTATGGCAACTTCTTTAGCACAGAATGCCTCACAAAAGTACCCATCAGCCTTACAGGTTTTGGTTTTGTTTGTATATTTCCAGTATAAAATCTAGAGGGAGCAGCCTCTCTCCAGGGTGGCTGTTCCTGGTACCGCAGGCTCTAATAAGGAGATGTGCCATGGCTGTCCTGACCCCCTTGGCCATTGCTACCCCTAGAAGGTAGTAGCAGCAGTAGCAACAGAGTTAAACCCAGCTTTTCCAGTCTCTGATGAACACTGGGGGTCCAGGCCTTGCTAAATTAATCAGGGACAAAGAGCGAGGGAAGAGCTCACAAACTTTGCCCTCTATCTGCTGCGGCCCAGCTGTGCTTGAGCTTCTTGGCCAGTTGTGCATCCTGCCCCTCTCCATGGGCAGTACCTGAACTGCCAAAGGCACAGACCGTTCACAAACAGTCGGTCCAGTTCCTCTCCCAGCCCCACTGCTCACTATCAGCTCTTTCCTTCTCCTGACCACTGAGCAGCTCCAGTACCGTCCCCTCTGTCTTGCTGACCTCGGCAGTCACCACCCACCCCCAGCCCGGGGTCACAGCCCAGGGCCGAGGCAGCAAAGGGCACTGGGTGCTCCTTTCTCACAGAGACTGCAGCCTGTCTGAGCTGTGCCTGGAACTGCACCCACGGGGAAAGTGCTCAACAGCCCAGAGACAGCTGGGACTGGGGCTGGTTTTGTTGTTACTGCTGCTGTTGTTCTTAATTTGTCTTGTTTTATACATACATATATATATATTCTAGTAAAGAACTGTTATTTCTTTTCTCATATCTTTGCCTGAGAGCCCCTTAATTTCAAAGTTAAATAATTTAGAGGGAAGGGGATCATATTTTCCATTCTAAGGGAGGTTCCTGCCTTCCTTGGCAGACACATCTTGCAAACCAAGACATGTCCCTACACTCAGCAGGCTTCCATCAGCAGCAGAACTCATCCAGCTCTGCTCTAGGATGCCTCTTTTCAATGACCAGTCACCAGAAATCCTACAGAAAATCCAGAAATGTTAGATGTCCTGGCAGTTGAGGGAATTGTTGCACCTCCTTTCTTTCATCTCTCCATGTGCATTTATGAGGAACAGGGTTGTGAAACCCATATAAGCTGAAGTAGAATAAGAAGTTGGAAATAGGAGAAGCCAAGTATCATTACAACAGCAGCACCAGAGGTATTTTAGTAACACAAGACTCTCACTTGTGATTTCATTTGATTTGAGTTTTCATTGTTACAGTTTATTCTTAGCTGGCCACCTGGGTCTCCCCTCCTGTGCATGTAGAGAAGCAAAACGCTCAGGCAGGGTGCAGAAGGGCATCTCTTGGAACAATCTGTCCTCAGTCCTCATAGGGGCTTGTCTGTGGGCAGCTGGCTTCTTCTCATAGAAGAAGAGGATCAGGCCAGCCACACAACCAGCCTCAACTCTGCATACACCAGGGAGTGGCAAGCCATGGAGAGAAGTGTGGAAATATGTGCCCTCTGCCACAGAGTGCTCCAAGAGCAAGTGTGGGCTGGTCCCTTTGTTTACAATCAGCAAGGGGGAAATAACATCCTTCCACCAGAGAAGGAGGGAGCCCTGCAATGTTCTAGCACCCTGTCAGAATTTTTCTATTTGTGACATGCAAGGTCTACAAACAGGAGAAGTAAAATTTGTAGAGTCAAGAGTGTAGGCTTATTCCTTTTTTCATTTGAGCTGGCCTTCACCAATATCAGTGGAATCACTCCAAGTTCACAATGTGTTAGTGGGAAGGAAAATCAGTGTTTAAAATCTAGTTATACACTAATTTTTGCTTGTTTCCATAAACGGCTTGTGCTTGACAATCCTGTGGGTGTCATTTGTGCATTACCAGATTATGCAGTTAATCGGTTAGTGCATTTTTTGTTTTGTTTCTTTCTAAACAAAGCATAAAATATAATACTCCGCTGTCTGAAACCACCTACAAGCAAACTTGATTGTCAGAGCTGTCTCTTCTATATAGATTTCATATCTTTGGACCAGAATCACAGGTCATGAGATCTAAATATACTGCTTTTGAGGACAAGCCAGTTTCCTATGCCAGAAATGAAGGTTCTGCATGCATACACGTGAGACTTTTGTTAGACTACAGTGTTATGGCATTACACTCTGAAAACCAACTTCAGTTACCTGAAGAGTCCTTTGCAAAGAGCTGTAAGTAATTTCTTCAGTTGAGGAAGATTGCTTGAGCCAGTCTGCACGATCTCAAAGTCACTGATGATGCGAACTCGCAGGTAATCCTGGATGAGTTTAAGATGCTCGTCAGAAACACTGTGAAAGAAACAGACAGGTCAAAAGCCAGCTCTTCTCTCTACTCCCAGATACCAAACAGCCTTCTTACTTTTCTCAAAATCACACTGTTTAGGCACATGCTAATAAACCAAGTTCTCTCCGATGTTACTCGTCCTTCATATTAAAAAACTATACCTCAGTGGAGAAGTCATATGGGTGATTTTAATAATTCAGAAATGTATTTTTTCTAGACAACTGCTGGACTGTAAAAAGCAGTCAATGCACTGTTGAACTGATTCTGTTCTTTATTTGGTAGAACAAAAGAGGAGTAATTTTGTTGAATCAAACATGTCCTCAGGTGTCCCAAACATAGAGGCCCAGCAAGCACAGAACTGGGCTGAAGGCTGGTTCAGCAGCCCTGTTGCTTACCCTTCCTTACCTGCTTGTGTCCTGGTACTGCAGTCGCTGGAGCAGCGTCTCGGAAAGGGACAGTTTATTCACATCTGCCACCCGTGAGTTTTCAGGGAGAGAAGAGGCCTCCTTTGTCTCACCGCTTGGCACTGCCATGAGGATGTTACGTGGGGGCAGGACAGGAGGTGTGGGTACCAGGTCTAGCAAGAAGGAAAGGAAAGGCACAATCATTCCAGCTCAGGAATTGGACCTCTCATCCCTCACTCCCGGCAGGGCAGAGCCCACCCTGCAGGGGCAGTCTTTGCAGAAGCCATTTCTTCTGGCAGGTCTGTGGAGGGGTGTCAGAATTGGGAAGCTCAGGACTCAGCACTGGCCCAGCTGTGTTTCTAGGGATGGCAGTGGTATGAGAACAGCTGGATGAAGTGTCAGGCTTGGACCTCACTTGCAGGCAGCACATGCCTCTGTCTCTGCCTCTGCCTGCAGTGAACTCCACCCCAACCAGTTTTGACTCTCCCATCTGCACAGTAGATGTGAAGGTTAATTAGTTAAGTTGAACACAATGCTTAGAGAACATAGCTGTACCTCACCCATGTCATTCCCATTATCATGGGGATCTACTACTGAGGCAGAATGGATGGAGGGACATGATGGGAGGAGCACCAGAAGCTGCTAATGGAAAGAAGTGAACAGCTAAAGTAAGCAAACACAGTTGCAGAAAATAGACCCCATGACCCAGCGCATAGGGGCTGAATACCCTGCCTTGTCCTGTGGGCATTGAGTTGGAAGGAAAAAGGATTTTCCTGCTGTATCATCCTGCTGCTCAGCCTATCTCCCTCTCCTGGGAGAAGAATGGGTTCATCTCCTCTGATCCCAACCGTGGTTACCTTCCTTTTCATACCATTTGCTCCAACACTTTGTTACACATGTTGTACTGTGGCTGATTGAATTGTGAGGTTTTGTTTGGTTATTTCCTAATGGTGGAATTTGCATTACAAAAAGACTCCCAGGACAGAAGTACTGCTTCTGGGCCAGTGCTGTGATTCAGAGCCACCACAGCACTGAGCCATGGGTGGTTAATCTGTAGGGTGCTCATCTTCCACCTCTGCAGTTTCACATCTAAAATGACCAGACATCTGTAGGCCCTACATGGCTCCACCATGATGGCACAAACTGCCTTAACGAAACAAAATTCTAAACATGAGCAGCCCAGACCAAGTGCTAATCGTCCTAATCTCTATTCATCTGAAGGCTCTTAGTCTTGGCTAGAACTTCATTCCCTGCTGCTTGCCTCTCTCTGTATTATTTTTGCTGTAGTTCCCTCCCTGGCCCTGGGAGCTGGAGACTCAGTACAGCTGGCCAAAATCCAGGAACATCTTTCCTGAGCAGCTTTGCAAAATTTT
Source organism: Hirundo rustica (assembly GCF_015227805.2). Classification (NCBI taxonomy): domain Eukaryota; kingdom Metazoa; phylum Chordata; class Aves; order Passeriformes; family Hirundinidae; genus Hirundo; species Hirundo rustica. The sequence goes on along the minus strand of NC_053459.1, from coordinate 6,738,854 downwards.
GTTCTATTTCTTCCAGAAAATTGCATACCAAAATCTTCCAGCTCCTGTTAGATACACAGTGGGTTCCATCAATGGATTACACAGACACTGGGTTCCGCAGGCACATCAATCTGCCCTAGCTCACAGGGCCTGTCCGTCTGTCCCAGGGACTGTGTCCTTCAGACAAACTGGATTGCAGTGCTCATCATTTCCAGACAGACATCAGACAGGACAGGAAGGATGGCTCTGCAGACATGACTTTCCTCTGGGAGAACTATGACAGATCCAAGGGGTGATCCAGGAAAAATCCAAGGAATGATCTGAGGCCAGTGAGTGTCAGGAACCCACAGTGGCATTTGATATAAAATAGTTGGGATGATGCCAATCACACCTCTTCATACACCTGCCTCTGTACATGGAGTTAGACTGTCTGCCACTGCCGGAGCTGTGTCCTCTGCTCAGGACTGTCAGAAATGTCCTCTAGAGCAGAGCAGCTGAGGGGTTTCAGATGCCCCTCAGCAGCTGCAGATGCGTGGCACAGCAGAGAGATGTGCTCCAAGCCCTAAGGGAGCATCTCTGCTTTGAGAGAGGCTCCACAGATGCAGGACAAGGAGAGGGAGCAGAGGTTTGGGAGGTGGCTGGACATAAACAGTCCAGACAAGGACACCAGATCAACCACCCCTATACCAGATGCAGTATACTTCCACAGAGGATCTCAGTGTATTCCCTCCGGTGAACTAAACTAATGCTCCAGGTGCCATACCACAGGAGACATGAGGGTTCACTGCTGCAGGGCCTTCCCAGCTCAGGCCTCTCTATGCTCTGCTCTATTTTATGCCACAACAAGTTCTAATACCCTGCCTGCACTGCATATCTCCAGACAAGAGGTATGAGTCAAGGATCTGCATCACCAAGTCACATCATGGGTTTCTTACCAGTGTCTTCCTCCAGTTCATCAGCAGCCTCCTCCTCTTCCCGTGGCACTGGATATTTGAGGTGCCATACCAGACCCATGTTCTCTTTCTTGTAATACTCTATCAGTTCCTCCAGGTTCTGAAAATATTTCACAGGGACACCCTCTGATGCCTGAAACAAAACACAGAGGCAGTCATGGCATGGGATTTCCTACCACACAAACGTTGCCTCTCGCAGAAGGAAAAACAAAATTATAGAGAGAGGAAAAAGCCACTGCTGCTGCCCAGAAGAGAACCTGCCCAGCTCTTGCTGCCCATCTGACCACGGGCTCTGTGCAGAACAAACAGAAACAGATAAGCTCACACGTTCCAGCCAGAGTCAGCACAGATGCCAGCCTCAAAAACTTACTGAAGCCAAGTGGAAGAGCTCTCTCACTGGGTTCAGGGCGATTGGCTTCACAGCAAAGGAAGATTTTTAAACCAAATAATTCTCCCGGATTAATCTTAGTATTCTTTTTACTGAGCACAAAGCCTCATGACTGTGTTATATTTTGTGGTATCCAGGAAGAATTTTTCTGTGAAATTGCAAGGTAAACATGACTAAATCCAGCTGTTTGCTTCCCTTCCAGGATTCAAAGACTCAGAACTGGGTTCAAATGAAACAAGGTACCGCCCTACAGAGAAATGCTGGGATGGAGGTTTAGAGGGCAGCAAGGACTGCAGACGCGCGTGGCATGACACTGTCTGCCAAATTCTGTGACCAAACCTGTCTCGAGCACACCCTGGCCACTAATCTCAGCAAATGGTTACCCACAGAGGCCAGACACTGGGATAAGGTTTTGGAGGCGTTCAGAGCCAAGGCTTCAGTGTAATTATAGCCACGCATTGGCACAAACAGTGACTCTACCAGCAGGAACAGCTGCTATCCCAGCAGCTCTGCCTCACTGCTTCAACCACAGACCCTACCAAAGACAGACACAGTCTCTATGGCTCAGCACAGACCTTCTGACCAAGGGAAAGGACCCTGCATCACGTCCCAAACTGTGCTGAAGTGCCATCCAATCCCAAGGCTACAGAAACACACAGCCAAAGCTGTGATCCCTCTCCTTGGGGCACCCTCCTCCTGGCTGGGTGCTCCTTCTGGACAAAAATGTTTTCCCACAGAAACCAACCCAGGAAGGCCCTGTCTATATCTGCCATAAAAGATCAAGAAGTGGGGGCAGAATGGTGGAAAGCAGTTGTTTTCCATCCCCACAAGGCTGTTGTTCTTGACTTAAAAGAGATCCTGGGAACAGTTCACAACTGGGCAATCTGAAGAAAAGACCTGCTCACCCCAATGGCAAGCTTGACTGGCACTGTTTTGCATGCATAAAACTAGGAAATTTTTCATAGGAAACGTGGTTAATTAGTAAGTAATTAAAGCTGTCTCCAATTTGACATAACTTGTTACACAGACATTCTGCCTCTGACTAACAGGCAGGGTATTTAAATTTATATTGGGATTGCAATGATTGCCTGTAAAAAGTAACACACACAAAGTTTCAATACGTGTTTGAACAAACATTCTTGCCATTCATCTTTGCTAAGTTTCTTATTCTCTGTGAACTTTTTTGTTTGAAAGGCAAATGTAGAAAATCCAAGAAATTAAACAGGCAAGATGCGAGCAAAAACCACAGAGGAACACAGGAAAATGTCTTCAGTGAGTCCTAGCAGCAACAAGATTTCTTTTTAACTTTTCCTAAAGAATAAAATCTCAGGCCAGAAATTAGGACAGTGCTTTCAATAGTGAACTCCATTTGAAGTCGTCAGCACCCTCAGGCCTGCCATTAAAAATACCTTTCATTTTTAGCTACACCTGCATGTCTTTAAAGGCTCAGCAAGGCACATTTTCCCAGCAAACATGGGTGATGTTTCTAGAGCTCCGTCTGTACAACTTCCTTTTCTGTCTTCCATATAACTGCTCCTGCATTTAGCAAGATTTATTATTCTCATACACTGGAAAACATCATATTCAGCATGAAGGCAATGCTTGAGCAAACACTGGATTATATTTTTGTGAGGCCAGAGGTGTTGAAACAAATCATTGGTTAAAACTTCTCATGATTCTACCCAGTGCAGGCCAAATCCTGCTCTGCTAGAGCAGTACAGACTCTGCACATTCAGCACAACTTCTCTTTTATACCAATTAATGAAAACAGTGTCTGGGTCCTCCCAGACTCTTCTGCTTCTTGGTGCCAAGTGTGAAGGTTGGGAATCAGGGAAAACCCTAAAGGAAAAAACAGCTCTAATGCATTTCATGAAAGGATCCTGAAGTCACAGTGCTGCACTGCAACAGACCTGGAATAGTTCAGCCAGCCTTCCACGCTTCTCTGTTCATCTTCTATGCAGTATCTTCTTCTGCTCTGAAATCCCCATTTTTGTGATTATTCTTTGAGTAGCACCCCCCAGCAGCCCAGAGGGCACTGTTAGCAGCTCTGGTGATGGGACAGCAGCACACTCAGCCTCTGTGCACTGCCCTTGGCAGTGTTACCCACATGAGGCTCATGAGGCACAAGGCTTGGGGTGGCTTGCTTTGCCCTATGCCACCCAAAGGGCACTTGGGAAAAGGCATCAGCCCCATAAGGGCACACAGAGACCCTAAAAAGCACCAAGGACAAGCAGGGTCAGGGTTTGCCATGTGCATCCCTGTAGGAAGAAAGCTCTGCTGTCAGTGCTCTCCCACCTCTTGAATTACTGCAGCCTACTCCTCTCCTCCTCTTCCCAAACTCCTCCTTCACTTTCTTTTGCTACTTCACCACCTGCCTGCTTCCCCAGAACTCCCCTGACTGTGTCTGAAGACCCCTATCCTGTCCCTGCACAGCATCCCTGCCACCCTCAGTGCCCAAACAGTGTCTTAGCCTTGTTCTGTCCCTCAGCTCTTGCTCTCCCAGGGTGCCTGCAGGAAGACAGGGTGTCATGAAAAGATCTTTTAAGGCCAGAGTCTTGACAGAAGTGGTAGGAAAAGGCTGAATTAGCTCTTTTTGCTGCCAAGGATAGGTCAGTTCTCTGAAACTGTCCCGGTCTCTGTGGTAAGCAGAAGGAGAATTTTGCAACAGGCCTTCTTCCTCTAACTCACTGCACAGTCTGAAGCTGTGTTCCAGCTCAAATTCCCCGGTGCGGCCATCAGCCCTAGCTCTCGTGCAGCCTGGCTGGGTGCACACATGAGCAGAGAGGCTCTGCTGTTATCTACCCCTTCTACTCTGTTAACTTGGCTCACTGCACCCAGCCACCTTTCTTGATGAAGCCTCCCTTCTCCTCCCTCAAGGATAACTGGAATTTGTGGCCATGTCAAGGAGCTGGGCTTGGCATGCATCTGAATCCAGATGCTCATTCTCAAAGAGAAGCAGCCTCCATCCCAGCAGTGCCAGCTCCTCTGACAGCCCACCGTCCCCAAGCCCAGTCAGGAGAAAAAGGACCAACTCCCCATGGCACACAGTAAAATAAAGGACAGCATTTCATATTTTAAGACAGAATTCAGCAAAGAACTGAACATTTGGCCTGAGCAGCTGCACAGAGATAGTGAGAGCTGAAATAATAAAATGAGGAACTGGCAGGGTCGGGAGCTCCGACCAGCCGTGGCCAAGCCCAGAGGGAAGGATGGGCCACCTCAAACCTGCTCAGCCCACACTCATGGCGGGGGAACTTGAGGGTCCTTCCCCACATCACAAAAGCAGTGGCACCACCTTGCTACACATCAGCTCAGCTATCATGAAAGTCTGAAAGCAAAATCACTGGATTATTCTCTCATTTTCTTTTGTATTACAATTGTTATTATTTGCAAGGACCTCAACAGAGGAAGTGTGTGGGAAGGGCTGCACCCCTCCAACACAGAGCCATGCCCAGCAGCCCTCTCTGTCTTTTACCTGCACTGTGAAATGAGCTCCTCCCAGTTCAAACACCCCCCAAACATCTCCCCACAGAAAAGCAGGACACCCTGCTTTGCACTGCCTCCCTCTGCACAGAATGATAGCAAACACTGTACATTGTTTGAAATGGGAAACAGAAAAAGCAAGATTTTGTTGCATTGCTTCTCCCCTTGGGGAGGGGATGAGATCAAAGCCTGCATGACAGACAACCGTCACCTTGTTTGGGACACAAGTGCAAGGTACTCAGACCCTGCCTGTGCTGCGTGAGCCCCTCCAAATCCAACCCTCATCATTTTGCTCCCAGCCACAGAGCAATAGGACCATGGCCGAGGCTGTGGTGTGTTTCCAGCCAGCACTGGCTGGGACTGCAGGGATGATGCCTGAGCAGCATCAGTTGAACACAGAAAGTCTGGGTCAGTAATGTTGCTGTGAGTGCACAGGTTGCCGTATGAACCCCCTGAGGGTTGGTCTCTGCCAGCAAGCAAGGAAAGCAGCCCAAATCTGGGACATCTGCTAGGACATCTGCTTTCCTCCCACTTGCACTTGTGGCAAAGGTTTATAGGTGGGGAAGGAAAAGTGGTGGTGGATAATGAAGTACTGGTATTGAGTCAGGCTGTAGAAGGTTGCAGAGCACATTACCAAAAACTGGATTGATGGTAAACTATTAATAAACATCCTCTAGACAACGGCATTGGATGACATGAGCAAGGCAAAATGCAGCTCATGTCAGCTGCAAACTCTACACCAGCTTGTTCTGGATTTTGAGACAGGAAGCAGAGGCAGAACAGGGCACAGTGAACAAGCCAGAGCAGGATGGGGCAGCGCACAGCAAGCTGGAGCCACCCCAACAGAGACAACAATGAAATCCACTTCCCGCCCCCCTGCCTGCATTTAGTCAGTAACTGTTTCCTCAGGATTATCACAGGATAGATCTTGTTTTAATTGCACAGTGAATTGTTTCAAGTCATTATAAACGTGGATGGCAAGTGTCATCTCCATGGCAACACACCACATCCCCAGAAATGCACTCACAGGGCTCATGGGATACCATAGAGGTGTGGGGGGCAGGCTCTCCTTCCATGGGGATTCTTCCATCATCCCCGCTGCTACCTTGGCTTTGTGCTGATGGCAGCCACAACATATGGGAAGGAAACACCTAGTGAACATATGCAATTTAGGGAACAGCCCACGAAACAGCAGAGTTGTACGCAGGAATCTGAAGAGTGAATCAGAGACTGAGCAGCAATTTTACAGCGGGAAGCTACATCCAAAGCAGAAGTCTCTCCAAGATCTATTAATGAGAGCATCGTATAAGATGCAAGATGAAGTTCTTCTGCTGTACTTAGTTCCATAAGTCTTTAGCTGGACTGTTGTGGTCAGCTTGGGGCACCAATTCTTATGGAATATATAAAGTACCATTGAAAGTCCCAAGGAAAATTTCCAAGGAAGACTAAAGACTTGGAAAATGGGTTTCACACAGAAAGCTCAGAAGAAAGAGACTTGTATGATCTGGCAAAGGGACAGCCTGAAGATGTCACGGCAGCAGTCTTACAAGTTTTAAATACTCTTCTAAAGAAGATGGCAACCAGAGGTGCTGCAAGGCCCCAGGGGACAGCAGTGCCAAGCACTCAGACACTCCTAACAGCCAGCTGACAAGTGTCTGATCCTGCCTCAACCCAAAACCAGGGCAACAGTGAGCTCAGACGCCTGCAAGGCCTCCTGCCACTGAACTCTGTGACTATGGGAAGCTCTCTGCAAACCTCCCAGCTTCCTTTATCCAGATCTAGAACCCTTGAAGAGCATGGGTAAAGCTGAACATGAAAGCTTTAGCATAAAGCTTTTCACCACCAGTCCTGCCATTTCAGCTGCATCCCAAACCACAGCTTTCAGACCTTCCACTTCTGACTCCAGCCCTTTTTGTTGTGAACCTTCTTTCCCACAGGATGTCTTGGTGTCTCATGTCCCCCAGAGCCTGCCCCCAGTTCTGCATGTTCTTCCAGTTTTCAATTTCCTCCAGTCCTCTGTGTGCTCACAGTACAATGGCTGAGCACAACTAGCCACAACTTGCTCTTGTTTTCTTGCTGAACTGGCTTCTAGGTTTTTCATTTCATGAGGACAGGTACAAATAACACCTTTAATCACTAGACTTTGGTTAAATCTTGTGACCCCCTTTCCAAATTCATCCACCTGAACTTTTTAAGAGGTTTTTGTATGGCTGTGCTAATCCGGTCTTCATCTCTGGTGTATTCAAGTAAAGCTATCTGACCAAGAAAACTCCTCACCAAAGACACTCCAAACATGGGTTCAGTGAGGACATGACTTTAAGAGAAGTTGCAAGTGAAGTATAAAGACATGAAGCAAAAAGATGTAAAGCCAATGTTAAACTAGGAGAGGAACTGGTTAACTTGGGGTTCATTACAACAATTGTATAAATAGATGGCACAGGAAGTCTGGGGCCCTCAGAAGGAAGAGGAAGTGTTTTCCTTTCCTGAGCCAAGGCACAAGGAGGAACTAGGAAACTGATCATCTGGTTATATTGCTGGAGGCCAATCTTTTCTAATTAGAGTACCTTAAAACAGGTATTTAAACACATACATAGGCATTTCAGTAACGGGCAATAAGTTTTCAAACAAAATTCTTGCAAATACCCACCAGCTTAAATGGAAGCAGAAAATCAGGTCAATTCTACTGTGGTGAAAAAGGCTGGCAGGAACTCTTCTCTTCTTTTAGATTTGAAAAAAAAATGTTTTGAGGTTTGGAAAAAAAGTTGTCTTCAAGACTGTCTGTTAGCTAGGAAGTCTAGGTGGCATTTTTAAATTGAGGTTTGGCTCTCATGTAGACAAGTTTTTTGTATTTCACTAAAGAAGTGAACCTAAGAACTAAGAAATTCCTGGTAAATTATTTTAAAGCATTTTTTAGCAATCTGGCTGTGTTTCAGTTTCATTTTGTTAGCAAGCCTGCCTTATTTTTAGATCAAATCTTGTGCTAAGAAGTTTCAGGAGCATTTCACAAAAGTGGGATCATAGACAGGAATCACAGCTGGGAGAAACAGCTACTTTCCAAAATACAAGCCACCCAGAAATGTACTCTAATTTGAATGTAACACCTGGGGCTTGGAAGAAATGGAGCACCTAGGAGCACAGAGGCTGAGGTGTGTGTGGCTGAGGAAAAGAAGGCTCCTGTGACCTGAAGGGTCAATAAAGAAATGAACTTTAATAAGAGGTGGGAACTTGTGGGCTGGCAAGGGAGTTCTACTGCTGGATAAAGCTCAGCAAGAGGGTCTCTGCCAGGGATGAGAGAAGAGGTAAGAGGAGGAATCTAGGGAACATGGGTAGAGGATGCTGGTGCGTGGCCAGAGCAGCATTTCTTCACTTGGAAAAAGATCATACAAATTTTGGGGAGAATAGCACAGTGCAAGTGCAGTTATAAGTCATACACCTTGAACAACACTGGAAGGAATGGAAGGTGAACGGTCCCCGTCTCCTCCAAGGTGAGAGATGATGGAGGCTTTTTGTCTCATTCCACATTTGGTTTGGTCCTGATATTCAAGTCTGTTAATACATATCATTTCTGCTACAATGACCTTTTAAGACTTTGGGTGAAAAACATGGAATTCATAGAGGTTTGGGAAAGAGAGATTCAGAATTTCTGAAAGAGATGATTCATGGAAGGAAACAAGGAATTACAATTTAATAACAACTAAGTACATATTACTTATAACTTGTGATCCTGGGTGAAAATCAGACATCCAAAAAAAAAACCAAAACTGAGTTAAAAAAGGAAAACAAAGAAAATTACTGTATAGTCAATCCTATAAAATTCCTCTGTTCCTCCAGTGCAACTGAAGGATGTCAGTACATACGACCACAAGCTCCATTTTTTTAAGCATGATACTGACTTAAGAGACTCTGTATATTAATTACTCACACTGCATCACAATTCCATTTTGATTAAACATCATAAAAAAGAGGAATGATGAAGGTTTCCAATTTTGGGAAAAGCCATCTCACTTTTTCCTACGTGAGGTGTCACGGAAAGGACTTGAGAAGCACAATGCATTCTTCCTTTCAAATGCTTAGCATGTTTTTTGTGTGTGGAATGTGAGCCCAGTTGCAGTTAATCCTAAAAAAGATCCTGACTCTCATATCTGCAACTGTTGATCTCTTCTGGCCATGCAAGAGTTTTCCTCTCTGTGATCCCACCCAGGCTTCGTTCTGGCAGCCCAAAGACTAGTCCTGTTCACAGGCAGGCAGTGAACACGGCAGAACTGGGACATTGGCAGAATAGGTGAGTCTGATGGAGGAAAGGAATATTGAAAGGAGTTCTCGGTAGAGTATAACTGGCTGCCAGACTTTTATCTCAAGTTCCTTGCTAAAATTCTACATCCTAAAGAAAAACATATTAGAAGATTTGGAAGGTAAAGGAGTGGAAGTCTTTTGAACTGACATTCTCCACACATGATAAAGACATAGATCATAAAAACAATGTACTCAGATCCTACTTAAAGACCCCATTCCACTCTGCTCCACCACTCCAGTACTTTTTATGGTTCACATAAAAAGTATGTCAATTGCCAAATATCCAACTAATATAGTTAGACAGAAGCCAGGAAGAACACCAAACAATTCTAGAAAGCACCAAGATCATGTACTTGGGATAGTTCTTCACATTCTTCACACTAAATAAGCCATTCAAACCCTGGCCTTCAAAAAAGACTTTGCCAATACAGCACACAGTGATTCAGCTTGTAGCACCAAGAGAAACCTGCTGAACAAACAACCCTTTCAGCATTTCTCTGTGTTATGATAAATAAGATTTGCATCAAAAAAAAGCAAACAGCAGTACAATTCCATGATGGAACATGAAGGACTGGTATTAAATTTAGCTACAGGGTGCAAGTCAGATGAGTTGATGATGAATGAGCAAGGATTGCAGATCCATGAGGATCTGATGTATTTTTTTAGCACTTCTCTAGTGTGTAGGTGGAATTTAAGTAAAAGTTTTGGAGCGTGCTACTTCTAAGAACTTTTATGATTTTATCACAAGCCTTGTGCTTTTTGGTTTCCCCTGAAGAGCTTCAACACTTGAAGTCAAATGAAAATTTCCACTTTAATTTCTTCATAAAGTATCTAGCTCTAGTGCTTACCAAGATGAGCTTGAAAACGTGGGTCCCCAAGAGCTATCAAAGCACCCAAGGCAGCAAATGTACCACACTCACTGTTTCTGAAGGCACTTAGTGGAGGTCATTGTTGTGATTCTGTCAGTGCTCTCAGCTGACGTTAGATGGGCTGGAAGAACTATTGCAGGTGACTTGTTTCTCGTGGAAGTTCCCAAATTCCCTTCAGCTTTTCCCTCTGTAGAAGGCAATAAATAGGTACCCAGGCAACCTTGTGTGGTGTTCAATGTCCTAGGAGAAAGAACTTTGCCGTGAAACAGGTGAAGACATGCCCACAATGGCTCTGTCTGCACAGCTGGGCAGGATCCCTCAGCCCACATCAGTCTTACACTGAGTTCCTGGGGAACTTTTTCAACCTGTGCAGCAGACAGTGGAGGATCCATAATCAGCTCTCTGCTTTCCCTATTGCCCGCTTGGCTGGATGAATCCCAGTTTCAACTGTCACCAAGCACTAAATATGCATGAATTACATGAACTATCCAGTGGGAAAGGAAAATTGTAAGATTAAGAGGTAATACTTCTTGAAGATATGCTGCTGAAGCAAAGCAATACAGGCAGGAGGTGCATGGGAAGTAGCTGCATGCACCACATTGAACTGCATCATTTTCTAGGCATTGAATAATTCAAACCCCTAAGCAGTGCACAGTAAGGGTAGGCACCTTAGTTACAATTTCCTGTCTTCAGTCTGCAGAATTTCTCAGGCTTTAGCTACAGCAACTGATTACTCTGTTTGTGACACTAAGGATGACCACTTGTCCTTTCTTTCAAGGGGCTGTCCCTTATTTCATTCAGTTACTGCAAACCCTTACTCAATCAGTTGGAAGCCCTGAGCCATAGCTGCTGACTGAACAGATAGAGAAAGCAGCCTGAAGGAGCACCATCATTTAGCAAAACAAACCACACAGCTAAAACCAGAAAGAAATCACCCTTCAAACACTTTCCTTTTATGTTTTCCTCTGAACCGCACTTCTGGAATAAAAACAGTGGATGTTACACATTCTTTGTTACACTTTGGCCCCTGAAATTGGACTCACCGTTTTTTTTTGGTTTGCATGCACAGTGACAGAAGGCTACCCAGTGCCTCTGTGAGCAACCAGTGCCTGTGGCTCCTGCTGTGTCTGATCACAAGGAACACCTGACACTAGGGCTGTTAAACAGCACGGGTCACTATAGCCCCGTCAAGTTTTGGAGAATAAGGCTTAATGCAGAGTTGTTTGGAAATTTTAACTCAGGTTAATCAGTCTGCTAATAGAGAGCACCCCAGCCACAGGGAGCCTCACCATCATTTGCCCTTGATGTTTGCTGAACCCAGCGGTGCTGCATGTCAGCTTTTAAAATACTGCAGAGGGACAGCTTCAGAACCCTGGGATGGAACAGACCTCAACCAGTTTAGACTTTCAGAGAGCCAAGACTGAAAACTCTGACGGAAGTACAAAATGAAGACATAAGTCAGACAGCTGGGCACAGGTCTAGGAACAACCAAAAGCTGCATTGTGACTTCATTCTTTCAGAGGGACTGAAAAAAACAGAGCCTGAGCTATATTTGCTAAAGTCTGTTTCATTTCCCTAAACTATTTTGCCATTTGAACTCAAGCCTTGCATGAATTTATGCAGCAGTCTGAAAACTCAAGGATGCTAAATTCTGTTTAAAAGCTGCAATAACTTCAACCACCAAAAGGTAATTTTGAAGAGTATTGGTGAACCAGACCCTGTTTACCTAAAAGAAGTGCAACCAGGACAATACTTTCAGTTGATATTCAAAGGTGATTGTATCTTTATATTTCAATTTACATCAGCAATACATTGCAGCCCATGTCGGTTGTATTGGTCCCATTCCCCACGGGTGCAGTGCAGACTGAGTGAATGAGATCTAACTGGAGCCTGTGTGTCACTTGTGATGTGCTGGATGAGTTCCATGTCTGCATGGAGAAGGATGCAGCCTGCATTGATCTCATCAGCAAATCAAGGTAGATCTCTGAAGAAGAAAGGGTATCACCTTGTCATTATGGAGTGTGGAAACAATTTTGTAGTGACAGTGGTACTTGCCATAAGACTCACAATAAATAAATCTAATATCAGTGTTTTCTAAGATTCATTCCTATCTTAAATTATCAGCACAAAAAGCCTCATACAGCACCAATATAATAATTTCTCTTTCTTTGAGAAAACAACTCAAGACTTGCCTGTAAACAGTTTCTTCTCTGGCCCATCATCCCCCAAAGCACAGAAGCAATAGAACACAGCGCTTCATTACCACAATCTGAGAGGGAAATAATCTATTGTCTTCCTAAATACCTGAAACTGAGTTATGAAGCTTCATCGGAAAACTATGGAAGCATAAAATATTGTGTTGATTTGGCACAGCCTGGTTTTTGATACCGAGGAAGGCCACAGAAGTGCCTTCTGTGAGAAACTACTAGAACCCTCCACCGCCTCTGACAGAGATAAACCCTGATGGCTGTGAAGATGGACATTGCTGCTGGGCCAGTTAGAGAGGTTGGCAACGCCTCTGTGATGTTTAAGAAGAAAATCAAAACAGTGCAAACACAGCTTTTTCCAGGGGTGGCGAGGCGCTGCCACCGGGGCCATCCCGACGCAGCCCGTGGTGAGGGGCCATAGCCTCCATCTCAGTGAGGCCCACGGCGAGCCCTGCCTGCCTGGCCGCCCCTGGGCAGCCATGCCGTGGGGGCAGCGGAGGCTTCTCCTTCTCCTTCCCAGCGCCCCGCGTGAAGAGAGGCGTTAAACAGCGCCAGCGCCGTGGCACCGCCACTGCCCGCACGGAGGCGGCGGGGCCGCTGGCCAGAGGCAAAAACACAGAACTCAGACAAGATTGACCTCTCCATGCTGTGAGATCCTGCAAGGATCTTTGAATTGGTGGAACTTGTTGGCAATGCTACCCATGGGCAGTGGTTTTTCTTCTAGTCAGAAAGGAGGAGGAAGTGAGGACATGTGAGGGAAAAAAACACGGCAACACCAAGGTCAGTGCGAAAAAGAGGGAGAGGAGGTGCTCCGAGAGTCAGAGACAAGATTCCTCCACAGGCCGTGGTGAGGACCATAGTGAAACAAACTGTTCCCCTGTGATCCATGAAGACCATGGGGGATGCAGAGATCCGCTCACAGCCCATGGGAAAATGCTCACGCCAGAGCGAGTGGATGCCAGAGAAAGCTGTGATCCAGTGGGAGACCCCAACAGAGAGAGAGGGCCCCTGCTTCCAAACTACAGCAGCCTGTCCTTAGAGGACTGCACCCCATGGATGAGTGGCCCACACCTCAACAATTTCTGATAGACTTTTTGCCTGTGGGAGGGACTCACGTTGCAACACTCTTGGCAGGACTGTTGCTCTGAGATTGGAGCCATGCTGGAGAAGTTCACGGGGGGCTGTCTCCCATAAGAGGGACCGCACAACACAACAGAGGAAAAACTCCTCTCCCTGAGCGAACAGAAAAAGATCTCAGGTGATGAACTGACCAAAACCCCTTCGTCCTGTCTTCCTGAGCTGTCAATGAGAAAGTGTGTGTGGAGTGGGGAGCGGGGGGAGGAGCTGGGAGGGAAAAAAAGTGTTTTAAAGGCTTATTTTACTTCTCATTATCCTCCTCTGACCTGTAAATAATAAATTTACCTTATACCTTTAAATCTGAACCTGTTTTGCACTTAGAGTGTTTTTCCCCAGTCCTTATCTCAACTTATGAGGCCTTTTTTTTCCTTCTTTTTTTTTCCCCCTCTCTCTGCCCAACTGTAGAAGGAGAGGGTGAGCAAACAGCTTTCATGGGTGCCTGGCGTTTGGCCAGTGTCAAACCACAACAAATATATAAAAGATAAGACAATCAAATGGATTGAACAGTATGTGACTGATAACATTAAAGCTAATATCCATCAAATTAGTGCAAAATGAGAGTATTGTTGATAATGTTGGTTGCATAAGTTTTCAGTTGTTTTTTCTCATCTGCCATAAGCGTTCCAAAATTTCAGGAAAATTTTCCTTTTGCTAGTCCAGGAGACATTGAGGTGGGCGTGTCCCAGGGGCTCATCTCAGGCTTATACCTGTTGGTAACTTGATTGTTTGCACACCCGAGCTCTTGTAACAGAGTGGGGGGAAGATCCAGCAGGGTAGGAAAGAGCTGCTGGGTATGTGATTTTGGGTGGTCAAAGCCAAAGGATAACAGGTGAAACAATTAAACTGTAATTGTTAAACTGCTTACTGTATAGCCCTAATCCTTATCTTCTGGGTCTGGAAGGATTTTGCAGTTCCTGGAAGCTGCTTTGTACCTTCAATGAGGATTGGCTATTTGCAATTTTCATTTGTTTGAGCGTGATGAAGGTTTTACCACATAACACAATTATTGGAGGGAAAACAGCAAAAGAAATTGATGACACTCATTTACATTTAACTCATTAGAGGGAGATTTTGTCTGAAAGCACATCCAGATAAAAGGAAAAGGGATTTTACTTCATGGCATGCATTAGTTTCCAAATACCTGATTAAACTTTTTGAATGTTGAAAAACAAAATAATATCACTTTAACTTGATTTAAACCATGTTCTCTGGTTTTTTTGTTGGTTTTTTTTTTTAATTTCAGGAAACTGGAAACATTCTGGACGGGTTCAAACTAGACAAAAGCTGGATATGGTTTGTTTGTATGAAGAATTTTGTATACTGAGAGATTCAGTAGCAGGAATGTGCATGTTTCAGGAAATACCTAGTTCTCTTATTAAATGCTGCCTCTTTCAGCTTTCCAAAATCTGTGTAGTGCATTATGTTCATTCCAGCCTCAGATGCAAGAATGGTAAAAACATTTTCCTTGTATAAACGGATTTGGGTTGTTTGCAGAAACATGAAATATATGGATTTTGCTAAGCCCTGATTGTAAAATATTTTCAGTCCTACATGTAAAGTGCTTTGCAAATTTATTTAAATCAACATTAAATAATGTTGACAAATATATAGATTTTAATATCTACAATTTTTTGCTGTAAAATTAAACTTAATATAATTAAATTATTGTTTTGGACATGTTAGAAATGTGCAGCTCTAACCATGCTTTAATACATTGCTTATAAGTATTGTCTAGTTGTTCACTTGTCCCTTCTTTCTAACCAAGAAAATTATCACCCTGATTATCTCAGCCCTGCAGTATCAACAGAGTCCCACGAGCACAGTGAGTTTCTGTGGTAACAGATAACTCAGGTGAAATCTGTTCCACTCTCATAATTATCTTTTCTGAAGACAGTCTGTGCAATCTGCAAGTGGCACTTTGGGCAGATCTGTGCCTGCCCTGTCTTCACTGGAGCCCATGAGGTTGCACCATCAGAGCTGAGCAGGTATAAATGCCTGGCAGAGCTGTGACAGAATATGTAAGTGGTGGATGGCTGAGCCTCACCTGAAGGGTTTTACTTTGCTTTGTCACCCAATGAAACCAGCTCCAGAGCAATTTCCCAGGAGAAAGTTTTTGATCAGTTATAGATAGATTAGCAAAGTCCACAGCAAATCACAAAGTCCTGTTATGGAAAACCTTTTTGTGGCCACATGAGCCAGAGCAGCACAGCACGCTGAGATTACAGTGCAGCAACAAAGAGAGCAAAGAAAAGAGAACAACCTTGCATCTCTCTGCAAAGGGCTGACGATGGACTTGGTACTGCACATGGCACAGGCAGACAGTGTTTCTGACGTTGGTGACAGCAGCAGTGACGCCAGGAATGCAGGAACTGATCTAAACTCACAGCTCTTATCAGATGCTGCTATCAGGACAGCAGCCTGCTCTCCAGAGTGGGTTTGCACACCGGATGGGGCCTGTGCTCCAGCTCCACCCTGCAGGACTCATAAACAGAAGGCAGAACTAATTCTGCTCAGGAGCAGGCACAATCCTGCCCACAGCGACGTGACAGACACCCCTCTCTGGGGTCTGTGCATCTTGCCCACGCCAGGAGAGAGAGTTTAATTTGTTCTGGCATATTTAGTCAACTCATATACAGTGTATAAATCAAGATGGTTCCCAAAAAATGTGCTTCTAGAAGCGCATTGGGGAGGGAGGGTTTCAGCAGAAAACCCTATACCGTGTTTAGTGCTTCTCCTGCCTCCTGGGAGCCGCAGAGCACACTGGTGATCCGCTCTTAGTGTCAGCTGGCACAGTGAGTCACAGCTGCTGGCCTGCTTTCTAACTGCTCACATAGCAGTATTTGTTTCCTGTTGCACAAAGCCCCGTGTCAGACCAGAAGAAAATTACCAGAAAGAGAGAAAAAAAAAAAATCAAACCTGTATGATCACTCACAGTAAAACAGTGCTGCCAGGGCATCTATTATTTTCACTGAAGTTAGCAAAACCCACAAGTAAAAAGGGTCAGGCCCTCCCTTTGCAACAGGTAATAAGTATAAATGTAAGTAAGGTTTTAAAATAGTGAATTTCAGCACAAATGCAAGAAGTGCCCATGCACACAGAATGATGATCTGGCACTATGACTACAAAATTAATATTTCCCGCGTTTCCCCATGGAGCAGGAAGATGCACACACACCGCTGCCTTGTCAAAGAGCTGGGCAGCCAGGACAGCCCAGGGAGTGGAAGAGGAAAGAAAGAGACAGGCTGTAACTAAAACCACTAATGGTTTCCTTACTGTAATACAGTCTCTTGTACAACATGAGAAGAAGGCTGCTTTTTGTTATCCCTTCTCACAACAAGATAATCCACAAAACTATGGAGTTGCTCACAGTGTTGCTCAAAGCAAAAAGAAGTTATTAAAAATATGAAGGGGCTTCGAGCATGTGCTATGCAAGTCATAGTCTTGGTTCAACACCCTTTCCCCCTATCAGTGTAAAAAAAGGTGATATGTCAGGTTAGGATTTTTCCAGTTTTATTCCTTTCTTTCAGGGAATTTTCTCCCATTTGTTGCCTAAGAGATGATAACAATGATACTAAAGAGAGAGAGAAGATGTAGCCATGGAAGAGTGGGAAGGGTGCAGCTGGCTGCTGTCTGTTAGCTCAGGGGCTTTCACTTTGGAAGTACAGAAATGCCATGAGATGCCAGGTCATGCCCACAGGAAAGCACAATGAGGCAGCTCCTTCCTCAGGCTGAGGCCAGACTGCCACACAGCACAGGATACAGCACATTATATATTACAATAAAATATATATTATAGAACCAGAGAACCATGGAATATGCTGAGCTGGAAGGGACCCACAGGAACATCAAGTCCAACTCTTGGCCCTGCACAAACAGCTCACCCTGTGCCTGAGAGCATTGTCCAAATGCTTCTGGAGCTCTGGCAGCCTTGGGGCTGTCACCATTCCCTGGGGAGCCTGTTCAGAGCCCCACGACTCTCTGGGAGAAGAACCTTTCCCTGATATCCAGCCTGATCCTCCCCTGACACAGCTCCAGCCGTTCCCTTGGGTCTTGCCACCGGTCACCAGAGTGAAGAGATCAGTGCCTGCCCCTGCTCTTCCCCTCACAAGGAAGTTGTAACTGCGATGAGTCTCCCTGCAGTCTCCTCTGCTCAAGCTGAACAGACCAAGTGCCCTCCGCCACACCTCACATGGCCTGGGCACTCTCCAACAGTTCCATGTCTTTTTTACATTGTGGTACCTGAAACTGCCCACAGGAGGCAAGGTGAGGTTGCACGTGCTACCAAAAGGCTGGTTTGCAGGTGCCCCAGTTTCTGAAGGAGACTCCACCTTTATCCACAAGCCAAAGATGCTCCTGTAACTACTAGGTTCACTCTCCCAGCGGCTTTTACAAAGGACATCTTTGGTGCCAGCCCCGTCAGTGCAGTGTTGCCATCTGTCCATCAGGATATCTCGCCCAGCCTTCACATACAGTGGTGGGAGGCCAGTGCTTGATCCTACAAATGACCAATGAAGTGCTATCTGGCAGACTACAAGCAGAACAAAAGATGCAATCTAGCTGCCCCTGAGAAATTATTGGTTTCACTGCACCAGCAGATAGCATGAGCTGTGAACTCCTGTTTGAGATGCACCAGAAATCGAAGGACATCAAAATCTGCCCTAGCCTGTTCCAATCCATATTCACTGACCAGCCAAGACCAGTGCCTTGTTTCTTCTCAGCACCTCTTTCAAGCATCCTCACTCGTGAGGCAGGTTATATTCTTGGCAGACCCTTTGAAGGTGAAGTATAGAAAGGCAGTAGAGAGTAAAGCATTAGGCAAGGGTAATACCACAGGTTTTCAACAGCAGCTCCTGACCTCAGCACCTTCTCACACAGAACTAGAGTCAGTTGTACTGGGAATATCCTCACCTGACTGCAGCCTGCCAAGTTGGCAGTTAAAGGGGGTTATCTTTAGATGACAGAGACAGGACTGCCAAGGACAGCTTAGCCCACCCAGATGAGAAACTGATTTCTTTCTTTCAGCTCAGCTTTGACTACGTGACAGCTTTGACTGCTTGTCCAAAATGTGGGGGATGAACAGTGGTGTATCACACACATCCTCTGATCCTGGTAAGGGCAGCCACGAACAGATGTATAAATTTATTTTCAGTAACTCAATCCTCAACTGGGCCAAGTTCCCCATTTGTTGAGGGGATGCTGAGGTCATAAGGAATGCAGAGTGGGCACTCATGAGGGTCATATTGACACCTCAGCCAGTTGAATAAATGCTTTCAGGGACAGCACAGGAAAGTTATATCTTCTGTGAATCTGGATGGCAAGAACTGACTATAGATGCGTAGCTGAGAAAGCCAATTTTAGTATCTTCAGTTTGTCTCTGGTATTTAGTTTGATCCTGTGATGCCCAAGGATCCCTTTTCTGCTTCACCCCTCTTTGCACAAACATGATTACATTTAGCTAATCTCCAAACATTTAATAACTACACATTAATTATATATTCCCATTGGAGCAAGGGAAAATCATATTTATTTTCACAGAGAAGAAAGTGAAGTACCCCAGCTGTGACTTGCCCACAGGCAGGCAGCAGCTGAGCTCACTTGGGGCAGTTATTTCCAGCCTCCTGTCCCTGCTCCTGGATCTCTGTGCAACCATGTTTTTTGCTCTCTTCCTGTTCTCTCTTATTACAGCAAGAGTCTGCAAACTAGCAGGGATATCTTGATGACTATCTTGATGACTCAGCCTAAAGATCTCTACTTGCTGTTACAGATGCTGTGCTTCAAGGGGTTTTCATTACCCCTACCCTCCTTCCTTAAATGTTTTCATCAGCAGGATGCAAGTTTCACTCATCCACGCCAAGCCTTCGTATATCCTGAAGTCTCAATTAATGAAAGGAGAAAATTCTTCAGAAAAGAAAGGCAAAAACTCTATTTGTGTTTAAAGAAAACTGCCTGTGACAGTGACCTCTACAGCTCAGTGTGCTTTGGGAGGACACCAGATGAATTCCAGATATGGCAGGCAAGAGAAATTCCTGACCACACTAACTGCTTTAGAGGTGCTGCAGATGTAGAATCCCAATGGCAGATCACAAACCATGCCACAAAATGCTGGGAAGACAAATGCCAATATTTTTTTCTTCAGCCTGAATGCAAAAGTGCACCTTCGCATGCAAAAACACACACTTCCCTTTCTGCCACCTGTCCTTGAACAGTTAATTTAACCATTTAAAAAAAAAAAAAAAAACAAAAAAAAACACTATCTAGTTCCACTGGGTGGGACCAAACTTGAGAAAAATGAAATGTACTCCACAAGACTTTAAAAAAAAAGTGATGCAACTTGCAGTTTTAAGGGTGAAAAACCTCCACAGAGTGGCAGAGGGAGAGCTGTATGTAGCTGTGATATGCCAGATCTTCTAAACCTGCTGTCATCAAGAAAAACTCCTGAAGACAACAGCCCAGATCTGGGCAGGAAGACAGCCCTTTTATTAGGAAGGAGCACTGTGCAGGTAAAAAAAAAGGGTCACATTGATAATCAGGGCTCACATTTGTAACAAATACAGGCTAATCTCAAGACTGAGTATTGAATCTTTCCTATAGAATCTTGTAAACCCAAAAATGAGAAGCATCTACTCATTGCTGTATTAATTTAACACCTGATCTAGTTCCATAGGATTAATAGACCCTTTCCTTTTTTAATCTGATTTTTTATAAATGTCCACATTCCATCCTATTCAACGGCTTTTACATCCTTGCAAAGAAGTAATCTTTTCAAATAGCTGATCTTTTAAGACACATGAAGTAGTTTTTGTTTTATCAAAAAATCAATAGACAAATGACAAAAAAAAGCCTGGCCAGCTAGAATATTGTACCAAGAACTGGAATTAGGCAGCACAAAGCAGGAGGTGTCGTGTCTTCAAAACATAAGTTAACAACACACTTTATTTAGTTACTCCTGATATTCCGCCTACAGCTCCTGGCAACCCAGCTTACAAAGGTACTCCACCGCTGTCCCTCTGCATTCCATGACATAGGAACAAGAGAAATCCCTCACAATCACAACATGGGGCTCAAGAGAACCTTACAAATTTCTTGTTTGTAAACCTTGATCCAGCATGAGAGCTGCCCATTGCTACAGCAGAGAAAAGCACAGATTCCTTATGGCTGCAGCGCTCTGAGCACTGTACATGTACAACTCTGCAGACAATAGCTGCACATGAAAACAGGCCCTTTGTTACAGCAGAAATAACCATGGATCCAATACAAATTGGGAAGTGCAACTTGCATTTTTCTGGGTTGTAATGCACAGAACTCCCTGCACAGACCTTCACTGGCAGGTGCTGTGAGCAGCCTGTGCCCCAGAGTTCTCCAGAGAGTGGCTGCACACAGGTACATTGCTCGCTGCTCAGGTTTCAAACTCTCCTGTCCCTCATGGCATCTGTGTCCTGCTACAACAGGTTGCAGGCCGAGCTGCACGTCCAGCATTTCTCACATGATCTGCCAGCGGGGCGGCTGAGGGACGAGGAGGGGACAGGGCTTGCCCAGGGCACAGAGGGACAAAGTGAGGGGCTGTGTGTCTGTCTTTGCAGATACCCTCTGACCTGCCTTTCTTCCTCTCCCACAGGGGAAAACCCAGCATAGGATCATTTCTGTGTTTGTTTTCCAAAAGACAAAGCAGCTGTCAAACTCATACCCCAGAGTTATTCAGAATTAGGGCTGCACAAGTTCCCTTCATCATACTGCTGCCAGTGCAAAGAGCAAGGACACCTTAAGCAGTGCCAGGGTTCCACGCTGGCCCTGCCACAGAACTGGTGTGGGACACAGATAGTTGTGCCCATTGCCTGGGCCTCAGGTGTCCCCCAACACTCTCCCTGCCTGTGGGGTCCATCTGTGAGCTCTCTGGCACAGTGAGGCCCTGATCTCTGCAGCTGCTCTGGGTACTGCCAAAGATAAACACCATGTCTTGGGCTCTTACCACCTCCACATCCCACCAGCACAATGCACCAAAACACACTCTTTACGGCAGAATGGTTGGGATTTATCAGAAGATGGGAGATACCAAGTGTCACTACAAAGAGCCTACAGCACAGTGTGTGGAGCCAGGTGGGAATGGCAAGTTATTGGTTTCAGCTGAGCCTGCACAAGTTCCTCTGCACAGTGTCACCCAGTGCTCCAGGAAGAGGGATGAACTCTGGTGACATGCCATAGTAACACTACAGACCCAGATCAAGTCCAGCATAGACTCCTCCTGCCAGCTCCTCCTGAGAAACAGAAGTGCAAGTGAGGCAGAGGAATCTCAATGGCTCTGGGGAATCCAGCAGTCAAGGCCAACAGGGCCTGGTCCTGGCCACACAGTCCTCTGGAGCACAGCACCAAGAGCCTGGAATTAGCCCTGGAGGCAATACAGCTGTGTCTGTGCAGAGCTGCATCTGAGTGGGGCTCCTGGGAACAGCCCAAGCTGCCCAAAGGTGGGTCTTGAGGGGCCAAGCTGGATGTGTGCACCCAGGACACACAATCCACCATTCTTACCAAAAACCCACAGCTGAAAGAAGCTGCCAGCACACAGCTGTTCTCACTAACTCATGACACTAGTTTCAGATATGCTGCCTCTTAGTGGAGATCTCAAAGAAACACTGATAACCTCAAAGCACATGAGGAAATACACAACTAACATGGTGCAGGTGCATGAGAGACATATAAGCTGCTCATGAAGTTGGTAGAAATCTGATTTCTAGTGTGGGAAGCTAGCTGTCATCTGAAATGGGAAGGAATTATTGTAGAACCAGTCTGACTAGCAAGGCAGACTGGGTAGCATGGGCATTTCCATTCTGTTTAGCAGGGAATGCCCATGCAGCACCGACTGTACCAAGAGCATGGGTCGGCTGCAGCCCCCACCGTTGCCCAATGCCCAATTCCTGGGGCTCTAGGACACCATGCCTTCATCCCCATCCCAAGTTTCATTATTTATATTGAAAAATAAAGGGGCTGAGAGGTGGCACTGCAAGAAGAAGTGGCTCATTTAGGCCTCTCAATCAAAATAGGAATAGATAGAACATCTGAAAGTCTTGTCCCCAGTCTTTCTGGATCCTGAGACCAGAACCCAATTTACATTCTCTGGGCGCTACACAGTGCAGCAACTGTGCTGCAATTTTGAATTGAAAATATCTATGATGTATTGATAAGTAGTTGGCTTCAGAGGAAAAGTTATGCCACACGCTGAGCTTCTCAGTTACATAAAACATGGCTGTGCCACTTAATTGAAGGCATGTGTGTTAAAGAGTGTGCTGATGGCCACAGCTATGGACCAGACCAGAGACTGAAGTCTCCACAGCAGTGGACTGGAGACCAGCATTGTGCTGGCCTGACATTAATTTAATTCCTTTTATATATATATATATATTATTTTTTTTTTAAATGATAGAATTACTTTGAAAACCAGAAGTTTTCAAGTACATTTTTGTGGGACCAAATAATAGAGAGATGGCTTACCTGGACAATTAGCTTATCTTCTTTATCGGGCAGAATTCTGTAGGTATAAACGCAATTTCGGTACCTGGAACAGAGCACAGGTGATATGGTTAGACCCTGTCCAGAAGGAAATCTCACTATGGGCATCCTTCCCCATGAGAAAAGACACTGGAAAATCCTGAGACACATAGATTGCTTCATGCACATGAGTTTTAAACCATTTCTCTTTCTTACTTTCTCTCCCTGGAGTCTGCAGACTAACACAAACCGAAGTGTTCCTGGTCACTGAAACAGGAACATCTGCTTGCAGATGTCACTGTAGAAAGTGATATCAGCATTAGCTCAGAGTGAGTTATTCCACTCTTCTTCTGGCCGGAAAGAGAAAACACCAAGTGACTCTAGCTGACAGTAGAGCAGGCATCTCAGGAAGAAATGAAAAAGCAGAAATCCAAAAGGCAAAGAGCCAAAATCAGCAATAAATGAGTAAACTGAAGGGTTAGTGCATCAGCTTGTATTGGAAAAAGCAAATAATATATTTCAGCTAAATCACAGTACAAGAGCTGATTGCCAGGCACATTTTTATCCACAAATTCTAAACAACAGCCTAAATGAAACCCATCACCATCCTGGTGTGGATGTACACTATATATGTGGATCTGTAGAGCACCGACAACAAATACTTTGTCCCAGCTAAATTCAATTAGATTCTTATTTAAGGAGGGATGGAGTAGTCTTGTGTTCAGTGGAGGGTCACATCAATGCACAGAAGCCCAAGGGAAGCCTGAACAGTGCTGTAAGCTTGACCTTCTTCAGCAGCTGCAAAGCTTTGTGCAGTTCACCCAAGAAATATTGACTAGAAAATATATTTTTACCTTTCTCACAACAATAGATTGATCAAATCTTTTAAGTCATCTGCAAAGCACTTAAAAGATACAATCACTTTGAGCCAGCAAAAGGTGCTGGTTCAACCCCTTCCTTCTCAAAAGAAAGAACAGAATCTACACTCAGATCTTCCTGGGTTGTAACACAAACACTGTGGTACCTGTGGAATTGTCACAAAATGTGGGCTGAGGTCAGCCCCCCCAGCTAGGGAGATCAGGCAAATCAATAAACATCCTAATCTCTCAGAGTTGTGATGTGAGTCTATTCATCATATGCCTTTCAGAATCATTCCACACAGGAGAGAGGAGACTGCCAGGATTTCAGACAGCCTTATATGAGGAGTCACAAAGAGACACTGGAAATGAAAATAAATTTCTCATAGATCATAGCTGAGTTTTTTCAGGATGTCTGGAGGATTGGGTCATGTATACACACAAATGTGTGTCATTTGATAGCATTAATGCAAAGGATTGCGGAAGAATTCAAGCTGTTTCAAGAGCTTGTTTCACAGGCATCTATTTAGTCACACATCTGGTACAGAGCTGGAAGTCACAGACATGATCCCCAACTGTAGAGCAGCTACAGCACTGCTAATTTCACCAATACCAGGGCAATGAGTGCCAGGTGAGGATATGCCCCAAGGAAGGGTATGGGCTTTGTTTTTATGTGTCAATACAGCTCTCTTACACCATTTACTCCTGCTGATATGCAGTTAGGGCTAAGCAGAATTACTTATGCAGCAGAGACAGTTTGTGTGTGTGGAGATTATGAAACTGATAAATGAAGCAGCCCTTTTGCTCACAAGAAGATGCTCATGTGGCCTTCACAGAAAGTGCCCCATCACACAGACTCTACAAGGCTGCTGTTATAATGCTTGTAAAGAGGTTTAAGCTGAGCATGAGTAAGATCAGTATAAGAACAAAGGAAGAAGGGCGGTTGGGTGAGTCAGGAGAAGCACTCCTAGGATCAAAGGCAGGAATCCTCCTTGCCAGTCCCCTGATTTAGTGTGTGTGGGTAGAGAAGACCAGGACTCTTACTCCATTTTTAACCTTAGGCTTCCTCTCCTTGGCATCCTGACTGTCAAGTTATGCGGTCCTGGTTACCACCACGTTCTAGGTCCTCCCTAAAAGCTGGGTTGAGTTCAGAATTGCTCAGCCATTGTTCAGGCTGTTCATGTGGAGGGTAAATATAACATCAGCCTCAGTTTAAACAAATCTCCAAGTACTTGTCATCTTCCGGTCCTCTCAACCAACCAGAGGAGGTAACAGTGTGACGAGGAGGGCATTTTCTCCTTTCTCCCCTGCTTATATGTTTTTATGCACAGGTGATGATGTGCATATTGGGAGTGTCTGGAGCACTAAACAGGGCTGCTGTTCTAGGCCTGATGCCTGCACCATGACAGGGAGACAGCATTGGAAAGGGCATCTCACAGGCAGGGTCCTCTTAGAGAGGTCCCAAAGCTGCAGTTGGTCCTTGGATGTCACCTCTAGAAGTGTTGTTAGTCCTGCAGTCATTCGTGAATGAACTGCCAACAGAAGGTCCCCTGGAGGAATGGTACCAGTTAAGGGGCAGGGAACACTAAATAGGCTCTTTTGTATTTCAGGATTCAGGCATTCTCCTCCAGGTGAGTTAAAGAGTCCATTTCTTGTCAATAAACTGATGGGTCAAATGATTTAGACACAGAGATATGAGGAGGAAAAGGGCTTTGCTTCTTGCCTTTTATGGGGCAGTGTGACCATGCAGAGGGAGGAGCATCCCCCAGCCTCTCACTCTCTAAATGCTGCTGCTCTAAATTTCGGAAAAGGAGGTAAGGCACTCTTAAAAGGCTCTCCAAATACACCTCCCCTACTTTTCTATATTTATACATACCCTGTTTTTCTAAAGCAGCTCTCTGAAGAAATCATTATTTCATTTGATGATATAATAATAAATGCTTTTGCTGGATCTTTATAGATCTGCACAATAAATATTACAGCTTTGTGGAATATGACATTTCTTTTTCAGAGCAAATTTCATGGGTTTTTTGTTTTCCATATGTATACACAGTTGACACCTGCTCCTTTTCAACATAATTTTTTTTTTTGTGGAAACAATTTACAGTCAGCCTATCAATTCCCATTCTTTGTCTCCAGCCTCTCTATTTTTTAAACAGAAGTAACTGAAAAGCTCAAACTTCAAACACCTCCCAGTCAATAGCACAGCTGAAACTGATACATCTCTGAGGAAGTTTTTAGCTTCAGCAAAGGTGCACATTTTTGGAGACGACATTCAGAGGGAAAGACTTATTCACCACCTCTCCACAAACTAACTGCAAACCAGCATAAGCTGAAAGCTTGTCAGATCGTTTGACAGCACTCTGTGTGATGTTTCTCAGACTGTAATTAATGCCAGCCCTTTGCACCTCTGATCCAGCTGCTCTTGGCTGGCAAGGCTGGGTGCTCCCCAATTCTTTAACCAAGCTGTTCGTATTAGCTACCTCAGAATGGATTTAAGAATATAACCTTTGGCTCCCGGTTCAGAAAATCATGGTCATTATATTGTTTCTGTTTCCTGATCCCATGTCTCTCAAGTCACAAAAGGCTTTCAAAGCTGACTGCATAAACATTTACAATGGAAAAACTTATGCAAATGCATGCTAGTAGGCATTTTTGCAGCACCTTCCCTTTCTGTAATCCCCACCTTCACTCGGTGAAAATATTTTGTGTACATACTGGTTACAAGTCAAATCAACAGTCTAATGCTAAAATTGCTCCATGGAAGCAACAGTCTGTTCTAGTAAATTGTTCCCTGACTGACCACTTGGGCCCTCAGCCCCTGTTAAAGGATTGTCTCTCCTCCCTCCTGCGGGTGCTGCCTGTTCATCTGCAGCTGGCCTTCTGTTGCTGCTCCCTCCAGAAAGACAAAACTCTTCCCTGTGTTGTTACAAGCACCTTAACAGGCAGGCACCGAGGCTCTCTGCACCTTGTGAAGACACCCACTCCCCAGCTACCACTCCCTGGCAGTCCAACACCTACACCCACAGGGCAGCTACCCAGCCCCATGCTGCTCGCTCTGCAGCAGACTGGGCTGTCACCAGAATCTGACCTCAGAGACAAGCAGTTAGCCCAGAGTTATAAACAGCAGCACCACCTTCACCACTACAAGAAATATACTTTCAGACAGAAAATGAGAAACCTGCTTGTAATGTAATGTGGGGTAAAGATGAAATGAGTTTCATTGATCTGCTGCAAAATGGCAGCAAAGAGGATCTGATAGGGTCCCACAAAGGCTCTCTTGATCCCTTCTAAGCAAGGAGCAACTGTCTGATCTCTCTGTAAGACAAAGTCAAATGTCTCAGATTTTACCTATTGACTTCAGTCTCCTCTCACCCCCACTCTCCTGCCTCCAGGAAAAAAACCTGCCCCTCACAAACCCAGGGCAGGAGGCCTTGCTCTCTGTTCCCTGACCTAACCCCAAACGGGGGGATCAGGGCTGCCGGGACTTCTCTCCCTATTTCCCACAAGAAACGCTTACCCCATGAGCCACGTTAATGATGCAGGTGGAATCACTGCTGTGCTGGGTATACTATGCACAGCTCCAGGAACTATTTAAAACCTTTTGCTCTATGCAACACAGTACAAGCAGGGAGCTCAAACATACACTGAACCAGAGCAAGAAAAGTGCCCAGGAGGCCCCACGCTCAGGACTTGGGTCACTAAGATTAAATACTTGACCCAAGTGGTTAAGACATTCCAGAAGTTCAAGAGGTTATTTTCTCTCAGAGCACAGCAGCAGTGCGTTTGGCCATTCTCCCATTTTGAATCAGGGGCAAGAGCAGCGTGAGAGGTACGGCAGTAGGTAACTATGGTTTTATTCATCCTGGCTCCTAACCCTTCCCCACCCCATGGCCCAGGCTGGTGGAACCAGCTGTGTTCTGATGAGAGCTGCACATTCCCAGTGAGCACAGCACCTGTGCTGGGGAGGAGGCAGGGGTGACCCCAGCCCAGCAGGGCCAGCGGTGTGGGCTGAGGGCGCGGTGAACGCTGTACTTACAGCACGCAGAGTGCAAATGCCGAAGCAATTGACTCACTGGCCCGCACAAGGAAGCTGCCGTCCTTGCCTATTTTGGAGAGCAGGTCTTCAGCTCTGGAGCGAGTGATGTTGCCGTGGTACCAGCACTGATCCATGGCTGGAGCTGGAGGAAACCTGAATGCCAGCACAGGAGCTGCCAGAGCCGCCTGTGTGTCTGTGTGTAACGATCAGCCAGCTTCGGCTCACCAGCTTCCTGTTTCAATAGCACAGAGAGGGAAAGGAAACTCAGCCACGGACAACTTCCTCAACTCAAACAGCTCAGAGAGGGAGCGTGACATATCCCTGCAGCCCCCATTCTCCCTCTTCATGCTGCACTGAAGTGACTAGTAAGCCCATGTTCCCTGCCTTTCCCTCCTTAGTGTCCAAAAGTCCCAGCTGGTGATCTCTCCTGCTTCCTCATGGATTCAGTCCCCCAGGCTTTAGTGGCCTGCTCTCCAATTTACAATCTCCTGCTAGATCCTTTGAGTTTTCATCTTTTTCCTGTCTGTCTGTCATACCCACTACAGGTCTCCGTGGGGAGATAAATAAAACTCTGGTCAGAAACACACTGTGCATTAGGATACATAGCACTGACTGCCCCATTCCTGCCTTGACTAGTCCTCATATCTAATTAGGTGTGAGCAGGGGACTTCAAAGAATTGAAAAAAATAAAATTACTACTGCATGTCTCCATGAATAGAAGCAGACTGAAAGGCTGATTTGTGCTGGGGATTTTTGACCAAAGCTCCCTCTCAGCTACTGTGAGATGGATTCAGAGATCTTTCCTACTCTAAATCCCCAAAGGTGGGATAGAGCAAAGCCCTGTCTTGCAACCTGCGTCAGAGAGGGGAGGACTGGAGCTTTCACTTCCCTTTTCTTTGTACATCTGTATCTCAGCTATGCTGTGTGGCATGCTCAGTGCTGCATCTCCAAGACATATTTGCAACAATGCCAGGACACTCCTACAGAGGCACTGCCCGCATGGCAATTTTGGTTGTCTATCCTGCCTCCTATCCTATCTCCAGCCATTCTGCCCTCTGCCCATCTACATTTGAGCTACACCTGAAAGCAGCAGCCGAGCTGGGACTCAAAGTCCAGATGCAAAGGTGCAAACCCTGCTAGCCCTGTGCAACCCTTGGTTCCCAGAGCCAGGAGAAGTGCTGGAAGCGCAATACCTGGACCATGCATGAAGTGCTATGCTGTACACTGCACGGACAGCAAGGCAGGAGAGAACAGACTGTCACTGCACCAGGGGAGACTAGAATGTGATGGCAGGGAGAGGGAGAGTGAACCAGCACAACCCAGCATCCATCCCTGTAAACCTTCTTGTGGCTTTCAGTTACGCAGAGGCTTGGTCTGCAGTGTCCAACTTAACCTCTGCACTGAGATGAAACTGTGGGCAGCAGCAGCCCAAAGCTGTGTGGCCAGAACAGGGCCCTGCTAGATGAGCAGAACTGCGTCGTGCAGGGCTTCCTGTCCATGCTGAAAAAGCACGTCTGCACACCAAAATTAGCTCAGCTGAACCTGGCCTTCAGCTCCACCAACATCCACACAGGCCTTAGGCAGACAAACTCCTACCGGATTCGGGTGCCTAAATGGAGTCAGACTCTGAATGCCATGAAGTGGCTCTGCCGGTGGACAGTAGCTGTAAGCTACAAAGTGGTTACAAACTCTGTTCTCCCAACAAAAATGAGAATATGGATATGGCAGAGGCACCATGCAGTTACTGACAGCCCTGCCTAGCCACAGTGCACTGCTGACCTCACTTGCACCAGGTCCTTGGGATTTCTGGTACCTCCAGTAGCTTCTCTGGAGCACAGCTGCAGCAGGAAGCAGAACTGCTCTGAATGTCAACCACCGCTTGACCTCACAGTGCTCTCCATGCAACAGACATGTATCTGGATGCAGAGTGGACAGAGCTGCTCACAACATGAGTTTTGATAGAATGAAACTGTTTGGAGAGCTTCTCCTGATCTTCTGCAAACTTAACACCAGGTAACAGGTACAAGCTCTCATTAGACATCTGAGACTGATTAGCTGCATACTTAGCTCCTATCCATCCCACCACCAACACAGATTTTTAGCAAGCTGCTGCTATTTTGCTATTTCCTTCAAATCCCATGTCCAGGCACACACTACTCCTTGATTTGGAGACAAAAACAAAGGGGAAGGGTTCCAAGTACAAATGATGATTATGGCAATTGAATGTGCAAGCTGGTTTCTGTGAGTATTTCTTGGTCCTAAAAGAAAGCACAGTACAGCTCCTGCTGCTCAAAAGGTGAATCCCAATCCCCTAATATAAACAGCTCTGTGATCCCTAATGGCTTGTTAGCTTGGAATAATATCTTACCTCCAAGACACTACAATAGACACTTTATTTAAACTGGTTTTGCTATAGATGTCCAGGTAGTACTGTACCAGATGGGCGTCCACGCACCAGCCTCTCCAGAACCAATAAAAAATACTGTCTGTGGCATCATTCAAGATGTACAGTGGTCACCCAACCTCCTCCCCACCCCCTCCACCCCTGCCTTATATTCAGCCTGTGCATTTCATCAGCATGGGAACTGTCAGGCTTGGCCAGATAAAAACCTAAGTATGCATTTCCATGTTACAAAACTAAAGTATTCCATAGTACCTGACGAAGAGGTTAAGTCTATAGGGCAGCAGTTAGCTTTGCTGAAGTCTAAATATACCATTCACTAATTAGGCATCAGTGACAGGCTCTTGGCCACAAAGGTTATTTAGACTCTGGCCTACATCTAAAGAGCATATGAGTAATACCCAAAAAGTACTGGCTACCTGAGCCTCTCTGCTATTCCAGCCCAGCGTGTTACTGACCTGCTGCTTGGGAAAGGCTCAACAAGTTACAAGTGTATCTGTGAAGGTCACCAGATCCCTTCACTCCCTTGGTAAGTGGAGCATCCAGATGCCCTGAAACAAATCTCCACAGTGAGGAAAGTCAGGGCCTCTTTTCCCACCACCCATGAAAGCTGTCAGTAGTAAAAGGCAAGGGTAGGAGCACTGTGCAAGGAGACTCACAGACCTGAGCAGTAACACTGCAAAGGATCCTTTGGGACTTGCTAGTGCTTACCAAAGAGATATGTTCTGAGAGATCTCGGAAAAGCAGGTGTTTTTCTTCACCAAGAGGGCAAACAAACATATTTTTCTTGCAGTCATTAGATGTGTGCAAATACACAGGATTCAGCACACAGGAAACAAGCACAGGCTGGTTCATATGCAGAATGTTGTCCAGAGGCATGGGTAACATTTTCCTAGCTCCATCCGCTTTGATGTGTCTCGCCTGGTAGCCATTTGTTTCTGGTCAGTCCCTTGCCTAGTCATTGTATAATGCCTCCTTTCAAAACACACTGTATAGTAGTAGAACAGCATCTCTCTCACCAAAGTTAGAGCTTTTTCCTTCAGAAATCTGCTGAAAAACTGTCTATGGTGGAAAACCTTCCAGCTTGAGTGTTTTATGCTACTCTGGTGTTGGTCAGTTCTCCTTCCTCTGACACTGATGTTTTTTTGCTGAAAGTGGGGCAATGTTATTTGTTTGACATAGTGCCTCATATGCCAATAATACTCTGCAATAACAAGACACAGAGTTGTCAACAATAAGAATAGTTGCTATGTGGATCATAGCTTGGCACTTGCGTTAGAAAGACCAGCAAGCACTTCCCCTCCTGACTCTAAATTGGGAGCTCCCTCTGCAGACCTGTCCTGATCCTGCAGTTCCCACAGAGGCAAAATGCCAATTTTGCCACTTGCTCTGTCCCCCAACATGGAAGGGTCCTGGTGCCCTCAATGACTCCTACTGTCACTGCCCAGGCAGAGGGAAGAGCCAGAGCACAAAAGGCTGTGGGT
The DNA here is from genome assembly GCF_015227805.2 of Hirundo rustica. Classification (NCBI taxonomy): domain Eukaryota; kingdom Metazoa; phylum Chordata; class Aves; order Passeriformes; family Hirundinidae; genus Hirundo; species Hirundo rustica. The sequence continues at coordinate 6,707,287 of NC_053459.1, read as the reverse complement.
TTCTTACACTTGAGAAGCTGCACCTCCTCAATGCAGTGCAAGCAAAAGGGCGACTAAGCAAGGAAACATAGCATGGGAAGTAAGGAGAAGGTTAAGTTAGACAGAAGCCCCTGGGGTGCCTGGGAACTCAGCAAGGCAGCCCCAAACACACTGAAGAGTTTGGCAAGGAGTATCCCATGAGCAAGGCATCACATGGCCTTGCTGAAATAAGGAGACAGAAAGCCCTGGAAATTACAGGTGCCTGCATTCCTACATTAGCTGCAAGAAGCAATGCTCCCTTACCAGAGCCAAAGCGGTTTCCTGAAGAAGATGACAGCAGATATAGGGTAATAAGCCCAGTGCCCTCTCTAGAAGTCTCTCCACAATTTACTAACTACCACTCAGCAAAACCCTGCTGCCATTTGTTCCCTTGCAGTCCCTGCACTGTCAGCACACGTGCCTGATGAAGTCTATCAGAGACCTCAAGGTGAGAAGCCCTATACAAAGGTCACACTTCTTTTGGGTACGTGATGTGTAAAAGGGCAGCCAAAGAGAAAGGCAAGAAGGGAGAACAGGCAATAGAAAACAAAACCAAACATGTGAAGTTGTGGTATGTTTAATGGACTTCACAATCTACAGACAGAACAAGCCAACACGACACTATGTGTGAAGCCGGAGTAAAAAAAGACCTTTTACTGAGGGATGAGAAATGACAGTAAAAAGCATCAGCAAAGATGGCTTTCAGAGGGATGCTGATGGAAAGGCTTGAGACTCAGTATTCTGAGGGAAAGGCTTGCTTTAAGGTGAACATGACAAAAATCATCTCTTCACATTGTCTGCGGGTCCCATATTCAAAGAGGCAGGAGAACAAAGGTGATCCATCGGGCCCAATGCCCATGTACTGCAGATCTGAATAAGCACACAGGCCCTTGAAGAGGATGCTGGGCTTTGTCCAGTGTGCTGGATTTAAAGGGCTTTTGTTGAGGTAAATTCCCAAATCTTTTCGACCCCTTGGGTCTGTAGGATGAGCGTAGAGTAACCAACTGTCTTGACATCTGGCGTCCGGGGGAGGTGGAAAGGCAGTAACACTTCCATGGCATCCAGAGGGAGGTTCTGTTAGCATTTCAACCCGCTGGCCGCCCTCGAAGTCCAGCCCGTGGTTGTAGCTGACAGCCTGGATCCTGGCTCCCCTGTTGCTCCTTGCATTGCAGTAAAGGACCTTTCTGCCACAGGTATGCACCTCCGCTACCTGGCACTCCACCGCGCTCTCCTCCCCCACGAAGTTCCCCATCTCCCATGTTGTCCCATGGTCAGAGCTGATGAAGCAGAAGGCATGAGGGGTGGGGTGTTGTTTGGGGTCCAAGATACGATAGGCATAGGCAGGAATCACAAGGCTCCGGGCCTCGTTGAGCAATTGTAATCCGTGACCCGGCCCCACTGCAAACGTGGCCCAGTTCTTGTACTCATTCCTAATGGTCCTGTCGGTGACATCCTGGGCAGCGCTCCAGGTGCGCCCTTGGTCCACGCTAGTGACATAGCAGAGACGTACCAGGTTGATCTTTGTCCTCAGCTGATGCTGCTCAGAGATCTTTCCCGGGACGGCTATGAAAAACAAGATGAGTTTCCCCGACACCTCATCATATACTGGGCAAGGGTTCATAGATCGGTGGCCTTCCAGATGTGCACTGACAAGGGTCTCCATTCTTTTCCACTGCCGGGGCCCATGGGAAGGGAGACAAGAACGGAACACACTGTTACAAAGAGACCCACATTATAGTGCAAGGATGTCGGGATAAAAGCTACAGAAGAGCATGGGAGGAACAGAAACAGGATAATGGATAGAGCAAGAAATGGGAAGACAATCTGGTATCACCAAAGGCAAGTGAAAATTATTTAGATGACATATACATGTCATACATGTATATACACTCATACATGTATATACAAGCATGTACACTTCACCAAGCATGTGGGTTATGTCCTGTTCAATTACTACTTCCTGAGGAACAGATAGCTCCATATCTCAGTGCAGGTGGTGGCTGATGACACCCTTTAAAAAGCTACATTGGCTGAATTTTCAGAAATCCTCACAAATATATATATATGACACACAGACATGCCCGGTGATTAAAGTGTGCTAGTACAGATGCTGTGCTGTGTCAATGTTTTTCAGGAAGTCACAGAGAAACCCAAGCCCTTTTCAAGCATCCTGGATGATGACAAATCCCTTTTCATTTGAGCTCCTGTTCCTCCACTTTGATGTGAATGTATGTGAATGGACAACCCAGCCTACACTGAGGCACCTTGCTAGGTCTGATTGCATGGCTCTGGTGTGGAGATTTGGACCCTGAGCTGTCTGACTCAGAAAATAGGTCACAGAGCTGGTATAACTACCCAGCAAGCCCTGTTTTCCTCAAATGAATAGCACATAACACAATCATGTTTCTAACACTAGCACTGCAATTAGAAAACTATGACTACATAATGTTACTGGCTTGGTAAGCAAAGCAGTAGTTTCCAGTAAGATTATATTAATTAGCTTTTCTGCCCTGATTTGCTGATTAGCCTTTTTGTTCATATCTTATCTTTTTCTATCCAACTCATATTAACTTTTATTGAAAAATTAATATTTCCATTTTAACAAATTCTAGCATTTGAACACAAATTACTAAATTTATGACCAACTGAACCCCACTAACTGAATTACAGGGAGTTATACAAGATGTTACCTGAATGGTATGACACTGCAGGTGTGCTCAGAGGCTGCTTCTGCTAGGCAGACTCCAGCTCTTAAGAGCCTATAATCTAAGACAACCAACGAAGGTTTGGAATAGAAAAATATAATTACCTTTTTTTTTTTTCCCCCCCCCCAAGACACTAATGCCTTTGCATATGCAAAAAATTATTATAAATAGAGTTTCTACCACCCCCAGCCACCCGGCAGAAAAACTGTTAATAAAAACTGGTAGGTTAACAAGGTAGCCAATTCACTGGCACCAACAAACCAGACACTTTTTTTGCATGGGGAGACTAGTTATTCTCAATTGTTTTTTAATCCAGAAATTAGTCCTGAAAAAAATAAAGAATAATCACTGATCACTAATTTATTCTTCCCCATCGCTGGGACATTTCTTCCTCTTCCTTGAGGTATTTCTGCCTCTCCACCGCATTTTTCCTGCTACGACAGGACTTTTGTCCCATCTCTGTATCTGCATCCCCAGCTCTGCAATGATGGGTCAAAGCCACCCCTAGAATATCTACTCCATTTTAGCCCCCCCAACAGCTGCCCACAGGGTTGAATCCCAGCAGTTATAATGAGATGTGCATTATTTATAGGCAGGTTTGTACCTGGGGAGGAGAAGCTGTTCTGTCCCTACAGCAAGGGGGCCAATGCATTCAGCTCAGTGGGGGCAGGTGGGCAGAAGAGGGGGCAGTGTCCCCTCCCTCCTCCATGCACCGGTACCTGAACGTGCTGCGTGGCTGGGTCATACATGCCTCTGCGCATGACTATCAGCTTGGCGTGTTCATCCACCAGGTCCTCTCGCTCCTCAGCAAAGGCCAGGATCATGCTGAACCGCGGCAGGTAGAGCAGGGCTGGAATTCGGTAGCTCCAGCTACCATTCTGGAATAGTGTTTCTTGCTCCAAGACAGGGAATGTAGCCATTGTGCTAGGGGGAAGAGGACAAAGCACACTGCGTTTTGACCCAGCAAAAGGGTGATGGGGCAGATTCCACTGCTTTTTGCTCTCTCTGCTCAGTGGGACCTGTCCTGCATTGAAACATATTTTCTGCTACTTTCAGCTTTGTCTTTGCCTTCTGCTTTTCCAAAGAGAACCTATGCATAGCAAAGTAGCTGGAACTCAGGCCAAACTTACCTCAGGAACAGCCTGGTTGGTCTGACTGGAGTGTTGCAAAGGTAAGTACACCAAATACAGTTAATGAAAAAAGCTGTGCTTTGTTTTGTCTTTTTAATTAAATGCACAGGCTGTAGTTTTGGTTTTTTTTGTTTATTACATAATTCAGAAGATAATAATACATTGTAGTACTTTCCCTCTGAAGACCATTAATTTCTCTGTTGATGCTGTATCCAAAACTTGGCACAGAACTTCTGCTTTGCCAAATATGAGATTAAAATCCCATATAAATTACACACTGAGGCAATCCCTGGCCTCAGGTGTGCCTCAGTTTGAGGATGGCACTGAGCATGAATAAGGAAAGGAAAAGAACACCCCTTCTTCCATAAGATCAAAGAATAGTCTGAATGGTGTCACATCACTTTGGATGGAACTTCTGACCAAACAGAAACCTTACAATGATTTAAAAACAATGTTATGAAGGAAAGCAAACATGAGGGACAATGTAAGAAGCTGCCTCTGTGCAACTGGTCTGTGCTATGCCCCCACACATCGTCTCTTCCCCACTTCAGACTTACTTGGCCCTCTGTCCTCTCGCACCAGTAAGCCAACTCACCCCAGTAAAAAAGCCATTAGATTGAGGGAATTATATCTCAGCAGATGGGGGAAAAATAAGAAAGAAAAAAAGGAAAAATATAAAAGGGAAAAAAAAATCCTCACATGATGCACCAGAAACTGAAGGCTTGGATATTCCCTGCTCAGCAGAGAAGGCGGGGAAGAAAAAAAAAAAATTAAAAAATCAAGCCTTAGATCTCTGACACATTGAGTGGGTAGGATGGCAGGAAGAAGATGACAATACACTATGAGTAAGAAATTCAAATGCCTCCTACCTCGCTGAGGCAAGACTTGCTGCCCTCCTTGTTGAGGATTCTCCTATTTACCTAAATCTTGGCAAGTGCTATCGCAGCTACTGGACACAGATGAGCTCCTGATGTTCTTGAAGGCTGCCTGGATAATTCGAGACCAGATATGGAGGCAGCTTCAGAGTGCATGCACCTACCCGGAGAATAGTTTGCACTCTTCCATCTTTAAGAAGATTATATTAGCCAGCCTAACACAGACTTGGTCAATAATTTTTTATTATTATTATTATTTTACAGTGTTTGTTTCTGAGTTAGGAGAACAGAGATAAACCGAGTTTATCTTCCAGACAAGTCTGAAGTACAAGGCTAGCTAGCTCACAGGACCATACATTCCACTCTATCTAGATCCACAGCTAGGCAGTGAATGTTCAAATATTCCTTGCTTTCACCTTCCAGATGCTATAAATATCAGTGAGATTTTTGAACCCACAGCACTACTCAGAAGGGTCTGAACTGCACTGCTCTACCTAAAGCCAGCTGTACAGTCCACAGCAAGCTACAGCTCCACTGCCAGTCTGATCCAAAGGCACTGGAGAGGGAAGTCTATCTCCCAGGAGCTGCTCCCTCCTCACTGTCACAGAAGATACAGCAGTGTGAGGAAAGGCAGCAGCACCGCTACTATACAGAGTGTTATCAGAACCAGATCACAGCTATCCATGCAATAACATGAAGGAAATAGCAAGACCTTCCTAGAACAAATAACTGTGCTGTTCGCTACTTACCAGCATGGATCTGGCTATTTATGGCTCCTGAAACAGAAACTCACCAGTGTGCTTCCAGACTATTTAAAGGGAGATTATTTAAAGGGAGATTAGTCAGCCTGTCTAGTGCAGCACAGGTTCCCTAGCATTCCTGCTCATGATGCCATCCTGATCCTGCAGTCCTGTTTCAGAGCAGGGCAACAGGGAAGGGAAAGAAAGGGAAAAAAAAAATAAAGGAGAGGAAGAAACTGAGAGAGACAAAGTTCTGGGCTGGCCTGTGAAGCCCTTGATGGAAAGCCATGAGACCGGTGCCACAGGAGGCCATGCTGCAGCCTGCTGCACATGTCCCTCCCATCTGAGCCTGTCACCTGCACACAGCTCTGCCCACACTCTCAGTCCCTCTGTGACATGCTCACTGTGAGTGTCACAACATCTTCCACTTACTGCCAAATGGGGATTGAGGAAATAGCTGAACTGGGAATAGCTGCCATAGAAACAAGCCTGAGGTTCCTGGACACAGCAACTATAATCAAGGAAAATACTAGAATCAAGTGACATTTCCATCTATCCAGAGACTAAATAGAGATACGTGTGAGTGTGTGTATGTATGTACACTTGTACATACACTCTCTACACACAGTGCGGGTATTATGGCTGTATGCATATATATACATGCTATGTATCCATCTGCAAAGAAACTTTTCCATCCTTTTTGAAACACACAAAGTCAATATTCAGCTTCTTCTACATTCTCCCTTGTGGATTCTCATGCAGAGATTGAGTCATAACAGCTTGATTTTCACACGGAATCAAAAATGCAGGATCTTTAAATAAGCTTAAAGTTCATTATATATATATATATATATCAATATATATATATCAAACGAAAGAAAAATAGTGCTGCTTTACTTACTTGTCCAGCCAACTGAAAGGAACTGATTTTTCTTTTGACCACAACCTGTATTCAAAGGCATGCCCACTACCTAGACCCTCCTGAATAAAAAAAAAGAAATAAAATTGGCAAATCATCGACTGGACAGCCATATGAAGAGTGTTCCGATGCTCATACTCCAGGTCTGCAGGAATTCAGATCACACTCGCTAGTCCTTCCAAGGCTACATTGCCAGGGGATGCATGTGTCCACGATGCAACTTGGTCTCTAAACCCTACTGAAATAGCACTGGCTGGCCTGCAAGGAAAAAATATGGTGTTGCAGGCAGCATGCCCCAGGGACGTGGGCAAAACAAACATCACAGCAATATCTTTTGAAATACTAAGAGCTATATTGGGAAAAAAAGATAAGTTTCTGGGAATACAAAGACCTGAAACACAAGCAAGAGACTGGAGAGCTATACACATGAAGACAAAAGTTGCTCAGAGCTGTATCAACTCAATAACTTTGGAGAGAAGAGTTAGCTGTACTTTTGTGAACTACAGGAGTAAGAAAGGGGAACTGGAAGTAGTAATTTTTTTCCAAGGAGGAAAGAACATAGGTGGTCACCTCTTCCTGGATGACCCAGGTGCTAATGAGGAGAAGGGAAATTTATCACGTAGCCATTAAGCCAATATCCCCTACTGCATTTTGGTATTTACTGGAGTCTTTGATTTATTTTCTAGGCTTATCCTTGCAAAGTGTCTTGTTCAGGGAGGTTGATGTTTACCTGCAATTCCTCTCCAGGGCACCAGGGAAGCTGCTGCACTGAGATGCAGTACCTCACCTCTGGGCAGGACTGGGCAGACATGGAAAGATGAGCACACTGGAAACACTAAGAGAAGTTAAACTGGAGGAAGCCATTACTCATCATTAGCAAGTTACACAGCTGTAATGATTTCCAAAGCAGAGACTGTTTCCAGCACACCAGAAGAGTCAAAAGAAATAACAGCTGTCAACAAGTGAATTTATGGTGAATTTAATGCCTAGCAGGAGGCCAAGTGGCAGTAAAGAAAAGGTGCTGGTGGATGCCAGGAGAGGGTACTTGTTCCTTCCACTTCTGTCCTTCAAGGCAGCTCACATGGACTTGGAGCAGGATGAGCCATTGCATGTTTATTTAATCCTCTCCAAAAAAAGTGAGTAAAAAGCATAACATTTCCACTGGCCTCAGCTTCTGTAAAAACCTGTTCTGAACATGATCAGAACCAAGCTGAAATGACAGCATGTCTTTAAAACAAAACAACAGAAATGAGGTAATAATGAACTCGATCCCTTGGTCGCTGTCAGGGAGTTCTGCACTCTGTGCAGCAGGTAGCTTGTTGTGGAATGGTTTCAGATAGGTCCCAAAAGAACTATCCAACCCATTCAGGGAGAGTCTGGGGGAAAAAAACAATCAAAAACCTCAGAGTCACGTGTAAAACTCAAATAAAAATCTACTTTTCAAGGCAACCACAAGAACCCAAGACTGATTGTTCTCTACTCAACCTCAGACCTAAACTTACAGTGTTTTCCAAATGTGTAAAATCAACAAAGCGTTATGCCAAAACACACTCCTTGTCTCACTTGACAGGAAATAAGACATTTCCATTGGGATATTGCATAGAGGGGACCCAGAAGTAGTCGTGTTCCAGTTATATTGGGCTAAGAAATAGAAGACACAGTTTGGTTCTAGAATAATTGCTACACAGTGCACTCCTGTGCGTAAGTTTTCCTCCCTCCTAAGCAGCGTGACTGTGCCTGTTTCTGCCAAAGCCCAGCATCAGAGTGCTCCATCTCCAGCCTGCTTATTCCCCTAGAAGAGACCCTACACTAAATCTAGGCTATGGAATTTCTTAACAAGCCAGGCAATACACGTTTATTTCATCTACTAAATCACCCTCAATGTAAAGTCAGAAAGATGTGATCAGCAAAAACTGTCAAACAATAAACCTTGAACAAACTAAACCATTCAGAATTGAAAAGTGAAAAAGACACAAAACTGGAGTTACTTTAATCCAGCAGCCAATTCAACTAAACTTTTTAACCACAGTAGAAAAAGAAAGCTTCTTATGTGGTAAAAACTTCATACCATATTTACAAGGGGATTTTCTATCTCCCCAGTACATGCTTTCCTAAAAAATCAATCAGTCAGGGTCTGCTTTCAAACTGTTGCGGCTCAGCTTGGCAGTAACTCCTGTGCCTTACAGGGGAGGTTTTCTTAGCAGGAGAGAGGAATTACATGAAGCAGCAGTATTTTTCTTAAAATATATTTGGTGGAGGAATACACAAACTGCATTCCTACTTGAACCTACAAAATGTTGTATTTACCTTTTTAGTTCCTAGCAATGTCCACAGTTATGAAAAGAAAAGAAAAAAAAAAAGAAAGAAAAAAGAAAAAAAAAAAAGAAGGAAAATAATAAAAAAGGAAAAGAATAAAAAAGGGAAAAGAATAAAAAAGGAAAAAGGGAAAAATACCTTTTTTACTCTGCGTCTTCTGGAAGTCACGTCAAAAGGAAAAAAAAAAGAAAACAGAAGCAAAAAGCACTCCTATTGGATTAGACAAAAAGGATGCTCACCACACTCTTACCAACTAGTCTCCAACCTGAAAAATTGTTTGCTGGCAGCAGTGCCAGCTGTCTTGGATCCCCAGAAAAACCTATCGGCTAGCATATAAACACAAGCTTACATTTAAATAGCAAACCTGTTTTGCATGTAAGGTGTGGTTCCTTGTGAGCCAGACAAACAATAGGGAAAGACTTTTACATTATCATACTAATTAAGCAGCATATTTCTACCTGCATGGGTTGTCCCACTGTGGCACAGCTGTCGGTTCTATACAGTTCAGCATGCTCTCTTATTTCTTGGACCCTACTCCCCTGGTACTGAAGAAGGCAAAGTCGCTCTGGCTGCAGCATGCAGACTCCCAGTGCTTTCTCTCAGAGTATGAGCTCTGGGAAAAGAACCCTAAAGTTCTTTTGTTTGCCTAAAGAACCCACAAAACTGTTATAACCAACAAGTGATGGCACTGTGATAATCTAACATTCTAGCTTCACACACCTCCAACCCATCAAGATATTCTTTCTGGATAAGAGATGGGTTAACTCAGGAATGCAGGAATAACATGCTGATGCATTCAGATGCAGCTCCCAGAGCCTCTGTGGAAGTGTTCCAAAACCAAACCATCCCAGCAGTTGCAGGCAAGGAGCTACTGGGGGGAACCAAGCAGGGAAATAGGGAGAAAACAAGCCTAAGGTCACACCTGAGGAAGAAAGGGAGGGCAGCAGCCCTTCTTCCCAGCTGTGCCCTGGCTGGCTGAGAGCAGGCACCTGCAGATGCTGCAAGTACCCAAGCAAATAATTTCACAACTACATTGTGCTACTGCTGTCAGAGATGACAACAGTATCCCATTTCATATGCCATTTCTTGCTGTATCCCTTGCTTTCCCCTCTTTTCTACTGAGTTTCCACTGCTGTCATTAACACTTCTTGTCTTTGAAGTGATCTGAAATAATGAGAATAACAATCCTGTGAACAGATCTTGCTAGACATGGAAAAAGAGTAAGAAAAGTCTCCTTATTTGATGGCAGTTATGGTTGATCTGTGCAAGCCAAATAGGAAGCTGCAAAGGTGTGGATTTACAACAAATCAGCTGACCAACCAAATTAAGGTAATGCTTCTATATTACTCTGTTTCTCTTGAGCAACCCTATATCCTTTCCTGTGCCAGCAGGAATGCTCATCTTACCTTGGCAAGCCATCAGAGGATATCAAACTGGCAGAAAACTAATCCAGGGAAAAAAAAAAAAAAAAAAAAAAAAAAAAAGTGAACCATTTCTGCTGGATCATTGTCCTGGACTGCATCAGCAAGAGTCGTCCATCAAGCAGCAGAATCTGCAGCTCAGGAGCATGAAGCTGCTGACAGAAGGAGCAGACTCACCACTCAGAGTAGCACTTAGCCATTGCATCTGCATTGTAAAACCACGCCCCTTGTTTACGAACCTTGCCTAAATGGGCAAGTAAAGTACGGCCTTAATTGGGGCACAAAAGAGAAGAACAAAGACATTTCTATCTCACTGCATTACCTGAAATCAAACAACAGTGTGAGGGGAAAGTCCCTCCAGGGACAATGTCATTGATACCCACCAGATACTAACATTAACAGCGGCTCCTGGGGAAAATCCAGTGTCAAGTAAAGCAGAAGCAATTAATGGAGGAAGAAAGACATTGAAGAGGCTTCTAAGGTGCAGTCTGCCAGACAGCAAGACGTGAATGATTGCTTTATGGATTTCTTCACCTTTTTCTTCTCTCTGGCTAGCAGCAGTATTATTCAGGTGATTTTCTGAGTCACACACTTCTGCAGCCAGTCAACCCATAAATACTCATTTGTTTCATAGTAATCACCTTTCCCAGCTGCAGCTTAAAACTAGTTGTCCCTCTCTTCTGAGTGGAAGTCCCAAGTGTGGCTTGGTATGGTTCCATGAGCTATGGTGACAGCACGCATATGGCAGAGTAGCTCTGCCTCTGGCTACCTCCCACCTTCCCTTACCATCTCTTCCTCTCCAGGTAAGATTCCACACGTCCCACTGCAGCCAGCTGGGGTGCCCTGCCTTTGACCCTCTCCCCAGGACCAGTATCAGACATGGCTGTGCAGAAGCTAACAGTCTAGAAAGCATAAATCTACTCCTAAAATGAAGGATGTGCTGCTTAGTCCTGCTATGAGGTTAAAATGAGTGAATCCCAGTGCCTGTGCAGGACAGCCCCACAATCAACATGCAGGCACCCTGCACTGCTTCCCTGCAGCCACCAACACCACTGCCAGCATCTAGGCTCCAGCACTGCTCTTCAGCCTGTAGCCCACAGCACAGACCTCTATTGGCAAAACCCTTCCTTTCTGATAAAAGAAAAAGTGCTTTTCCCAAACAACATGCTGTGTTCTGAAACTATTTTACAAAACTGTTCCTTATTAACTGTCAAAAATGGATGTCCCACTGTAGACAAGTACAGCTCGATCCTCCCTCTTTCAGTGTAAATCAAAATCAGTGTCACCACTGAAGTTTAAAACAGGTTTAGGTCTGAAGAGGATCAAAATCTTCACTTCTATTGTTCCACACTCACTTCATTGCCCTTATATCTGATTGTTGTAATGAAAACGTTTTTAAAAAGGTTAAAAAATGCAAATAGGGTGTGTGGGTGCATTAATAAGAGGATATAAAAATAATGCAGAAGATAATATAATGACAGAATCCTGAACAATGGAGCATTTGAATTTGGAGGACCGTGTTCAGTTTTGGGTGCCACCTCTTAGGAAAGCTACGGCAATAGCTGCAAATGGAGGCTGAGGAAAAGAATTCATTAGCTAATGCTCATGAGCATGTGTGAAAAGAAATTAGCAGGAAAACAAGAGATGGCACATCTAGTGAGTGACATGCAGCCCATTAAAAATTGTCAATGTATATTTCCCTTGCAAAATGCTCAAACCTGATTCCATTAAATCCCAACATCATTAGAAAGGCAAGGCTGGCTCAGGTAATTCAGTGTTTTTGCTATGTTGTGCAGTGTAGCTGCTGTTGTCAGGCAGCTGTTGTTCAAATCAAGAGGTCTGCAGGATCAGACCACGTGAAGCAGCAGTTACACGGTACTGCAATTTCTAATTCAAATATGATGTGCTGCTTTCCAGGCATTGGGGAACATGGCATCCTTGGTGCAGAAGATAAATCCTAGAGACTGGGGCTTTGACTAAAAGTCTGTTCTGCCCAGGAAGGAAAAAAAAAAAGACAAGCAAGAAAAAGCCAAAGTAATAATAATAATGAATGTAACAAGCAAATGCTAATGGCAGAGCTCTTTGGGAAACAGGGTCCACTGGATGAGAAAACATCCACTGTTTTCTTTTAATGTCAATTCTAGTTAGGGAATTAAGCCTATAAGCACATTTGAGACCATCACCTCACTATCCTTATCAACTGTAGGTGCAACAGGCATGAGGAGAAGGGACTCTGGGTTTGTATTCTTTCACACTCCACTGACTCCACTTACATTACTTGTGATTTCCATCAGGAGGAGTAAGCACAGAATCCTGCTGCTAGTGCCTCTCTCACAGAAAATACAATTTATTTTCTCACCTTGTGGAAAAAAAATGGACAAAATAAAAAAAAAAAAAAATAAAAAAAAAAACACAAAAAAACACAACTTTTTACTCAAAGGGCAACAGCATTACGCCATAGCAGACCTGTAAGCCTTCTGGAACTCCATGAGTCATGGGTTCGTCACAGGGAAGCTTCCTCACCCTGTGAGAGACAACACCCAATAAACAGCCTGCCTATTATACACATTACACCATTTCTCCATTTACTTTGCCCATTTGGAACAAAAAAGAAAATACACTTTATTTTTGTTAACAAAACAAATGGCACAATCTATGGGAAGCGAAGGAAGAGAGGTGGTGAGGTGGTGAGGTTTGAATACATAAAGAGGATTGTAGAAGCAGGATTTATTTAGCCCTCAAAAAAACACTGAGAAGGAGTCACTACAGCAATTTAAGGACTGGAAAATGCAATAAAAACGTAGTTCCTTGCTTCATGTATTCTGCAGTGCTTGGACACCCAGATAAGCAAGTCTGAAGCACAAGGCTAGCTAGATTCACCCCACGCAACTCTTGCAACAGAGAGGAGCCCAAATTCCACTGCATCCTTCATTCCTGAGTCCTGCCAGCTCTCAGAACAGGAGTGCACAGGCCTGATGGTGCCCTTGATTAATCATTACAGGATTTATTGCTGGCAGCCCTCTATGCCCAGGCCAGGCCTTCAGCTGGTAAAAAGGGACACTGACGCTGGTGAGCATGATTCTGTGTCTGAACGCAGATTAACCCAGGCTTAACTCAGAACATCTTCTACAGAGTAGGCTGGGCATAGAGCTGCATTTTAAAAAGAGTAATGTTGTGACCAATTAAAATATTTTGAAATGAACAAAACAATTGGCAAGTTCAGTGAACTTCAAAAAGAAAATAAAACCCAAAGGAAAGATTAGCATCAAATTCAGCAGGCTATGTGATGCTTTTTCTAAGAGTCAATCCAAATGCAATCTTAAAAATGCAAAGGAGTTATCCGAGGATGAGGGGAAAATGCTCTCCTAGGAATAGCACTGATCTAAGCAAGCGCTATTATTTGTCTTCCTTTGAAGCACTGGGCCTAAGTTGCCCCCAGAAGAGGGACATTCAAATCATAGCAAGCAAGTAGCCTGGTAATAAGAAATTATTTTAAGAGGGAAAATTATCACAGGCATTTGAACTGATCCAAAAAGTCTTAAAAGAAAACCTGCCTGGCTCTGCTATATCCACCCCAGTGCCCAGGTATGTGAACACACATGTAATTAAGAAATGGCAGTCTAAAAATAGTCATAAACATGGAGGTCTTTTCATCTCAAATGGCTGTAAATAATGTAAAGCAAGAGGAGTTTCTCAGCCAGTGGGCCTTAAAATGGAAGCAAATACTATTTACTGTTTCCACTTGAGTTTGCAGATTTGGACTGAAGTTTCGCCCAGTTGTTAAAGATTTATACGGGAGGTTTAACAATCCCCTGTCATTAAGCCTTGGCACAAGCCGTGCAAAGGACATTCAGGGCATATTTGTACTAACTTATCTGGGTAAAGAGAAAGCTGTTCCTTTAAACTGTGTTTGCTGTGACTCTGGAAACTGTGCAAACAAAATCTGAGGGACACGTTACTCTCAAGCAGAACTGACAGGAAGGTACAAGGACTGAAGGACAGCAAACTTCTGTAGGACATACCTGCTTCTGGATTCACAACTGAATTGCAAACCCCTAACGATTTAATTCAGACGTTTTGGACATACCTCATCCCGATGGCAAATGAGAGACTGGCTCAGCCCCTGAGTGTCAGGTGAGTAAAATCCTATTCTGGGGGAATGCTGGAAGAGGAACTGCCTGAGGAAGAAACCTCAGGGACAAACAAAGGCACAAATCCAGGCCCCAAGAAATAACTGACTTTGCTCTACAAGCAAAGTCACACTGAAGGAGTCCTGTGCAAGCTGGAGAGAGCACAGTTGTGACACTGTTGAAATACTGGCTGACAGAGAGGAGAGGAGAGGAAAGGAGAGACACCACTGGCACAACCTGGTAGGCATAAAACCCACCACCCACAGGGAGGAAGCCGAGTCAGAGGGGAGACCCAGACTGCACAGAATGGCATTAATGTGACCAGCTGAACAGCAAATATTCCAAACTCAACCAAGCTGTGTATATTTTTCCAGGGGCAGCATAAATTGTGATTTTTCCTGTCAAACATTTATGTGTGATCTTGCTTTAAAAAAATATATATAAATAAAGACAGGAAATATGAAAACCAGGCTGTTTTCCTCTTAACTCCAGGCTGATCCTTCCCCTGAGCCTATTTTTCCTTTCACTCTCAGGAGGCCAATTGCTGTGAATCCAGTGTAGCTGTGAACTCTGTCCCAGCAATTATGTATATTTTTAAATGTACAAAGTAAACAAGGACTCACATTTCATAAGCCCAAGCTAGCTCTTCTGATGTTAAACTATCAACAGTTTCGATCGTTATAACGGAGCTGTCACTTCCAGACCTAGCTGAAAGTAGGAAATTGCACTAAAATAGTGGAAGCTATTTGGAATATTTTGCTGAACCTGAAAGAAGTATGAATTGGCTGGCATCCATTTTAAGAGACAGACAGGAATTTTATTCAGGGCTGATTTTCTACAGATTCAAATTGGGACTCAAATTTACTTTGAGAAAAACTTTAAGTACAGGAGTATGTGTGAAACACCACAGTAACTGCCAGACAAGAAGAACCTATAGAGCCTATTGTCCTACACTGCTATATTTTGGCGAGGACATTTGCAAGACAATGTAAAACGCTTTGACAATATAATTACCCTAATCTGTCCCCCGAGTATGTTGTCAGTATTTGGGGATTTCACTCAGGTTTTCCTTTTGAAAGTAGCTTGTTCTTTGATTTCTATAGGCAACTATCATTTTTCTCCCCAATAGTTACTGGAGGAAATAATTCATGTTTCCAAGCAGCAGCCCATGGAAACTGCCCCGTGATATCTAAAATAAGGAAAACTGACAAGACTCAGTAAAGCCTGAAACAATCTGGGGAGTCTCATTTCCCTCTTGCCTTTCTCTTTCCTATGTGAAATCATCTTGGAAACAGATGTCTATGAAAAAACAGGTCAGGCAGGTTACTCAATCTGCAAAACTTGGACTTTGATGTTCCAAAAGGGGGCAATTCCTAAAACAAGAACCTCTTTTAGGAGCAGTTGCAGTTAGCTCAAATAAAACTTAAAAAGAACAACAGGGCCGCTGAGGAACTGGAAATCTAGACAAGATGCTTGTTTTTCACTTGGGGACTGAAGTGTAGAAAACATCAAATGAAAAATAACCAAAACCAAGAGAATATTCAAACCAGTTCATTTTTTCCTTTAATTACAGTATGTTCCAGAGTTCTTTTGAGCACACCAGTTTATCTCATATCATGCTCTCGCACTTACATTGAACTCCCGCTCGAGTAACTCAGAAGAAAAAAAGACTATAGAAAATGCGGGAGTATTTACACACTGTAATATACTGCTCCTAGTCTAGAGATGGGGAACTAAGAATGACATGCTCAAGATTGCCCAGGGAACTGCAGAAGAGCTAAGAAATTACATCTACTCTCCCAGAACCTGATACTGTGCCACAGCCATGAGATTCACTACCCTCATCCCAGCCTTCCTCTTTCTGTGTTTAAAAACTGGGAATGAAGAGGAGGGTAAAAACTGCTGTTAGAGGGAAAGATCCAGAAGGGAAAGAAAGTTTTGCCAACCTTTCCCAGTGCTTGGGTAAAGTGAGCTACAGAATTGCAGTTGTGGATACCGTGGCTTTAATTTGAGAAGAAGATGGAGACTCCCTGCGGATATGCATGCAGCCAGAGCACTGCACGTCCCTCATTTTCTACAGTGCCGTGCTGGCTAGTGCTGCACCTGGCAAATTAGAGGCAAGTGGGGAAGGCTTGGGTTTGATTGCCTAAGCCCTGGGCTACTCACCCAGTACTGGGAGAGAAGAGTCTATTCTGTGTTGGGAGCTGCAAGTCCAGCAAGCTTCTCTTCCTGCCAGGGTCTAAAAACGGCCATTCTGAAGGGGAAGTTTGCATCCGTCAAATGCTGTTTGCTAATGAGTTTCCAAAGTTGTGTATCAAGTGCTTTTCCTGAGTTACTAAAAAACCAGAGCAACAGGCTGTAAGAATAGAATCAGCTTATGTCATGTTTGAAATTAGCTGAAATTAGCTTGATGCAGTTGACAAGGATAGCATGGCATGGCAGCACTCCAAACCTGCCTGGCTTTTCAAGCTAGCAGTAACCAGCCTAACAGGATTCTGATGTCTTAGTGACTTCTGACTCCCTTGCAGCTACACATTTGCAAGCACATTCACCAAACAGGCACTCCTTGGACCCTCCACCCAATGAATACCAAGGGAGGAAAAAGTGAGAACTCTACTATTTCTTGATCAACAAAATTAGCCTTCTCTTTCCCTGCTTCTGTATGGAACCTTTCAAATGAAAAACCCTATGAATTCTTACCTCTCTGCAGTTCAAACAACCACCTATGCTCATTCCTTCCATAACAAGTGTCTAATACACAACCAGCACATCTAGAAATAGAAGCGAGCATCATTATATTTTTTTCCCAAGAGCAGCACAGGTCTTGTCTGCCCAAGGGATACTTGACCTGTCTGCTTACTAATGAGTCTGTCTTGAAAAGCTTCAACCAAAACATCTGTTAATCCTCCTGTTCCAAGTGTCCTAGCATTGCTAAGCCTCTCTACTTTCACCAAGGCATTACACCCTGGATGTTATTTCTGGTACTATGTTTTTGACTAAATTATTTCATCAGAGACTAAAGCTTCTATACCTCAGTCCTTCAAGTTTTTAAGTTCTACATTGCATACACATTCCATGGCTAGAAGGCTTCACGCAGCCCAGACAGAACAAACAAAAAGGAACAAGGACTCGCAACTCCCACGTGCAATCCTGCAAAACAGAAGAGATCATCAGGCAAACTGCTGAGAGCCTTCCTGTACTTGCACAGTACATGGGTATCTCCTGATTTCAGGCTACATCCTGTGATTTGCCCCCAAGCCCTGAGCTGATAATTGTGTACTCCACCCAGCCTAGGAGATGCAGTGATTTGTTTTTTAATTATTCACTTAGTTCCAGAGATAAGCCTGGAAAACCTCCTGAGTTTTCAACCACAGCTACTTAGAAACAATTTCACTAGTGTCTGCTCAGCAGAAATAAGGAATGGGATGGCATCAATGGCAAGAACATTTCATAAACAGCAGGAAGAAGGAAAGGGGGCTTCCTCTAGAGGCAGGAGTTCTTGTTAGTAGGGAGGTATCAGTGATGTCAGAAGAACAAGGATGAATTTTATACATTTTACTTCTCGGGACTCTCTCAAAATCTTCAAGCAAAGATACATTTTCACCATTGCATGTGTAATGGTTTAAGGAAAGGAATAAGGTCAGATTTTTGGTTCATTAGTTTTATAATAAAAAGCAGAAGAGTTTGTGTATTTCCACTTATGCCCTTCTGTATGATTTAAAAATTAGGTTGACTCCTTCTACACAGCTGCGGAGAACGTGTGTGTTTATATATGTGTATATATGTACATATACACATATTTAGTATAGCTCCAGGGGAGAAATTCTTCAACACTTTAGCTATTGCCCATGGCTACATCTACCACATGAGACCCAGGGGATGAAGCATGGAATTCAGTGGGATAAGGCTGGACCACTCAATCCTGCATGGATTGAGCAGGCATGACAATTAGTAGTGGCATATAAGAGAGCACATCTTTTTAGATAATTGTTCTTGAATGATAAAGAAAGGAGTAAGAAAGATAAACTATGCTGCAGCAGAAAATTATGCAGCTTTTTAGTGTTATTTATTAAGTATATATTGATATACATTAGTTAATTTACACAAATTAGTGAAATAGTCCAGGTTTCATGCAGAGGGAATGGTATGAAGGCATGTAACCTCTTCTGTCATGTGTTGTAATATTTGTAGAACACACTTATTTGGTGGTCCTGTGGACACAAGGCTTACCTTTATGCATAGAACTACCCACAATCCCGAACTTAATTCCAGAAACATTTTTAGATCTAGTGAGAACATTTGAATCACTTTTAGCCACTTTAAATGTACTGGTTTCTCTCTCCATCCCCATTCACTTGGTCTCAGGGTTTCTAAAGCACATGGTTTGGAGGATTTATTATATGGGCCCAATGTATTTATTTTTAGTCTCTGAAGTGTTTCTAAAACAGGTTCTCTGTAACATATGTGCAAGACAAAAAGGATTTTTTTGTCACGGAAGTGTAATGAACTATATAATTCTGTCTTGGGTTTGCTTGCTATAAATAAGGTACCAGCACTAAATCATGGCAATAGAACTATTATGTTAACTTCCTCAGCTGAAAGACTATCTCAAAATCGGAATGGTTGTAGTTTGATTCTCTTAAGCCTGGTTATAGAATTCAATCTTATTTACAAAATAACTACAAATGTTTAATTTCTGGAAACGTATGGGGACAAACTATTTGATATTCTTTCAGCCAGCATTCCCAAACTTATTGTCTAATGTTCTCTGGCTTCTGCTGCGAACCTCTTTGGTCCATATCTTACCCCATGGTCAGTCTGTTCTCATGCTCCACCTGTTTGTCTCCACCACTGTGCCTTAATCAAATAATACCTTGGCCTTGCACCTAAATAGTTGAAATTCCTTTGTCATGTACCTTGCTCTGGACAGGGACATGTGCTTAACTGTCTTTTGCCACCAGCTAATAGAAAGCGTTCCAAAGGATGGTGATCCCAACCAGGAACAATGAAAATATAAATGTTTGCTTAGTCAGGCAGCTGAGGGCTGTGAGGGCTTTAGAGTAAGATGTTACCATGCCCATACATCCTTCTGCTGGCAGTCAGTCCCCCTGGGGCAGGGGTGGCTCAGCAGGACACGTGAGACCACCACACTCACACTGGCTCCAAGTCTGTGCCTTCACCTCAGCCACTGATGAGGCTAAACGAATTCCTAGCTGCATCTGCTGAGAGCTAAATCTGCCAGAGCCTAGGGCTGAGTCTGTGGGTGTTACTATTCCCCTGACTCAGACAGAAATATCTCCCGATGTGAATGCAGGCCTGAGCTTGTGCCGAGCCCCAGAGCCTCTGTCAGGGTCCTCTCACATGTGGCACTCCTTAAGGGTTTGGCACCCACGTGAGCAAGAGCGGCTGCCGATGAGTAAGGCCTGCTGCTGGATTTTGGACTGAGCTGCATACCAGCAGAGCTGGGTTTGCCTCATTATCATGCAGAGTGAAGGAGTTTAGAGGTGACATTCTGCTCCAATTAAAACCAAGTAAGATGGACAAAAGTCACTGCCTAACACATGAGCATGGATGTAATGGGGGACTGTTGCTGGTGGGAGACAGAGGTTTGGTTTTGGTTTGCACAAGACTTTAAGAAAAGCATTTTAAAATTAAAACATTAAGATGCAACTAAATTAGCATTTGCATGTACATTCAGACAGTATTTAAAGAATAAATATTAAAGGAGCCATGTTATTTATAAGGGCTTGAAGTCAAAATTTTGTCTTAAAAGAGCTCTGTCTGGTTCATCAAATATACATGAAAGGTGCATCCTTATATTCAGCAGGCAAAACTTTCCAAAGGAGTCAAAATAGGGCTTTTACACTTGAAACAACTTGAACACATAAAAAGGAAGAAAAGATTATAAGATTTTCTGCCTTTCTACAGCATAAACACACCACAGCCAAGACAGCAATTTCTCCATTGAGCCCCAAAACAAAATGATGTGGAGCTAGACATCATTTAAAGGGGCATCCAGCCATGGATGGATTTGAGCTGAGGGCAAAACTAACACAGCACTAGGTAACTCAGGGTAGGGGTTCATTGCCCTGTGTGCTGAGAGCACTCACCTGCATATTTGAGTGGACAGTCAGACACATCAATACTGTTATCTTTATTCCTGGTGGTGGTAGGGACACATTATACAGTCAGACAAGGGCAATTCTTCTGTGACTGCATGTCCCTATATAGACAAACCATTTAGTCAAGTTGTATTCATACTTGTTATTTTCTGCTTTGAAACATCACTGAGTCACACAGCTGGAGATTTCAGTCTGTGTCTAGTTTTAATTAAGCAATCTTCATTACTCTCCCAGGCTGGGCAACAGTGTTGTACATTATCAGCAAATTGAGCAGTTTTCATTTCAAAATCCTTGTGTTAACTTCCTTATTACAGCACTTAACAATTTTCAGTCAGCCAATACAGCCCCTCTTTAAAGAGGCATTAGGTATTTATTGAAAGACTGGACTCAGCAGCAAGGAGAACCACCAGTCTCCTGCTGCACCCCTTCCATCTCAGGGAAGGCTGAGAGCAGGGAGCCAAATAATTCCCCACACAAATGATTGCCTTGTCGCAGTGGAAGACAGGGTGCAGAAAAAAATCCTCCCAGAGGCACAGGCTGTCAGATCAGGACCAGCACCAGGCACACCAAAATAGCCCATTATCCAGGACAGCAAAGTACTAGGGAAGCACAGAATCCATGATCCAGCTGCCTGCTCTGCTGTGCTGGAGCTCTGGAAAACTGCCACTGAGAGAGGGACCAGAGCATGTGGAGCTGCAGGTTTGGCATGGAAGGAGGTGACTCTTTCCAGCAGCTCAGATACCACTTACACACCTCCTGTCTCAGCAGCAGCTGAGGCAGCCAGCCTGGCTTTTCAGGGCTGCCAGACCCCAGCAGTTCCCTCTGCTACCAGTGCCCACTGCGGCTGCCACCCGTGACAGACCACACAGTCTGCCTCTGCCAGGTTTAGCTGTGCCTGCCTGGCACATCGTGGGATGAGGGAGAGATGCTCAGCTGGTGCCAGAATGTACCTCCTGCTCCAGACTCCCACCCCAAACTGCCCATAATAAACTCATTTGAAATACCTGCATGTATGCACAGGTGAAAACTCAGCTTTCAGTCTGCAGCTTCTGCTACTAAAAGCATCCTTATCTTTGATTAGCCCTAGCTAGTTAACAGAAGTTACACCTAAAACACCTTTGATACCCTGATCTGATTCCCTTCATACCCCTCTAAGTTCACTCTCCTTATACAGTAGTCACATCCACAGACAGCTTATGCTTTGAAAACACCTCCGGTCCCACCCTCCCAGAGGCAGCAGTGCTCCCTGTTTCCTACACACATCCATTTGTCCAGGTCCACACTGTTCTAGGAACCTCAGTCCCTTTTACAGCTTATATTAGCATCTTACCCAACATCCCTGAGTTTAGCTGTTCTTGTACAAATTCATGGCATTTGTTGGTAAATGCCAGTTTTTTACACAAGCAAGTAAAATTTCTATATAGTCAAATTCCTGGAGGCTGGCTTATGTGTGAGTCAAAACGCATATTTCTAGTGTTGCTGTACGTGCATCACTTGCTGGCTTCACTGTTGTCATCTCTCCCTTTTCCCTTCAGACTGCTACTTTGGTCTCCAGGAGCTCCAGAGAAGTGTTTGCCTGCAAAGCACATTCAGGTGGGTGGTGACTCAAGCCATGTGATTTAAACGTGGTTTGTGAATGTACTTGGGAGGGAGTACTCCTGACAAGAGACCTGGCACTCACCTACCTCTGACTATCAGAGATGAATACCTTCTTCAAAACTTCTCTACAAACACTCAGAGGTAGTTAAGGTCTACATGTGCTTGAGCCATTCTCTGTCACTGAATAGTTTGACTACTACTAGAAAAATGTAATACTAAATTGGAATGCATCCTTTAAACATATCCCTAGTTTTTTAATACACCTAAACAACTGGAAAAGTCAGGACTATTTGATTGACGTATCAGGAAATGGTTTCTCAAGACTTTCTTAGAGTATCAATTTTGAAATCAGAAGTATTGACTTCAGAAATGTATTCTGTTCTTGAATTCTTCATTGAAGAAAAACAGTATATATTGTTTATAACCACCACATTAAACAAGTGACCCCTCTGCCTCTCCTGGATAACATGAAAGTCTCTCTCTCATCGATTGCTAACTTTACTTCTGGTCAAGGATCTTGTTAGAGACTGTTTTATAACCTAGAAACAAATTAATTTTTCAGGACGGGCACCCTTCACTCCTCTGATGAACAAAATAAGGAGTATCTGGCAAAGATAAGCACACAGGTTTGCCAAGGGCACTGAAAATATAGTTAAGTCTTTGGGCAACCCAGCTGAGTGTCACCTGTCCATGCAGGGTGCTCCTTCTCTGGCAAGGATCTTTGTAAAAGCCCAACATCCATGTACTCTCATATTAACCAGGTAGATGAAAGGGGAAAACAGCCTTCTCCATGCACACGTGTGCATCTATTTGCCTAATGATCCCTTTGGACATTTACATGGTTTTGGAACTATCCTGACTGGTGAGCAGCTCCTGTGAAAACTTTATCTATTTTTTCAATAAAACACCAGCAGCAATTTGCTAAGCATTGCAAAGCTACGTCAGCTTTGCAAAGGTCATGAGAGAGACAGGCCCTGGTCTGAGTCACATAAACAAGGGGTGGCCACTTGGAGCACAGAGGAACTTTGATGTAGAAGAGATTGTTACAGGTTCATCTCTTCCAGTACTAAGGCATAAAATAATCTATGGAAGGGAAATAAAAAAAAATGTAGCAATTGTTAGAGTTTGGGGTTAAGTAGGATTACAGCTGCAATATTAATTGTAGTCCAGTTAGAAGACACACTTCCATCACAGTTGCAAGGATCAAACCTTTGGGAATTTAGTCTTGGGACAGAAAGAAAGGCACAGGAAAAGAAATAGCCTCTTCTTTCTTTTCAAACTGTCTCCAACCGCAGCTCTTTTTCCGTTGTTCCACACACCCACAGAAAAAAAAAAAACAAAAAAAACAGGCTTAGTGATTCTCGGTGCCTTGGAGTTGTTTATAAACCAAGCTTAACACCATCACCAACAAATAGGTCCTTCATACACTTCCATTAACACTGGAAATAGTCCCAGAGCAACCACCATAGTTCCAAACAGTCCAAAAGGCAGAACTGAAGTCAGGATCCAAATTTAGAGCTGCATGATGTGGTTCAGGTTATGAAAGAAGAAAGCAGACATTCTCCTCTGCAGAGCCAAGAAGCTCATGCCCAGTGCATGATTTCAGCAAATGACCTTCTCTTTATAAGGATAAATCATAGTGCCTTCAAAAATATTGGAAAGCAGAGGATTCGCAGATGACGTCCCAGGGTCTGCTGGAGTGACCCTGGGGACAAGCATGGGAAACATTTGTGGAACACGAGTTCACAGAGATTGCAGAAGACCCATAAAAAATTTGAAACACCTACTTTCTAAGCTATCTTGTATCTTGGATATACTGTAACATATCAAACCAGTGATACATGTGACTTCTTAAAACAGCATCTAACTAATCCACAGCACAGTTTTATGTCCTTCTCTCAGCCTGCTGTCAATTTTATATTCGTATCTCCTATACAGCCCTATCAGTCACAAAATCATGTTATATACTCAGAAAGACTTTGACAGCTGAAAGAATTCAGCAAAGGACCAGAGAATGCTTAAGTAATCCATTTAAATTTTACCCAGTCCTACAGAGGCTGAAGGATCAATGGACGTTTTGCTGTTGTGATGTGCCTCCTAAAAATTCTTGGGAGTCCTGGCGTAGTCCACATACTGACACACAGAGCAAAGGATTTTTATTAAGTCCCTGTGTTAATAAGGATGTACACTGGCAACTCTGCCAGGGGGGAGGGGAACTCTGGGAAAGCAAATCAAGCCCCTGCACTATATAATCTTGTCTATTCTACCTCCATACTCGACAGTTATGGATTTTTATTCACTTACCTGCATGGCAGGAATGAATGCTGTTGATAAGTATTAGAAGACACCCAGCCCTATAAGAGGCATTAATTTTTCTGTTACATGGAGAAGTACACACATAATAGACAGATTTATAGAGCTTTCTCTTCAGTTTTTACCTTCTATTCCACAGCATTTTCACCCTCATAAAAAAGGACGTGGCCACTATCTGTTGTATGGTCTAAATCAGCCAGTAATACCAAATCAAAATTCAACGTTTTTCCAGCAACATCTGTCATATGTCATGCAATGACAACCATGAGCATATCAAAACAATGTTCAGGACATTAGAATAAGGCTTTTTAAGGTGATGACCTCAGAATGATTTCTGATAAAAAGACCTGTAAAATCCCCGTCATCCTAAACAGATAATGGACTATGGCCTCTGAACTAACCAGAACTTTGTTCTCTCTTCTCCTGTTACGTCCTGTTTTGTCCGTCTCCAGCTGTAATTCAGATAAAGCTGATGGAGTTGTGGAGGCTACCTGTCTTCTGCTGCTCTGCTGCTGATCCACCATCTCAGTTGCCATAGAGACAAGCTCTGGAAGCCATGGACGAGAATGGGAGAGAAGCCACCCACAGGCTCTCCTCTGGTGGGCTCTGGCAGGGCCATTCTCAGCAGGTACTAAGAGAGTCTGGTTCACTCTCTGAAGGTGAGGAAGAGTCAGCAGGTGCTAACCCAGTGACGCACGAGGGGGACTTGCACACACGTTACATTGCTATTCAAAGAAATTCCAGATACTACCGGTCCATGAGGCTGCCGAACAGAGGGAAAAGAAAGACTTCGAGAGAGGCAATGCACATGCAGCATGCCACAGGTGAGTACTGACCCAAACAGCATTATGCTTCTTTTTCCAGTGAGATTAGGAACTAGAGGAGTCAATAGAACAGAAGAAGGACAAGAAGATAGAAAGCAGCTCAGCACATAACAGAATACCCCTGCCCTACAGCACAGCAGGTAGAAGAGTACCATCCTTCTTTGCTCAGCTTGAAAATATGAAATGGTTGGATGTTTAAAGACGCTTGATGACAGAGAATCTAAATGTATGTGGGACTCTGCACTGCCACCCCTCTGTTCTGTAAGAGAAAAATAACTTAGATAAAGATATGAAACTGTCAATGAAGTAAGGACTTCTTTAGCATACAGAAATGACATATTCAAAAGTACAGAAAACAGTCAGCAAAACCAGAGGAAATTGCCATGGTTCTTTATGAGGGAGGAACAAGACTTCTGTGAAAGTGCAGTTACTGCTACTTTGCACTGAAGAGAGCTGTAAGAAGCACCTAGGCTCCCCTTAAACAAGGAGGCTGAAATAACAGGAACACCATCCAGAACATACATTCAACCATGGCTTCAGTAGAAAAGCATGAACAGTACAGAGCATCACTGCAAAGCCAGGCTGGAACAAGACATCTTTCAGGTTCCAGAGATGGAACCTTATCTGAGCAGATGTCTGTGAAAGAAGCAGGAGAAAGATAGGAGAAATGAAGAGAGAGACAGCAAATGAGCTACTGCAACACACTGAGAAGCACTAGAAACAGGGCTGCATGAAGGCAATTGAAATGGTTTTAATCAAAGTCCTAAATGAGAGACACCTGGAACTGGGAACATAGAAAATGCCCTTTGCTTCCATCTCCCAGGTGCTTCGAGAAACTGAATATTAAAGCGTCTTCACAGCAAAGTTACCTATCCTATCTTCAGGTGATAATCTAACACAATCAATGCACTGGACTATGAACTTTGGATAGCTGTATGAATCAAAATGATAAACAACTGCTTATCTTCCACTGCTGTGCAAACCACTGAAAGCTATTGCTTTGTTTTGTAGCAGTAAAGCCACCTCTTCAGCTCCTGAAAGTAGATCAAGTTCCTTAAGAAAAAAAAAAGAACAGACATCCTCCACCTTCCAAATAAAAGGGCTGTGGGAAATGTCCCCAAGAAAATAGGTGTGTCCTGCCTGCCTCGCTGAAGGAGCCGTGCTATTTCAGCAGTATAAAGGTCCATTCAACCCTGTGGCATGGACAGAAGGAAAACTCCCTGCTTTCTCCAAGCTGCCAAGCAGACAGCAGCAAAGAGCTCCTGTTTAATATTCTACTACCGCTGCAATGAAGTTTGTGGATAAACTGAGTGTTGCCAATGGCAGAGGGGAGCTGCTCTCCACCCTGCGGGTGCAGACAGGACCAGAGCAGAGCCACTCTCTCCCCGCCTCCCAGAGCACTGCTGCAGAGCTTGCACAGCACAGACCCGCCCTCCCTCCTGCTCCCGGGTGTCACAGCGTCCCCACAACTGCCGAGGAGGTCCTCATCCCTGCTACCTGCAGCTGCCAGGGCAGCAGCACCAGCACAAGAAGGACTCACCTTCTTCATAGACCTGCAGCATCATGGCATCAGGACGTTGGCACAGGAGGACATCCCTTATGTCTGGCCAGTGTCATTGAGGAAGGACAAACTGAGAGAAGGGTTCCTCTCTTAGCAACTCATTAGAGCATCCATGAGGCAGAAGTGTGCATCTCTGCCACTCCCCTCCCTATATTACCACTTCTGAAAGAAGGACTGGTTCCAAACAGGGCTTTTCCTTCCAAGCCTGCAGTTGTTCAGCAAGACACACCAGGAATGTGTCTTCTCTGCAGTCTGTACAGCAAGACCTGGGCTAGGAGCAATAGATCTTTCTCCAAGGTAACTGTAGCAAGTCCTCCTCAGAGCTACAGCCTTTAAATTCAGCTAGGATTGTGTAAACAGATGTTCTGCTCTCTTTACTTCCCTGAATCCATTCCCTCTCCCTCAAACTGGACAGTGGGTGCTTCTAAACCCTCATTTGTAGCAGGAACTTCTGCCAGCATTTGCTGATATGCATGGAAGCAAGGGATGGGTGAGCTATTTTATTCTGCCTTCCAACCCATTTGAACAGCAGCTATCCAAGCATGTGACTCAAGCTCAAATGTTAACCTGTTCTCATTTTGCTCAGGGAACAACTGGAGGGCAGGAGAGGGGAAAGCAAGAAGACATGAAGAGACAGAAAAGACAGAGTAGAATACAAAATGAGAAAAATAAAGACACAAGAAATGAGATCACAGAAAAACAATTTAAAATTATTTAAATCCAGCTGAGAGAAAAGCTTCCATATAGGCACCCTTGGCACCAGCCCAACTTTGGCTTGTAGCCTAGGAGCTGTAAAATGTAATAGATGCTTTTCGTTAACTGGAAAAAGAATTGTTGAGTTTTTTTCTTAAGTAATCTTCTTTGACACAAGAATAATGTGTTTAAACTATTCAAAGTGAATAACTCAAGCTACTGTTTCATAAGGCCTTGGCTTTATTTTAGGAAGTTTTAAAACTCTGTATGTCATCACTAAAAATTGATTAAAAATGTGCATCAGAAGCATGCTACAGTCAGAGCACTGACCTGACTGTGCCTTCACCAATGTGAAAGACAAACAGAATTATTACTTAGACCAACATATTTCTAATAAAAAGCAGCAAGGCCATTTATCAATAAGCCTCAGACAATGGGAGATTTAATTTGAAAAGTGAGATGCATCCTCTCCTGCCAACTACTGCAGTAGTAAGCCTTGGATTTAATACAATTTTGACTCCCTGTGAAAGGATCAGTGGTTCATCTGAGGGAAATTGGAGAAGCAATTAAAAGTAAAGCGCCTCTCTCACCAAATCTAACCTTGATTTATCTAGTAAACTGAACATCTACCATGTGCCTGAAAGCAGAGTAGTAATGAAGCCCTGATTTGGCAAACCAAATATTGGCATGCACAGGAACACACAAAGCTGAATATTTTCTGCTTAAATACTTGCACTGAAAATCACTCATGTCGGGACCCAGCCTGCAGTGGTGAGAGTGCTACTCCCGTACATAAGAACTGATACCCTAAATCCAACTTCACATTTTCTCAGCTGCATTTGCACTATACTTTGATCTTGTTTGAAAATCAAAGCTGAAATGTAACCAGCTTTGTGTCTGTAGTCTTTCTGTTGCCTTTGGTGTCAGCAAACCACTACATACAGTAAAGGTAAATTAAGAAAATTACTGTTTTAACACCCTCTTGGCTTTCTCTTATATCACAGGTTCACTCAAAAACTATGAGACCATCAAAGAGCCCCTGAATGTTTTATGTCATAAGGGATCACCATCTCCAGCAAACTCTGATCCAACAACATTAGATGAATTACTGATCCAAAGGTAAGAAGGTTCCCATGCAGGGTATTCCCTATGCCTCCCCTGAAAACTAGTCAGAGTGGTGTCAGTGTGAGAATGCTTCTTTTGGGAAGGATAGCTGGACTAAGCTGAAGCTCTGATCCCTGCCTTCTCACCTGGACTTGTGGTGCTGCTTTCAGTCTTAATGACTTATACAGTACAGTATTAACATGGTGGTAAAAGGGTCTTAGCAGTGTGGGTGTGAGGGAGATAGTGAAGGAAAAAGAGGGAACAAGAAGACAGTTGTGGAAGATTGGAAAAAAGGGGAATGTGATGCAGGATCACCCAGTAGTGTTAGCAAACTGGGCAGACTGCCTTAAGCAGTTTCTTGAGAATAGGGAGAGCCTGTGGGGATTTTGTTATGGAACATCACAGTAATCCCATTCTTGGCCTTCATAGAGAGCTCTCCTGAAACTTGCTACACAACCCCTCATGGAAACCAGGATTTTATAGCTAACGAAGTAGCTACAAAGATGTTTTCTAAAGTATTCAGATTATTTGTTTGCTGTTTACTTTAAAGAACTAATAAGCAATGGAGGCTTTCAGTGAGGTAGTCAGTTTTGGCTTAAATCCCTCAAGAACAAAGGTCTAGCAGAAGACCCTGGTCCCACAACTCAGAAACTTACATACATCCCATAAACCCCTCACTCCTGCTCTCTTGCCACTGCAGCCAGGCAGAGAGAGGAGCAGGTGCCTCTCCCTACATTTTCAAATAGAACTGAGGTTTTCTCCCAAACTCCTTCTCCAACTACTCACCTCCTGTGTGTACAACAGTGAGATAGTCCCTCCTTCTATTGTAGATCAAGCTGGAAGCAGTAAGCACTTGTCCTCTAAGGGTGCACGCATCCTGCTGCACCATCTGGTCCTAATTACTGAGACCAGCTGTGCTGGGGTAATACAGAGTGCTTTCCCAGGCACCTTTCCTTATGGAGAGGACTCTAACAGAACAGTTTTAGCCAAATGTCAAGTTGTATTTAAATAAATTAATTGCCTTGGCTAAAATTGATTGCCCCTTGGCCATAAGCTGAGCATATGCAACTAGACAGCCACAGTCTGCTGCGATGTTAAACCCATCTGTCTTCCTCTCCTTGGGGCATAATCATCACTGTCACTCTGACATCCTGACACTGGCACTTAGACAGCTCTGAAATGTGCAATTTCTAATTCTCCCTGGAGCTGGAAACAACGAGCCTGTGCTAGGAGTTTGTTTTATCAAAGATGCTGCTGTGCACAGAGCCTGGCAGGTCAGTACAGGTTCTAAGTCATGTGTTTGCTAAAAGCAGGCAGTCCTGCTGAGTGGCATCTCTTGAAACTGAGCACAGAGTTTTAACAAGGAATGAGACCAAAGTTCCAGCTTAAATTCAACCAATGTCCTCTTTCCTTCTCCAAAAGATCAGTTGTAATTTATAAGAGAACTACTAGAAATCTGCATTGGGAAAGCCTGCAAGAGCCAAAAAAAAATTGACATTATTTGTAGTAATCAATAGTACCTCACTTCTACTTGGGAAAAAAAAAAAAAAAAAAAAGGCCATTATGCAGATAAAACATTTAAAATATTATTGCTTGTCTCAAGACCTGCATGTAATTTCTCCCCAGAAGAATAAATCTGGTGCCTGCCAGTAACCATTCTTCTGAAAGCAGTAGCTAGCAGTTCTGCAGAAGGGACAGTACAGGCACCTCTGACCAGGACTGGGAAGGTCCATGACATTCTCAGGAGTGGATCACCACAGTACTGAGAGCAACTGGGGCAGCAGTGCTGCATCTCTTCACATTCAGAGGCATCCTACAGCAACCATACAAATACTAGGGCAGTCACAACCCCTTCTCCTTGCATGAAGATAACCAGCAGATCTGACACAGATGGGTTCTTCACAAGCAAGGATGTCATTTCACATATAGCCATGCTACATAATTCAGGGCTGGAAGTAAACATGGCTGGGGAGCCAAGTAAAGAGCTCAGGAAAAGGAATTGCCATCTGCATTGTACTCAGATGGGATTTTGATTTGAATCTACATGACTTTCAAATCCCCGAGAATTGTAGAGTAATTCACTGATCTCAGAACATTGATGTCGGGACAAAAGATGTCCTCCAACATTATTGTTTGTGTTCCAAACTCAGGATGGCCATGGGCCATCTGTAAGATACTTCCTAAGAGTTTTTATGTCTAACTATGCTCAAATTATATTTTTTTTCCCCATGACCTTTCTCTTATGTGATCTCCAGCTCCCCTTAAGCACTCTAGAGCTCTCCACAACATTCCATGGCCCCCTCTCAGTCTTGCCCATTGTACAAAGGTCGAAACCCCTACGATGACCAGCTACTTCCCAAAAACTCAGCTGATTTGCTCTGAGCATCTCAGTGCTGAGCTTCTGGTACAAATTCTGCTTCCCAGAGTAACCAGAGCCAAAGCCCTGGAAGGAACTGAACTCATAAAAAGCTGCTCTTTTGCACTGGGATCAGTCCTTCCAGCTCTGGTGTGGCAGCAGTTGTGTAGAGATCATGGAAAGCTGTCACAGAAGATACATTGGAAGAGAAAAGCAGTGTGAAATTTCACTTTGCAAAGGTCATGGAGGCCATTGGTCTAACAGTGCAGAGCAAACTATTTCTTTATGCTGCTTATGACACCTCCGATTCATAAGCATAATCCATCTAAAAACCCTTTGATCACATTTAATCTGAGCTCAAAGAATGGAAGCACTACAACAGTGAATACAAAGAGTCACGTCCAGCAGCAAGAGGGAATCTGACTTGTTTGAATTCCTGCAAACACATGTATTAGAGAGAAGTAGTACCCGTGTGAAATAGCACAGCACTCTGAAGGGTGCTCACGTGAGCTGGGGTGAGCATCCCTTAGCCCAGCACTCTCGGTCCTAGGCAGCAGAGGGCACTGCTTTTATAGCCTGATTTAACCAGAAGAGCAGGAAAAGCCTCGGGAGAGTCCGGGACATGGATCGCAAAACTATTTATACCATACTTGAGCAAGTTTCCTTCTACTTATGAAATGCTTTTCTTAAAGTTACCTTCTCCTTATACTGCCAATTGTGCTTCAACTTGCAAGTGGTGAGGTCAAGAATAGCTGGTGCAAATACTTGTTGACCAAATCTTTAAATTTTGTTGTTCTACAACAACATTTTTTTTTCTTTCAGAGATAGATAAATAGATTTTTTTTCTATCCATCTTTCTGTGCAATCTGCATCCTAAAAAATCTAGCATCAACCATATTTGCAGGGAGAAGTATTTTGAAAACTAATACATTTTCAGTAAAAATAGCCACTGTAGGTATTAAAACATCATTACAGTGAAAATCTCATATTTCACAAGATCACACAGAATAGCAAGCAATAGCATACTCAATTCTAATAAAGCATCCTTCCAGTATATGGAAGATCAATGGAGATCCCAATCCCAGCCTGCCCACCTATTCCACCCAGTCTCTGCTTGCCAGGTGTTTCAGCCCACCCATGTTTTCTTTACTGTGCAAGGTTTAGGCTTTGCCCTCCAGGTGTCCCAACGTGATCTGCTTCATCTGGACATGCCCTGACCCCCAAGTTCTCCATCAATCTCTTTATTTCACTCCTTTTATATCAGCTTCAACTTGTAATTCCCCACACAATTTCCTCTGCCTACTATTTCCTAGACACATTCTTCTCATTTCCCCGACTGTAGCTCGTATCTCAGTGTCCTTTTGGTCCACAGACTCTTCACCATTTGGCTCCTTATACAATCTTTAGTCTCCCACCCCTTCTCCTAGCTCCAGTGCCAAATTTTACAGTCTTTTCCAATTTACCATTTCCTGAAGCATCCAGCTGTGGGTGAGTTCCTCTCATAGCAGTCCCCTGGTCCAGAAGTAGGCCTCTTCCTCTCAGTGCTTGAGTCTTGCTCTTTCTGTTTTTCAGTCAAGTGGTTTTCTCATCATGCTGATCACAGAAATCCCCTTTATTCACAGTGTCTAGATCTGGACCAGGCAATTTTACAGCTACAATATCAGAAATTCTCTCAGCCCTCAGCACAACACACATTCTTGCCATGGGAAGGAGCTCAGGAATTTTAGGTGCTAAATCTAAGTCTAAAAATTGT
The DNA here is from genome assembly GCF_015227805.2 of Hirundo rustica. Taxonomy (NCBI): domain Eukaryota; kingdom Metazoa; phylum Chordata; class Aves; order Passeriformes; family Hirundinidae; genus Hirundo; species Hirundo rustica. The sequence goes on along the minus strand of NC_053459.1, from coordinate 6,674,708 downwards.
GGACAGTGGAAAAGGGCCTATAATTCTATAGGATTTTCACGAGTGTGGAAAAGATAAAAACCTTGCAACCCCAAAATTACATTTTGCATAACAGAAAGCAAACCTTATTGAAGAAGAGAACAACAGGATTTCTGTTTTCCTTTAACAGAGATCCAGTAATATTTTCCTAAGTCTAATAAATAGTTATTTTTAATATATATAAAAAAACTTGTCTCTGGCAGATGGTCAGTAAGTAAAAGTGTAACCCTGATGATTATGAGCATCGAAAGGTTAGAAGCACATAAAGATCTCATAAATGGAATTTCTGAACATTTTTAGTTATTGGTAAGGCTGCCAGTCCCAACGGATATAATTAAGGTGTTTTGATGAAAGCTTAAGGAGCTTCAGGAGAACAGCAATTTTCCTAGTCTTTAAGATCTAAAAATACTAGGGATGAGAATTTCCACCTGTCTACCATTAAAAAGTCAAAAATCAGGAATAGAAAGTGCCCAGATATACAGATTGCCAAAATCACTGTTAAAAAATACACATGAACAGAGGGAACCTGAATGAAACTGAGGTATGAAAGTCCTTGCCTAGGTATAACATGCAAATCTATTAGTAACTTCACACTTCTAGATAATTTGGTTAGCTCAGATTAAAAAAGTGCTTCTTACCTCATCTTGTGGCCTTTCTTGGTGTGAAACTCCCACTGACTAGAAGGGTTTGGGGATTTTTTTCATGAATAAGATCTCCTGGGCTGCTTCTTCTCTTTTTAGTTTCTAGGAGAGGAGATCTAATTTCTAAAAATTGCTATAAGACAACATTTAGAAAATGCATTTCAATTTCATTCGAAAAAGAAATCTTTGCACGGCTTTATTCTAAGGATTGCTTTTGAGTTGAAATACACATAATAAATCTTAATTCAAATGATTACTCATTTGTCAAAATTACTAGTGCCTGAAAATACAAACCAAGATTAGGAATTCATCCCTCAAGCGTAACTTAAATGAGGTAATTGTGATAAACTAATCATAAACTCTCATCAATCATCACATTTTTAACACAGCATGGACCAGGTCATTCAGCATTTAAAATCTTTTCCAGCAGCAGTACAGTGAAGCTGGAAATATTCTGCAACAGCACAAACCCTTCTTTGCAGAACATATGCAAGCTTAAACCCCCTTCCCTTTGTCCACAGGGAGCTGAACCACAGTCATACTCCATGTCAATAGAGCGTGGACACCAAGGATCATTTCCAGTGTCTTTATGCTTGCAGACCCTAAGAGTTCTAGAGACAAAACTGGAATTTGGTCACTTGGGGCATTGCATGGCTTCTGTCACCAACAAGAGCAAAGGGCACACAGCACTGCTTCTACTGAGCTGCAGGAGAGTTATTACAGGGCTTAAATGTATGTTGTTCTAGTAGTCAGATTCTTTCTTTCCCCCTACAACTAGGACGAATTAGAGGGATTTTGGTGAGAAAACTGGTTTGTCATCATGAGTTTGTACTGAATTTGGTAACTGGGGAAAAACTCTTCAGGCTCTGGGTCAAATTGCTTGTTGTTACAGTGAGAGAAAACAGTACACCTCCTCTAAATTCCTCATGTTTAAGGTTAGGTGGAGCAGGAACCTCTCCAGGTCTGAGCCTGCCCTTTCATGGCAGTGAAAAATTATCCAAGGTGGCACTGCCACAGTCTTGACATCCATCTGCACGTCTGCCACCTCTGCTCTGCTGGAACTCACTTTGAATTCACTCTGATGTGAGACAGATCTAGTTCTAATTAAAAAAAAAAAAAAAAAAAAAAAAATCAATCATTTTCCAAGAGTTTAGTTGCCCAGACTTGTTTACTGAATAGGATAAACTTGAGTGAGCGCTGGCATAAAACCAGAGGTAGAAATCTGCCTCAGGGAGTCAAGTGAAAAGTGAAATTGAGCAGCTAGATCAGCTTAAACTGCATACAAAATCCTAACAATTGTGGAAGTAGGGAGGCATCTTATAGCTATTCTTCAAAGGAACTGTTCAGTATCGACTTACCTGAAGTAGTATCTGAATAAGGTGAATAAGGCATTCAGCGTGTTCAAGAACATTTCTGAGTGATCAGAGAAAACAGAGCAGCTCCAGGAAGAGACTGACCTGCCCTGGAACAGGCAGTAACGTGGGATACAAGGGAATAACACATCTCTGACTCTGACCTGGATCCCCCACCCCCACCATGAAGATCCCAGTCACCAGACCACTGTGACAGAATCACTTGTCTGCCTGCCTTTAGTTTCCATGTCAAACTCTAAAAGCTTTCTGTTTTGTCCCCAAACAGAAAAGCGAGACTTAGAAAATACCAGCAAATTTTGTAGGACAGAAATATCTCCTTCTTGCTAAATATAATTTTTTTGTTGTAGTCCCATGAGCGCTGGGAACGCTCTGTCACCTCAGTTGGGAGAGAAGATATTTCTCAGGTATTTGTTTGTTTATGGATATTCTCTTTATGTCAATGTGAAGTACAAGAATAAGGCTGGGAAGGAAGAAAGAACATCTTTGAAAGATCAAATTACAGTTAAAAAAGAAACAGCCCTAAAGGAAGGAAAAGTAGAGTACTTGCTACGCGGTGTAACAGCTCTCTGAGACACAGAAACACAAGCTGGGCCTGCCAAGCTGGGCCACAGGGGGCATTTCACTCCTAGCTGGTGTTTCACCTCTTCAGAGCTTCCACTGGGTTATCATTACTGCTTTCTGTGATATTTTCAAGTTTTCATCTCACACCAAAAGTATAATTATGTTGGAAAAAGTGAAAGAAAAGGGAAGACAAGGCAGGATCAAATTACCACTTATGGGATCATGAGAAGATGCTTTCTATTTCTGAATGTTTTTCATAGCATGACCCAGACATTTTTCTAAGAAATTTCAATTTCCAACAGATTTAACCCTTGAGAGTGAAGCAATGTGAGGGGTTAGGAATCTGTTAAACTCTTAAAGCATAATTCTGAAAGATTTCTTTTTTTTTTTTTTTTTTTTAGTTAATACCTCTAAAAGTACTATTTAGATATATGTTCATTCTAGCAGTGTCAATTAAGAGCTTATACAGTGATTTCACTTTGCCTACTAGAGAGAACTCCTTACTGCTCTTGGTCCTTCCCTTGAAAAAACAGTAAACAGCATATCTGATTTTCCAGATTTCAGGATAATGAAGAGCCTCCCTTTTTGTAAGAAAGAAGCTTTTTAGAAGCCTACCCACTCTCTAAAACATTGACAATATTCTTGCCCTGGCAGCAAGCCACCAAAAAATGAGCTTCAGATAGTTGCTGCTGCTTTATCCGTTCCACAAGGCTTTGGCCAGCCCCTCATTCAGCTGGCTTCCCCAAGTCCATAATCCCCAGTGTTTAATGGCTGATAACCCATACTGACCATCTACCCAGTGACAATGTCAGCCACAGCTCTCAGGCTCTCATCCTCCTCTGTAAGTACAACACAAGCCCCAGCTCTCACCCTCTCCCTGGTATTTCCTTTTGGTTGCCTGATTCTTCTGACATCCTGCTCTGGGACTGGACAAGGACCACACTTGCAGCCCTCTCTGAGCCTTCAATGACATTTCCAGCTGTTTTTCTTTCCCGTTCTGCTTCTTAATGACTTAACAACTGAGCTCTACGGTGTGCCAGATCTAGATCTAGTTCACATAAGCTGAAGGAGTTTCTCTGGACGTATCGTCACGTGCTGATTAAAAGCTATCCTGACATATCATTTAGCAAAACCAATATAAAAGTCATAAAAAGGAAGCCATTTTACACATACAGACCAACACACGGATTTTATATTGTTGCATAAATTACCACATACAGAAAAAAATCACGGTTATTTATGCAACGGGGAGAAAGCAAGCACAAAGAATAGCAGAGCATTTCCCCTCTGTTAACTCCTCAGTTGCAACGTGGTGCAGATGACCTTTTTTTTGCTGAGGTTTACTAGCGTGTGGTGAAGAGCTGCACCCAGGCAGTCTACAAGCACTTGAACTGATGCGAGGATGTAACCAGACTCTGGAGCTCCAGAGGATTTATCCCTGAGGCAGAAAAACAATTACCTGAACGAAGACAGATATGGATTACTGAGTACTGAGATACTTACTGCCTAAACGAGGGAATATATCCTTATGGAAGTAGCGACGCTAAGGAAGGGGAGATGAGGCAAATGACCGAGCGGGTGCGAAGCCCTGCCGGAGAAGGAGAGGCGGATAGCAGCCAATCCTGTGGTGTAATCAGGAGTGCGCTTCCCGGCAGGAGGGATTAGGCTGAGTTTCCCAGTTACATTCCTCCATCTCAGGGTTTCACTCCTGGAGAAGAAATGCACCATATGCACCAGATCTGGAAGCAGTTCAGGAAAGCCCCCCTCTGCCACCCCCTTTCCTCCCTCAAAGCCGGCGCTCTCCACTCATAAGCAGAGAGGTGCAGGGGATGGGCGGCAGCGCTGCGCCCCGGGGCTGAGGGACGGGAGGTCAGTGCCGGGGCAGGACCCCTCCCGCTGTGGGGTGGCCGTGCATGGAGGAGAGGGGCTGTGGCATGAGGTGGGACGGGGTGTGTGGGTGCTCGCTGGGGGAAGGGTGCCTTGCTGGGGAGGGAGGGAGCGAACGGAGGAAAGGGCTGCCCTGCACCGAGGGAAGAAGCCCCGCTGCAGGAGCTCAAGGGGGATGGAGGTGGGGGGGCCTGTGAAGGTGGGGGGCCTCTGGGGCAGGGATTGCTGCCTTTTGGGGGGGCCCTTGGGGAGGAGGGAGTCAGCCTCCCGGCGGAGGAGGGACCTGCGCTGGAGCGCTGGAGGGGACCGGGGGACTGAGGAGGTCTCTGCGGGCAGGGGTACCGAGACCGGGGTGGGAGGCTCTGAGAGAGGAGCTTGGGGAAGAGGGGAACGACACGACACCGGAGGGGTCTGCGGGGCTCGCAAAAGATTTTGGTGGCGTTGAGAGGGTCTGCGGGGGAGAGCTCTGAGAAGCTCTGGGGGAACTCAGGGGTCAGGCGGGAGATCTGAGCGCTCCGAGGGAGCGAGGCTGGGAACTGCCGGGCTTTGAGGGGTCCCGGGAGGGATTTTGGGGAAGGCTGAGGGAGCTCCGCCGGGGTTTGGCAGAACTCCGTGGAGCCTCAGAGGAAATCTGGGAACGATGAGAGGGGCTGCAGAGGCTAGGGGGGCTCCGAGGGGCTGGTGGAAGCCTGCGGGGGGGGGGCTCTGATGGGGATTTTGAGAGGGTCTCTCTGGGAAACATCTGTGGGGAGGCTTTGAGGGGAGTCTGAGGGGAGGCTCTGAGAGGATTTGTGGAAGCTGTCTAGAGATTTTAGGGTAGAGCCATAGGGACACTTTGGAGAAGGGGGTGGGTGATAGAGATACGCTTGAGGAGACGCGAGAGGCTCTGAGGAGGCTTGGGCACTCAGAGGGCTGGGGCGGGGGCGCGGCTGCGGGGGCGCCCCGGGGGTGGTTGCAAGGCCCCTCTCCCTCCCGTGCAGGCTGCTGCCTTCCTACCCCCGTTACCGTGGCAACCGCCCGGGCTCCCCCAGCCCCGCACCGCCGCCGCCGCTGCCTCCGGATCTGCCGGGCAGCCGCCTGCCGCCGCCGGCCATGGAGCTACTGGCCGCGGCCCTCAGCGCCGCCTGCGCCTTCGACCAGGACGGCTCGGCGGGACAGCTCAGCAGGTGAGGGGGTGCTGAGGGCGGGGGGCGCGGGGCGCGGGCGGGCGCAGGGCCCGCTGTCCCGCCGCTGTCCCGCCGCTGTCCCGCCGCTGCTCTGAAGGCGCCTCCGCCTCCCCACAGGGAGCCCGCCGCCGCTGAGGAGACCCCCGCCGCCGGCACGGCCGAGGCACCGCCAGCACACCCCATGACGGCCGACTCGTGGAGGAACCTGATCGAGCAGATCGGTAAGGAGCCGTGCCCGCCGCGGGATGTCCGGCCGCCGCTGCGCCCTCACACAACTTCGCCGCTTCTCCCGCTCCCCGCACGGACGGCGGCACAGCAGCCCCTAGAGGTGCCCCTCAGCCCGGCCGGACTGCACCTGCCGGGCCCCTGAACCCCCAAACCCGGAGCGACAGACAAGCGGGGCACACTTGGGAGGGAGTCTAGGGCGGGGTAAGGGCTTGTGCTGCAGGACCCCAGCTCCCTGTCCTTGCTGGGAACGCCCTCACCGTTGGAGAAAAAAAAAACAGTAGCTTGGCTCTTTGAGATCTTTAGGGGCATCAGGTTTGCACGTCGCTCGGCAGGGGATTAATGCTATCACGGAACAGCCTGACCCTTGTTTATAAAAAAGGATTATTCTAGTGGTTACGAAACAATTCGTCATTAAGACTACCCAAAACTTTTTACTAAAATATGATTTTGCGTACTCCAAAAGGCATAAGACTAACGTATTTTGTCACCCATCCTGTTGGACATTAGTTGTATGCACCAGGTTCTGCATCTATTCAGTGTAACAGCCATGGGCATAGCACTTTCAACACAGGAATGAGTTATTTTATCCTTTGTGGGTCTCCAAAAAGGCAAAGTTGAGGTTATCTGGGTGGCTGTGGAGGAGAGGATTGTTAATCTTTTGCTCTTATGGTATTTTCTTTTATTTTTTTTTACCTTTATCTTTTGTGGGATGGGGAGAGAATCTCCACAGTGCTTGTTTCTTGGTTTCCCACATCAGAATTGTGACATTCCTCAGAGGGATTTCATCAACAGCAAAGTTAAATCCCATCCTGAGGCAGATTTTGTGGTGGGAATATAGAATCTTTGTTTTTAAACACTCCTGCTCAGTTTCAGGAAATAGAATCAACATACTTGAATCTAGAGGGCAGGAATGCAGCACTTAGCATGGGAAAACCCAATAGATAACTGATGAGCAGCAATGCAAACCTCCCTGGCAGGAACAAAAATGTTTCTCAGGCTGTCTCTGCTGTTTGCTGTCAGGCTGTGGCATGCAAGGCTGATCCTTGGTACACCTGATGCCACTGGGACAGTGCTGGAGAAGGAGGCTGGTGTGAAACCAGCAGCCTGCCAGCATCTGTCCTACAAACCAGCTGAGTTTGGGGCCTCCTGGAGGAAAGTGGTGAACAATTTGCATGGGTGTTGCCAGATCTGTTGCCTGCTTTTGCCTGTGTAGTTACTAACCTACCAAGGGAGCTGTGTCAAAACGCTGTCAGTTTACTGCGACTGTGCACCTCAGAGGTAGAATAAAAATACTAAAACCAGCAGGAGTTCAGAGCAACCCTGTTGCTATATTCATATATATTTTTATGTACTGTATATCAGAGGGAAGCTGTGCAAAAGCTCTGCACTCTTCAGTGTAACTGCAAGTAGGTCTTTTGCACCCTTATGGAGGAGACTGGGTTTTGACAATCTGAGTTGTTATGTTTATCCCCACCAGAGATGTTACATCAAATGGCTGGATCTCACTCACTCCCTTCCCTCCCTCCTGCTTTTGAGACATTAGTGGACTCTGCCTGAAACTGGAGCAGAGAATTTCAGAGAAAACCTCCCTGGGCCTCCTGGGATTTTACACAGCTTTCAATGCAATAACATTTACTTTAAGAGCGCTGCTAACTCTCTAAGGTGAGGATTTCCACAATTAGTAACTAGTTTTTCAATTCCCCTCCCAGGCTTTAAGAGAACTGGGAAGGGAGACACTGACAGCAAAATTAAATGGAATAAACAAAAGGGAAATGTCTGTTATGTACTATAAAAATTATGTAAACATACCTTAGGAAAATCAGTCTTAAACACATAGGTCAACAGACCTAAGTGCTCTGACCACAGGGTTAACTGTTAGCCAGGTCACAGTAGGGACAGTTGGAACATTAAGCAATGAAGGGAGCTTGTATAGGTCTCTGATAATTTGTACTTGTTCACTTACTAAATGTAAGCATTTACTAAATAATTTTATAATCTGAGTCACATTAAGCTATTGATCTCAGCTTTTTTTCTACACATTCAGTCAGTTCTCAGACGTATTGTTCTCCCTTCAACATGTCGAAAGCTTGTTCCTTGACCTTGCATCTATTACCTCTCCTGTGCTGTGACCATCTCCTGTTTCATCTGGACAAGGCTTTGGCATAACTTCTCTGCTTCTCTCTTATCTACATAATTTCTCTACCCATTGTAACCTCTTTACCAACATATGGGTAGACCCTTAGGACCAAGACATCAGGGATATCTTTTATCCTTGCTACACAACCCTCCTTAATTCTTCCTACCCTCCTGCCTAAATGTTTACCCATCTTTTGTCCTCTGTACCACCTTTCTCCTTTCTCCCCATATTGCTTCCTGTGGTAGAGCTTCAGCCAGTCTCTCTTGCTGTCATTTTCAATTGAGTTCTGTTGGTGGATACTTTCCCTCAGTCAGATCTTTCCATGTCTGTGTTTGCTTTGTTTGCCACTGATGGCTCCATAGCTCTGGTCAGTCAGGGAACCTGAAAAGAAAACCAACTTTCATTATCTGGGTTTTTTTTCCTTAAAAGCAAGAGAAATAAGTCTTTTAAAGATGGCTTCTCTTCAGATCTGCACAAGGGACCCTAAATCCTCCTTACACAAAGCATCCTCTGACTTGCAGAGCAGAGCCGGCAGCACAACATGGCTGTATATCTGCAGTCAAACACTGCAAGTATAATTATCTGCAATTTAAGTAAAATAGATTACGTTTCAGTTTCCCAGTGTGTTTTCCCTTGAGCCAAACGCTGTTCACGCTGCTGCAGGATGTTGCTTCCCAGCTTGTCCTGCTCTCTGTGGGGCAAAAAGAAACCCAGAGCCCTCAAGCACAGGCTGACCATACAGGTCAGTACCACCAAAAGCAGCTCCAATTTAGCAGGCACTCTGCTACATACCTGAAGGAGCCTTTCCACCCTGCTACATCCTCAGCACCCTCCCTGATGGTGAAAAACAGCCTGAAATGCTTAGGAAAGCCATATAAACCTAGTTGACGCAGAGAGAAATTACATAAGTGGCAGCAGCATGCAAAACTTCAGGGGAAGTCTCCTCTGCTCAGTATTGTGTAGGAAGCTAACAGAAGACTATATGGTTTCCTAGGCACAGCTACCCTTACTGCTATTTTAATCTGGTGTTGAACATCTTTCCAGGAAGAACAGATAACAAGACACACTCACAGACTGCAGTAATGCTGTGCTTGTTCCTGTGCCTTTCCCCAGGATATTTCCTGTGTAATTTTAGCAGTGACTGGTACATAGCCTCATTGAAACTGGTCCAGAGATTTAGCAGGCAGCAACATCTACATTTCTGCCCACCTTAAACAAACTTTTAATCTCACTGTCTCTCACCTTATTGCACACAAATCTCAGATCAAGTATCATGAATACATGTGACCAGATAAATTTTAACCCGTAATGATTCAGACAAAATTAATTATTTAGCATGATGTTTTTAACATCAAAGGCTTTTCTCTTTATTCATTCATGTTACACTGCAATTCAAGTATAAACCAAGGGAGATAATGTAAACTCTGCTTCTTCAATTTCATTAAGGGAGGAAAGTGACTCAGTGTGCTCATGCTCTCCTGCTTTTACATGTCTTCTAAATTACATTTTATATTCAAGCAATTAAAATTCTGGGTCCTACAGATGGTTCGGAAAGAAAAATGGGACAGTTTGAAAGCCCTCAGAGAGATAAAGGATGTTCTAAAGATTGGCAGTGAACTTCAGGATTCCTACTTTTTCATGCTGTCAGTTGATATCAGAGTGAGGGCAAATCCTGTGCAATTTCCTGAAGTTAGTAGCTGAAACTTGGAAGGCACCCGGTGTTATTGATGTGCTGTCACATGGTGTGAACTCAGAGCCTGTTCCATAGTGCTGTAGCAAATAGGTACCTTTTGGGATGTTAATTTTCTATCTTCAAGCATCCTAGAAACTGAGAAGGAAAACAGCAGGATATTAAGCAACGCGTCCAAGGCTAACCATGAAATCCATACCAAAACAAACCTAGTAACTGTAGCTGGTTGTCCCAAAGCTTCGCCTGTCCAGTGCCAGGCAGCTCAGTGTTTCCTCATTAAGGATTTTTGTGGCCGTCAAATTGCTCCTTTTAAAGTAATTTCAATGTGTGTAGTATTACTTTTCCAGACACACATTTAAACATAGATATCAACCTATTTAACTTGCAACATAGTAATATAACAGAGAAAATCAAGGTTTAAAAGACATTTAAAAGCCTGACAAATCGCTTCTTTTATGTCCCCTGAGCGATCATGGATTCATCTAACTGTGTTACTAAATATTTTGTGAGAGCAGATTGTTAACAACACTTTAGATTTAGAAATGGCCTTCCATTTATAGTTTCCACTTCTGGCTGAAATAGGAATACCATAATTGGCTTTTCACTCTGCATGGAAGGGACATCTCTCACCTCTGCTGAGGTGAGCTAGTGCAAAGCAATTGTCCTTTCCCACAATACTTTCCTACTATCTTGTTCAGTTGTAACCTCTCAGACCTGTTACGTTCCTTCCCAGGGCTCTTGTACCAGGAATATCGAGATAAATCTACGCGCGAGGAGATTGAAACCCGGCGATTGCAAGATTCCCAGACAGACCCTGAGGAGACTTCACCCAGTGAGGAAACCCCATCTGAAGCAGAACCCACAGTTGAAAACAAAGCTCCACCACAAATCAATTTGCTGAGAAATTCCAACTCCAGGTTCAACTTATGGCAGGATCTTCCTGAGGTCCAGAACAGTGGTGTCCTCAGCATCCTCCAACCAGATGAGATCAAGCTGCAGGAGGTAATGGAGGAAGGCAGAATATTTCTTAACTCTGTTGCTGCTTAAAAAATGGAGGGTGAATTAGGCCAAATGATCAAGATTTAAAAACTAAAACTCCACAGTAGTCACAGACAAGCCTTGTCCTGTTGAGTACTTTGAGTTGCTCTAGTTAGAACACCAGTCACTCTTTTTTTGTGAAACTGCAGGTGTTGTTCTATATGCTATTGCTGCTGGACATTCCCTTAGCAAACAGGAACTTCTTTTCCCTTTTCTGATTCAGTATTAGGAGCAATTTACTAAGGAAGAGGGATGTTTGGGAGGTTTTTACAAAAGGGCTATTGGTTCCATTAGTGCACATTAATCGTTTTCTGAAGTTACTATTGGGACACACCTTTCCACCAGAAATCTTAGAAGACTTCAACCATTACCTGTAAAGTTTTGAACATGATGACATTAATAGAAATAGAAGAGATAGAGATTGATAAACTTCCTTATATTTAATTGTTGTTACTTGGAGTCTATTGCAAACAGTAAGGAATAATGACAGGTACATTTGCATTTAGCTGCGCAGTGCAGTGACATCACTATTTTAGAGCCACGTGCTGTGACTTACAGGACTGCATCAGACAGTGAAAGGAGTGGGTGGGGGTAGCTGTCACAAGTGGTGACAACATCAGTCACACCACAATTTACAGCTGGTTGCTATTTTGGGTATGGTGGGGAGTGTGAGTGCTCTTTGTCACTGCATGGCGCTGCATTCATAGCCAGCAGAGGGGAGGGCAGACCTTGGTCGGCGTGCGAGGAGTGGGCTTCCCAAGGCTCTCTTTCCAGCTGTACTGCTGCACCAGGATCGCTTCTGATGAGATGGTTGTGGCAGCGTATCTGCTCAGCCCTGGCTCACAGCATTGTACCCAAAGTGCTGAAGAACAACTCAGGGTGCAAGCAGTCCCTCCTAAGTTCCCTTAGACTTCCATAATCCACACTGTTGAACACCTTGTGCACACAGTGCCAGTGCTGGCTAGGGCTGTAACTTGACTGTGGCACTGGAAAGGCTCGTCTTGTGCACCCCAAGGATATGATGGGCAAGGCTGTGTTATTCACTCCCTTAGTGGAGGGAACTGGTGTTTATATACTGTAGTTTGGGCTGGCAAGCACAGGCTGTTAGTGTATCAGGGTTAGGGTTGAGGGTGAATGAAAGGATTTGTTGTTTTTCCATGTTCTTCTGCACTGGTTATTTGGATTTGTTCTGTTTACCTGGCAAAACATAGTACTTCCAAGTGCCAGCATTACAAACACAATACGGCATTTGAAAAAACTATAAGCTTTTATTTTTAGTTTTGCTTCAAAATGAAGCAATTTTTATGGAGAAATAATTTACTCAAAAGTATGTGTTATAGATTTCAAAGCTTGTCATTTTTGTTAAGTTACATTCATTACCTGCATATGTTGTGGGGAAAAAAAATCTCTGTGCTGCTAAAACTCAATATTAATTGTGCTCAATATTCTTCTCTCTGTTAAAATAACCAGAGTAATAAAGCAGCTGGAGAATGGGACAGTGCTGTCAAAAAGAAGTGCTGTGCTTTCTCCACTGTTACTTTATCAGACCTGAAATTTTCTTCCTTCTTGTTCTGGGATTAGCACAGTAAGAGATTATGAAATTGCTCAAGGCCAGAAAGCTGTGAAATTGGCTAAACATTGAACAGATAGAGTGGAGAGTTTGCTTTGTGAGGAGAAATAAGGTCAGAAAACAAGGAGGGCTAGAAAAATCACTGAAGCTGTTGAAGAGATGATGTTGAATTCAGCCTTGCTATAAGCAAGCACTACTTGTTCCTACAGTTCTGTAACTCTACTCATGTTGGATGTGAACTGTGAGAGTGAGCTGTATGTGAGGGCTTAATTTAGTGAATGTAGAATGCTCAGCTTCATAAAGGAGAATTGGAGAAGTTTTCCTGAAGTACAGGACAGCAGAAATCCTGGAGTAAACATCTTAAGGACAAAACTGTATTTTCTGATCCATTTTATCTTCAAAGCTGTAGTAAACACTGGGACTAGAAAAGCTTGCATGTCTTTAGCCAGGAAAGATATTATAAGAGCATTTTTTTGACCAGGGGGAGAAATACTGCTACAGAGATGGAAAGAAAGTTGAAGTTAACACCCTACTTCATAGCTGAGGAAGGGAACATCACTGTAGCTGTGACAGAGCAGGGCTTAAACAGTCAAGGAAAAAGTTGGTTATCTGAAATAATCTTCAAAGTGACAGAGACTAGAACAAAAAGAGAAATCCAGTGTTCATTAGTGGCAAGGATGGAAAATTACTGAGCAGCTTATCAATGCAAGATAAAAAAAAAAAAAAAACAGGTTTTCAAGTATCAAATTTCAAGCATCAAAACAAGAAACTTGACTGAAAGAGCAGTGGATGCTTGAAAAATGTCACAGAAAGTGATTTTTTATTTTCCCCACTGGAACAAACAAGCCAGATATTTTCACTATGGATTTCATTATTTCTTTGGTATAACCTGCATTCTGGACCTGCCCTTGCATGTCTGGCACCCTCCATTATGGCAAACAGCAAACATACACAAATTCTGCAGTCAGATTTGGCAGAAAAAAATTCCTGACTTGGAGTCTCTGGAAAGCTGCAGTGCAAAATGATTGGAGGTGTCAATTTCCAGGATACCTGGAAGGGACAGGCTATCCCAACACATCCTGTATATCTTTGCCTGTTTCCCCTTCTCTCATTTATCAAATAAAAAGGTACAGTTAAAGCTGTAAAAGTTACATTTAGGACTGAGCCAGTCATGCAGAAAGAGAGAGGTTCTCTCAAGAGATTCACCCAGTACCTGGGTACTTCTGGGAGAAGCTGAGCTGATACTCCTCCACTTTTCTCATTAGGAATCTGGCCTTGGGAAAAAAAAAAAAAAATCTAGCATCCCCCTCTTCCTTAAGCACTGTCTGTTCCACGGTCACTGACTGAGTTCATCTGTATCACCACCCTTTGCTCTGTCTTCCTTCTGGGGGCTGTGCAGTCACGACCTCCTCCTCTGGTGCAGAAAACCACTTGTTGGACTTAAGTGCCCACTGGGAACATTTCCTAGGCTGCCAACACTACAAAGAGGTGAAATGTTGCTTCAACTGCTATTTTAGCAGCTCTGGGTTGAGTAACAGTCCCTCCTTGCTGTACCCATTCACCCAGATCTTGGACTGCAGCACAGGGTCAGGGACACACCCCAAGTTCTTATGTGATGCACAGTGACATTTCCCGGAAAAGGCCAAAAACTGATCAGTGGAAAATTCCAAATAATTTCTTTAAAGAGTAAAAACAGACAACAACCAAGCCAGGACCGACCCCCAGCTGATTTAGAATATATTTTTCTATATGCACATGACAAAACCACTGCATGTACCTGTGGCTCCATCAGACCTCCTCAACTTTAGCTGGGTCCCAGCAGCTGCTGAGAGCCAGCAGAGCTCAGGAACTGGCACCTTTACTGCCTGGCCAGCTCCCCTCTCAGCAGGGTGCAGCAGAGGAGCTGTGGGCACAAGGGGAGCATTGAAGCAGCTTTAGATTCAAGGGAACAAAACTTTCACTGAACTGCCAACTACCTTTCTTAGTAATGGCAGCATGGGCCCCAGGACAAGGAACCCAAGATACCCCTTCATTAAGAGATGCCTGAAGGATCTAACAGCTTTTTGTTGTGTTGAAGCTCTTGTGAGAATCTTCAGTTAATCTTACCTCAACAAATGGATTCAGTAGTTGTGTAAATAAACACCTTTGGTATCTAACTCTGAGCAGAGACAGCTTCTACTCACCCAGAGAGTAAGGGATCTCTGTGTGGTAATAGTGGAATGTCCCTGCAGCGCTTGCAGTAGGTAGAAGACTATAGCTACATCTCATTAAATTGATTTTTATCTCTGAACCAAACCATCGGTTTGTCTTTCTGCTTCCACAGACCACATCCTTGGCCTGAGGAAACCAGGCTTTTCTCCAGAGTTTTCTCTTCTAACAGGATAAGCAAAGGCTGAAATTTGAAGATTATTTATGATTTCTGGTAGTAGTTAGGGGCTACTGTGTCTTGTCCAGGTCCATTGTAAATTGGGGCAGAAAAGTGTATGGCCAGGGCTGGCCAGGGAGCCTCACTTGGACAGTAACAGCTGTATTTCCTCTAGGTCAGGGCTGATGGTTGTGGGAGGAAAACTTCCCTGTTGAACCCACTGTCTGCTGTAACACATGGCAAATGAATTGTGGGCTTACCTCTCCTCCCTGCAGCCTGGGCCTGCAGGATGGGTGCAAGGTCCATGGCTGAGCAGCACAGATGTTCTCATTAATGCCCCGTGTTTCTCTGTAGAAGGTATCTGTGCTGACTTCCCTCTTTGGGACTTTTCCCCAGGCCATGTTTGAGCTGGTTACTTCGGAAGCATCGTATTACAAGAGTTTGAATCTGCTGGTGTCTCACTTCATGGAGAATGAACGTCTGAAAAAGATCCTACACCAGTCTGAGGCACACATCCTCTTCTCCAACGTGCTGGATGTCATGGCTGTCAGCGAGCGGTAAGTTGGCTGCTGAATGGCACTGAAAGCAGTAGCTTTAGGTACCTACAGTTGTAGAGGGATGGAGGAGCTGACTTCTCCTGGGAATTGCCCGGGACAGATAGCTCACCGTTAATATGGATGCTGACTTTCTTATTTAGCTTCCTGTTAGACCTTGAGCAGCGGGTGGAAGAGAACATCGTGATCTCGGACGTGTGTGATATTGTCTACCAGCACACAGTTAATCACTTCTCTGTGTACATCACCTATGTCTCCAACCAGACCTACCAGGAGAGAGCCTACAAGCAGCTTCTGTGAGTTCTAGAGCTTTTGCTGGACTATTTTGCAAAATTGTACAGGTCACAGATTTAGCTGTAATTTTGGTATCTGTGACAAAGGCCTAGACAGCACAGAAATGGGGTTTCCCACTTCATGATTTCTTACTGCATCTATAAAAAGAAAACAATTAAAGGCTTTATGGTAAGGATGGGTTGGTGCAGGTAACATGGCAAGTAAATTCAAAGCCAGCATTTCTCAACTGTAGGAAATATTTACAGTGCATGCAGGGCTATGTACTTGTGCAGTGCATGTATTTTTAAACTGCAAGTACAGGCAAGCAATGGAAGGCCGAGAATATAATATAGATCTCTGATGAGAAGAGCAGCCACTGCTTTTCCCAACCTTCTCAGCAAGGCATTTTGCTTTCTCCAATTTCATAACTATTCTTTTTCAGAACAATAGGATTTTCTTAAAAGGAGAGGGGGAAAAAAGATATTTTCTTTATGTTCTAGTGTTATACACACAGACCTAGGCCTGAGGACATAATCCAAGATATTTTTGTAGTATTTTTCAAGTGTAGCAAGTCTTTTGGTCCAGTAGGAATTCTCTGATACCAGCTCAAAACAAGTGCCCTACAAGCTTGTCTTTGAGAGGAGGAGAATCAATTTTTCTCTAGTTACAATGTCCTGGATTCTTTCAGGACAGCCCATTGCACATGCTGCAGTGTGTCTTCTCCTTTAGCATCAGTGGTTCAGGTGAGTGAACAATGTCTAGTCCTTGCATTTCTCTGCTCTTTAACTTTTGAGGAAAAAACCCCAAACATTTAAGGGGCCTTTATTGAGTTTGGACAGCTGTTCTCTCCAAAAAGAGAGTACCACAGGGTTTCCTTCAGTCAGAGGTGAGCAATACAGCTGCAGAAATTTTGCCTACAGCCATTACCTAAACACTTAGAAGCAAAGCAGCAACAGGCTGGGTTACTTAAGCCTGAAAGGGACCTGCTGGAGGTGAGGTACTCCTAGATGTGAATTCAGAGGGCAGCATTTCTTTTGTCTGCAGGAATACATAAAGCAAATTGAAAAGAACAGTCTCCCTTCCCCAGGCTCCCAGCTAGCACAGGAATTTTGCAACACTTGGCTGAACTCAAAGCCTGAGGTGTGTCACAGTTCCCCCCATTTGACTGTTCCTCATGCAGCTCCATTCTGCTGTGAGTCATACTGTCACACAGGTACCTGCTGCAGCAGGGAGGAACGCTGCCAATGGCTTCTTTTGAATGTTGTAAGGAACACACAGCACAGACAGGTTTTGCAGTTAGCGGCCTCTTTGCATGCATGCTGTTTCCGCTAGCCAGGACTCCTGCAGCACAAGCCTTGCTCAGGCTCTCTCAGTCTGTGGCTGCCAGGAATCTTTGTGTGCCTGTGGCAGCCGGGAGTGCTCTGCTCTGCACAGCTGGGCCACAGACCCAGCTGTGCCCTCATCTCCTGCAAGCATCATCAGGGAAGGCACGAGCATGACCCCTGCCCTTCTCAGGCCAGATAGTGAGCTCCATCTTCTAGCTAAGCAGCAAGGAATATTCAAGCTTAAGCTTCTTTGTGGCTTGTCTTGTTCTTATGACTGTGTGAGTTTCACCTTATCACAGAGTTCCAACTGTGTAAAAATATATAATTATGCCTCTGACTCATTTACTTGCACACACACCCCATTCACATACACCTACACGTGCAGTGTATGCTGCTGAGCTAGATATGAACACACGTGAACACTGCCATGCCTTGTGCATTAGAAATCTATTTTTTCCCTCCCCCAACACTATAAATAGTTTTAGATTTAAACTAAAATACACCCAGAGGCATTCAGTCCCCTCCTTCCCTCTTCTCTCCTATTGGGAGAGGCCAGGCAGATGCTGTCTCTGGGACCAAGATGCTTTTGGGTCACCAGAGTCCCAGGCAGAGTAGCACTCAAAGTTCTCAACTCCTCTATCTCTCCTCAGGCAGGACAAACCAGCCTTTCGGGAAGTGATCTCACAGCTGGAGCTGGATCCCAAGTGCAAAGGCCTGTCCTTTTCTTCCTTCCTGATTCTGCCATTTCAAAGGATCACTCGACTCAAACTGCTGGTGCAGGTAGAGTTTTGCTCTTCTCTCTCTCACAAAGGACTTCTGGATCACTCCTGGAATTTTGCTCTCCAGCAGCTCTGAATAGGGCTTAGATACAGCCACAGCTGACCCTAGAATTGGATGAAGCCTTTCCACAGAGTCAGACATTCTCTACAACTATGGAAAAAGGATTTCAGTCACTCAGAGTCCATCCCCAAATTAGTGTTGAATTTGCCAGATAGCTTTTACTAACTGAAAGAGTTGAGAAGGAGCTTTGTCGAGCTGCCAGAAGGGGTAGCAAGAGTCCATTAACCCAGCTACCTGATGGTTAGGATGGTGACACACACATGCAGAACAGCTGGGTGACATAGGGATGCTACACCATGGTGACTTGGATCGGTCAGCCATTTTCCTCCTGTGCTTTGCCATCTTATCTAAACACTGCTGGAGAACATGCTTCTAGGGATGAGGAAACAGCTCAGTCCCAAATGGTCTTATCCCAGTGGGATTACCAATAACACTGTCTCTTAGTGCCAGGTCTACTTTTTCGTTCATTTATTTTTATAAAATAAGAATCTACCTGTTATAGTTCTCGTAGATATAATGCCAGATGGGAACAGGTTTTAGTGAGAAAGAGGAACTAAGAGGTGAGAGTCACTCTACTGTGTTACCTGTGTTGTAATTAGACTGATGGCCAGAAGTAATTTGTAGGCTAGCAAAGACCTTTCTGTGCTCTCACATTGGGATCAGCATTAACACAGCCTTTTCACTCCTTCAGAATATTTTGAAGAAAGTGGAAGAGAAATCTGACAGGGAATCCACTGCCCTGGATGCACATAAAGAACTGGAAACAGTAAGTTTGAATAGGTTAATGCAAGTCCATTAAGACTAAACCACCATGCTTATTTCACACACACACATTCCCCTGAAAAAATCCCCTGCAGACTACATTCTGTCCAGAAGCTGTTTCTTTGAATCTTGTCACTGTGTTTCAAGAGGGTTCTTTTCCTAAAGCCTGAAAGACAGACTAGTCTACTTGCACTTAGGTGTCAGGGACAGCGAATCCCTTGCTAACAATAGATGTATATTTCAGCCATAGGAAAGGGCAAAGAATGTTTTCCCTTAGAGTCTCCAAGAACACAGAATGGAGGCGATGGATCCCACTGAGAGATGTGATTAGGTGCAGAGTACAACTGTGTCAGGTTTCCCCCAACATAGCACACTTCTTCCTCTGACCTAGAATAACAGCTTCCTA
This sequence comes from Hirundo rustica, assembly GCF_015227805.2. Taxonomy (NCBI): domain Eukaryota; kingdom Metazoa; phylum Chordata; class Aves; order Passeriformes; family Hirundinidae; genus Hirundo; species Hirundo rustica. The sequence goes on along the minus strand of NC_053459.1, from coordinate 6,655,874 downwards.
ATGAAGTACACTAGCCCTCTTCCCTGAAGCTGGTAGGTAGGTGTGGTGTTCAGCTGTGCTAGTTACTGATGCGTACAAAACCCCAGGAAGGCAGTGGCATGTTTCCCTTCTGGGCTAGTCCTGAAATGGCTAGGCAGGATAATATAATATCTGAATGGTCTAGACACAGCTGCAGCTACCTGGGCTGGGACAGTGTTTCAACCCTTCTCTGTCAGAAACTTGGAACATCTCCTGACTCCTGTAGTTCAACACAAGTATCTGAAGTTGAAAACTGTGCTAGACAGCCTGAGGATAGGCCTGCAGTTTCTGACTGAAACACTAGAACAGAACAGGCTCTTGGATTTGCCCTGAACCAGCCTAGGGAGTGTATACTTGGAGCTCACTAGGGATTAAAGACAGGGACTTTATCAATGAAGGATGTTCTGCATTGCGTTAATATTTGCACAATCCCTCTTGACACATCTGGTAGCCAATTATTTTTCCATTGGTCAGTAGCCTGAGGAGGGCTGTTCCTGTAGCATGCAGATGACTGTAGCTGCTGGTGGAAAAATGCTGCGTTTGTATTCATTTATCAGTGACTCACGTGATCAGTTCACTAATTCTTTTGCACAGTTAAACACTCACCTGTAAGCGTTTAAGATTAGATACCTAATATCCAGCTACATCCAGGTGTCACAACAGAGACCATCTGATGTTTACTTTTTCCATGGGCTTATTTTCTCTCTTCATATTTGAGAGACAAGAGCTGATCACAGTTTCAGTTACTGATGTTGTGATAGATTTTGAGTAGCAGAAACAGAGCACAAAGTGGAGCTTGTAAATTTTTCTACCTAGCCAGTTCTCAAGAGAGTTGCTCCTTATGAAACAGGCAGTGGCATCTAGGTTAAGGTCCCTGTAACAGTGTAGTGCTTGCACGTTGGTTGTGGTTTTTCGGTTAGAAGTTTGTACTCAGAACACAGCTGGGCTCTGTATGATGAACGGCTCTTTCCCTAGGATATTTCAGAGGCCTGGCATCTAGTGCTGTTTGGCAGAACTACAGCATTTGCATTTTTGAAAAGAAGATGTTTGGCTTCATTCTCTCCTTGAAGATGATACTGCACATGTACCTATCAAAATGAGATATATGGTGTGTCAGGATCTGGAAAACAAGCTGTTCCTTTTGCTGTGCAACCAGAAGCACTGTTTTAAATTGTCCGGTTCAGTAACAGAATGCAGCCACCTAATATGTCCCATATGTCCTCTGATAGTCAGCTTCCACCTGTAATACTTTCTGGGTGTTTAGGACCTTTTTGGTTGTTCAGGTTTTGAGAATTTTTTTCTCTTTCTCTTTTTCGTGCACCCACAGTGCTGATAAAAGAACTTGGCTTTGTCAATTCCTGTGTACAGCAGGGCACTTACCTAATCTCGGTCAGGCCTTTCCATGCTGCCCATCATCACTTACCTGCTTAAGGCCAGCAGAGACAAACCGTTGTGCTCTCTTTTCCCAGGTGGTGAAAGCATGTAACGAAGGTGTCCGGAAGATGAGCCGAACAGAGCAGATGATCAGCATCCAGAAGAAGCTAGAATTCAAGATCAAGGTATAAGCACAGGCTGGACAGTTTTGGTTCACTGTCTGCACGTTGCAGACAGCCTCCAAAGGGGCCCCTCTGAAGGGGCTGCTGCAGGCACAGCACCTCTGTGTGTGCTCAGCGCACACCCGCTGCAGAGGCTGGGGTAGCACCAAGGCCAGTGTGGTGTGCACGTACACAGGTGGGACGTGCTGGCATCACCTCTCCTGTGCACTGTGCTCCTGCTCCAGCACTCAGGTCTGGCTCTTCCCGCTTACCTCTCTTCAAATTCAGGTCAGCTTTCAGCTGTTATTTTACATACAAAATATGTTAAAGGTAGATGAAAGCCACAAAGCAAAACACTTAAAAACTGAAAAATACCCAAACAAAGACTGTTCCACCATTTTAATTCTTTCCAGGACTAATGCATTGTTCTCAGTCTCATTGTACTGTCTCTAAATACCTGCTGCTGATCTGTTTCAGCTCCATGAGGGAATTACTAAATCAATATTTAGGGGTGTCTGATCAGATCTCAGTTGACACATACCGTGAAATTCCAGTGCTGAGCATAAAGTTGTCAGTTCTTTTCTTGAGTGGTGTAGAGATGCTTCTCATGTCTGTCTGCTTCACAAACTTTAAGGATCGTGTTTAGCTTCCAAGCAATCTTTTTATGTACCTGAACAACCAAAACAAAACAAAAAATTTATTTTTATAGAGCACTTTACCAGTGTGTCAGGGCTACCACTGGACAGTAATAGATTAGGGAAGCTACACAGTTGCCTCCACCTCTTGTAAAGCTGAGGCTGTAATGACAGGCAGGAGCCGGTTCATCTCTGGAGCAGATCTGCCTTGAGGACTGGCATGGGTACGGCTCTTCTGAGGAAAAGAGTGCAAGGAGTTAAAAAGAAAGATTGTGCCACCATGCATGTGATGAGCATTGAGAGTGAAAGTGGAAAGAGTGACAGTTAAACAAGTATTTTTCAATATTTCAGTCATTTGGAAGTCTAGTGTTCTTCTAGTACAAGATGTGCTCTGTTCTGGGCTTCTTGGTTTTAGCACAACATGTGTTGAAACTCCAGCAGAAGTGCTGTGTTAGGTGTGTGGACAGTATCTCCTCCTGACTGGGACAGACCCAACCAGAGGAAACCTGTTTAGACTTGGGTTTTTTTGTAGCCAAAAGGCCAAATCCAAGGTTTTGGAAGTCAGTCTTACTATTTAGGAAAGTTCAGCCCAGGTGATGGGGTCTCTCAGAGAGAGGCTGTTGTTTTGTTCCAGCACCTTCCACTCTAGCATTGCCATCCTTAAATGCCTGTGCATCCTCGGGCCCCTGCTGTACCCTGACCGACTCCATTCACACTGTGCTGATGGCAGAGCACACTGCCCTCTCCTTGCAGCTCTGCTCTGGTCTCTGCAGTGCAAATCATGGTTCCTTTTGCATCTCTTGGTGCTTTCGGCATCGTAAGCACTTGAAGCCATGGGGTTTTGCTGCTCTCCTGAACTTTGCCATCTCTTCCTCCCTTCCAGTCTGTACCCATCATCTCTCACTCCCGCTGGCTGCTGAAGCAGGGGGAGCTGCAGCAAATGAACGGTCCAAAGACATCACGAACACTTCGCACCAAGAAACTCTTCAGAGAAATCTACCTGTTCCTTTTCAATGATCTGCTGGTGATTTGCCGGCAAATTCCTGGGTGAGTGCAAAATTCAGGTAGTACACGGGCTACTTCATTAGTTGTATTGCCGCAGGTTTATCCAACCTCTGATGCTGTGACCCCATCCTGTCCCTCAGGCACTGGGAGGGCAATCTGGCCTGACATGTACACCTCCCTCCAGTAGCCACCTTGCCTTTGAGCACAGCTGACTCTTCATGGGTGGCACAGCTCTCTCCAGATGAAAAATCATGGCCAACAGGAGTTAAAGAGGTCCCAGGGCAGATCTGCCAGCAGCGTGACTATGCACCCAGCAGTTGCTGCAGGGTGGCAGTGAGTTATATTGACTGGTGGCCTGACCATGGAGACCTGTCTTCCTGTCAATAAGTGATTTTTGACTCATCACTGACAAAAGAACAGCTCTAGCTGTCTTAAACTTAAACTTAGAGTCTTAAAACTCTAAGAAAGCCGACTAGAAAGTTAGATAACCAGGGAGGAGTATGAATTTTGACCTGAGGCCAGTGGTTATATTTGACATGACGTAACCTGCCTCAGGAGGGGAGGATGTGGTTGTGCTGAGGGCTGTGTCTTGTGCAAGCAGACACTGGTGGAATACAGCAGCAGAGAACAGCATGCTCTTTGTGGTGTGAATTAGACCCACAGGTCGGGAGCATCTTGCCCGTCCACTGTTCCTAATGAACGTGTCGCCTCAGTGTCTGTACGCTGGGAAATGTTTTGCTTCTGTGGCAACTTGTATCCAGAAAACACAGAGGTACTTCATAAATAGGAATGAATTAAGCCTCACAATCCCCTTTGAGGGAGCGCCATCTGTGTTTCGGACGTGAGGAGCTCAGACAGAGCAAGCAGCTTGTTCCAGGCAATGAGGGATGCCCAGGGCAGAGCGTGGAGAGGGTTCCTTGCTTTGCAGTGGGTTTTCATAGCCACACACTCATCCCTTCCCACAGCAGGACATCTTTTTTCATCCTGCCATGCAGCAGCTCCTGGTCTGCATCCTCAGTACATTCTGGGTGGCTGAGGTCAAAGTCTCCTGTAATAACCACAGTTTTTCCTGATCTCCTCTCTAACCTTTCCCAGAGACAAGTACCAAGTATTTGATTCTGCTCCCCGAGGGCTTCTTCGGGTAGAGGAGTTAGAAGATCAGGGGCAGAGTTTGGCCAATGTCTTCATCTTGAGGCTGCTAGAGAATGCAGATGACCGGGAGGCCAGCTACATGCTGAAGGCATCATCCCAGTGAGTATCAGTCACCCCACTCTCCTATTTAAGGCATCTGGGGTGGTGGCAGTTCCTGTTCTGGGACAGAGAGGTCAAAAATCAGCCCAGGCACTGGGCTCCAGCTGATTTACAGCCTGCAGCACATTCAGAAAGTAAAACCAAGCAGGATACACACTGACACACTCCAATGGCTCCACTGACTCACAAGGATCATGATTGTGCCTGACCAGCCCTGTAGAGCAAAGTGTCTTCTGCTTGTGGGTGAAGGTGGGAGAAAAGGCTGCTTCCTCTGTGTCTCCACAGCCAGTGCCAATCTTGTGCAGCCCTTCTGCTGCTCAGGGCCTCCTTGTCTCCCTGGATACCAGTTTTCTGGCTCACTGATTTTTCACTTCAGGCTCCAACAAGCTCAGGCTGGGCAAATGATTCAGCTGTGCTAGGACTGACCCAATTGTTTTGGAGCACAGAGGATAGCTTCCTCACTGACCCAAGCCTTACCAGGCCTGCATTTTCTAGCCACCAGACAAACAGCTTCTAGAAACAAAGCACATCCCCAGGTCGATGTTACGTGCTGTCAGTCGGCTGGTGCTCGTCATCCATATTCCTAAATGAACACCAGCCCGGGGCTTGCACCCTGACCCCCACCACCACTGCAGCATCAGCATCGGGACAACGAGCCCCCAGTAGAGTGAGCAGCTGCACCTTCTCCCCAGACATATGGCTGCAGCCCTGCTGCACTGAAAATAGAGATGTCAGTCACACTATGCAGGGCAAGCGCACGTGTGACGTCTGTGAGGCTCGGCTGTGCAGCAAACGATAAACCAGGCCAGGATTTGCTCAGCTCAGGGGAGGCAGTTGCAGGTCCATCCTCTGCATCCTGTCCCATCTTCTAAGTGGCCACAGCAGGTATGTGATCCAGAACATGGCTTGCCAGCAGGTCTTGAGCACTGAAATGTGACATATCCACTGCTGAAAGCTGCTGTTTCAGAGATTCAGGAATGATGGAAACAGTACCAGGCACAGACTGAAAAAACTAGAGTTAGAAGAGATAAGTGGGTGCCAAACAGAGACTTCTGTGTCTGTTCTACAGCTCTTGCAGCTCTTGCATCAGGCAATAATGACCAGCTCGTGCCCTAGCTGGGCTCTGCCAGGAGCTGACACTTTATTTGGACACAACAGGTTGCACTGATAGAACTGGAGTGGGGGTGGGCTCCCAGCAGACTGAGAGGAGCTGGGCGCTGTGGGTGGATCCATGGAGCCCTGCAAGGATCTGTGTGCAGGGCCAGCATGCAGACAGGGTCACAAGCATGGCAACACTCTGGATTTGACCTCTACATGTTATAGCTCCTCTGTGCACAATGCTCTCATCCCCATGTGTCTTCATATGGTGTGACCTGTAGGTGTTTCTACTGGTCCTTGGCATTGTTCTTCATACCTGAAGTATAAAGTATTCCCAGCTCCACAGATCAACCTGCCAGTACCTGTCCTTTACATTCCCCTTTTAGGCCCCTCTCCTCCCTGAAGACACTCCCATGGCTTTTCATGTGTGTCAAGCTCAGGCTTTAAAACCACCTGACCAGGCAGAAAAAGCTGGCTCTCTGGCAGCTGGAAGCACAGCTGGTCCTCCAGGCAGGAGCTGGAGCTTGTGAAGGTGAACTGCCCCATTTCCTCATGGGGCAGAGGGAAGCCACAGGAGAGCCAGGCTTGGGACTTCTCCAGCATGTGTGGGATCTTCACCCTCCCAAATGCAGGTCCAGGTTTTTCAGCGTGCTGTTCACGTGGGTCTTGTTGCCATGCAAGCGGTACCTTTGGTGTGCTGCAGTGCTCTTCTGCAAGGGTATTAATCAGGTCTGCCCTTTAAAAGTTCCTAAACAGCAGTTATGGGAATGAATGGTTCCTACAACTGCTTATCTCCTGGAAAAAACTGCTCCAGTTGACCAGCCCAGCCAGGAGCTGCCTTTGCTTGTTACTTGTCAGAGAATGCCAGGCCCCCCACCTTTCTGCTGGCTCTGGGCAGCAATGCTAGCAGAGGGACCCACCCCAGAGAGGGACCGTGCTGCCGGTGGGGCTCAGCCAGGGCTGTGAGCAGGGCCCGGAGCACCGTGTCACGTGTGACATCCCAACCGAGGTGTGCAGCAGTGGGGCTCAGCATCACCACTGAACCCAGGACCCTGGAGGGGCAGGCAGGAACAGGCTGGAAGGAGGAATATGAAGTCCAGAACTGGCTGGGCAGGAGAACTTGGGCCCCTACAACTCTTTCATGTTCACAGCCTTGGTTTGTCTCCTCTATCCAGGAGTGAAATGAAACGCTGGATGATTTCACTAGCCCCAAACCGGAGGACTAAATTTGTTTCATTTACATCCAGACTTGTTGGTAAGAGACACAGCATGGGGGCTGGGAGCTCTTCACCCCTACCACAGGGCACCTTACTCTGCCTGATCTCAGTGCAGCCACATATCTGGGACTTGTGTCAAAGCTGAACCCCCGCCCTGGGCTCCCCTCCTTTTCCACCATCAATGCCTGCTTGTCTTTGGGCCTGACCTGAACCCGTCCAGCCTGGGCTGGGCTGCACCAGCACTCTCCCTCCCATCCAGGCTGCTCATGGCTGGCACTGTGGTGGTGACGTGAACCCAGATCCCTTCCCAAGAGTTGCTTCCCCAGTACCTGTGGCTTCCCCAGAGGTGCAGAGCTCATGGGGCTCCAGCCACCCAAGCTATGCTGTTCTTCAAGGGGCTCCATCCCAGTCCATCACTCACTCTTGCCCTGTTCCTTGGCAGACTGCCCACAGATCCAGTGTGTCCACCCGTACGTGGCCCAGCAGCCTGATGAGCTCTCCTTAGAACTGGCTGATGTCCTCAACATCCTGGACAAGACAGATGATGGTAAGGGGACAGGATGAGCATGGGCTGGGAGTCTGTGGGAGGATGGGCTTTGCTGCAGGCAGGCAGCTGTGAGTTTATCCCTCCAGCCAGGGAGAGACTCTGGCTCAGCATCACAGCCAGAGAAGGAAGTTACTGCCTTCTCCTAAGAGCCAATCCAGGTTGCCTAAGTTGTGGCAATACTGGCACAGCCTCCCAGCACCAGCTGTGGGCCATGGTAAAGTTAGCACAGCCACCCCAGATATAACCCAGTGCTATTCTTACCTTCATGATGGTTCACAGCCACGTGGTCCTGCTCTCTGGGGTACTTTTGTAGCTGGTGGTCTCAGTCACATTGGGTGTCTGCTGGGAGCCACTCCTGTGGCTCCAGGGGCAGCAGAGGGCACTTGGTGGCAGCAGTGCCGCTTTCTGCTGGTATCCCTTGAGTCATTTGTCCTCACACAACACTGCTCCTGTGAGCAGGCCTCCTTGCTGGATGGACAGCCTGGGTCTGCTCCAGCACAGGCCTCTGAGTAACTTCCAGAAAGCTCTGCCAGCTCTAATGGCTCTTTCCAGCACTACTGTCCCAGCACAGGAGCAAGTGCCAGTCTTTCCCCATTACACCTGTCTTTCTATGCTCAGGATGGATATTTGGAGAACGTCTTCATGACCAGGAGAGGGGCTGGTTCCCCAGTTCTATGGGGGAGGAGATCCTGAACCCCAAAATCCGAGCCCAGAACCTGAAGGAGTGTTTCCGGGTGCACAAGTCAGACGACAGTCAGAGAAGGAAACTGGGCAGCAGAAACCGCCAATGAGCACCAGCATCCCCAAGCATCTGGAGTGCCTCAGAGAGGCAGAAGACAGAGGCTGCCAGCTGGGAGGAGGTGGCAACTGTGGGACACTGTGGGGGACCTGGTGCACTGGACAAGGCACACACACCCATGAACAAACAGACTGTCATTCCTCGGTCCCCCGGAAGTACGGGTCCTTTCCTGGAGATCAGAGCTTTAAACTGTAAAATAACCCTTTTCCAAGTGTTCTGTAAAGCCCCAAAGAGCACAAGCTCAACAGGCACTGCCTGAAGGCCACCGGGTGCAGGCCAGATGAGCCACGTGCTGGCTGCGGCTGGCTCAGGCTGCTTGGGAAAGGCAGTGGCACAAACATCACTGAGCAATTAATATCACCTGGTTTAAGCGCTAACACCTCATCGCTACCTTCCGAGTCTGGAGTGCTCTGAACCCAGCATCTCACAGCGAGAACTGAGGTCAAGCAACAGTCTGAACTGTTTCTCAGAGCTTATCGGCAACAGGCTGGGATGAGCCCCAGCAACTCCACCACCCTAGGTCCTGCTGTGAAGCTGCTGGGCTCATTCCCACAGGCAGACCCTCGATCTGCTTCCAGTCAAATGATCCACAGTGCTCCCCACCCGGTTCTTCTCCAGCAGCAGCCCAGCCTTGCCGGCCCTGACCCACATCTCTGCCTGCCTGACAACCTCGAAGCGCATCTGGGCCCTGTCCCATGGTTCAGCCCCCTCTTCCACCGCCCGCCTCCCTTCCTTCTGCAGGGCCACTGCAGAACCCCCGCATCATGGCCTTTCCTGGCTGATCGTGCACTTGCGGTCTTTGCTACTCCCTGCTGCCGAGGCCAGAGCAGAGGTGGCTGTGCCAGCACCGTCTTGCACACCACGGGAGCACCAGCAGCCACAGCAGGGGAGGGACCTTACGTGGGAGCTGCTGCCCTGGGAGGCCCAGCATCCGCTGCCTGCATGCTCGTAACCCACCCCCATCAGCACCCCTGTACAGGCTCACCTCTGTGTATATATGCAAGTCCTGTGGCCTGCAGAGCCAGCCCATCACCCTTTCCAGCTGTGGCACTGAGCAACGCATGAAGCCCCGGGCACAGCACTGAGAGCAGCGTGGGGGACAGAGCCATGGCAGCCACCCCTTGTTCAGCAGTCCCACACGTGGCTGAGGGCCTCCCAGCCACAAGCTGGGCCCAAGCTCTGGCCAGCGTCCATTAGGAAAATCAATTATTTTGGCACTTTTCTGCAACATGGCAAAGAACTCCTGTCTTCCCGGCATCGCAGCCTGTGCTGATGTATGCTCTGGCCGTGCCACGGTTGTGCTCAGAAAGGGGACAGAGAGCAGCTGCAGATGGAGCCATGCAGCAGCCATGGGCATGGAGGGGAGGAGCACAGCCATGCCAGCAGGAACCTGAGGAGAAAGCAGGACAGGCGGAAGCTGTGAAGGGAGGCTACGGAACTGCTCTTTGGAGCACATGGGATGTGCAGTGTGAGGCCGAACACACCTGAGATGGGTTCCAGGGCTGTCCCTACTGACACCACAGCCCTAGGACAGCCAGCCCAGAGCCAGCTCCCAGGATCCAAGTGGTGGGAGCCACAGCATTGAAGGGGAAGAGAAGGCATTCTTCACTCAGGCCCGTATCAGTGCCATCACATTAGCATGGGACAACAGCCAGCAGGGCTGTGCTGCCTTGGCCAGCTGTGGGGAGTTCTTACTAACCAGTAGTTCTCAGTCACCAGTCACTGCCCAGCCCCGGAGCTGGGCCAGGAAGGACTTGGAGCCTCCAGTTTGGTGCATTGGGCAGATTTAATGGGGACACCCAACCCAGGTCCCTCCAGCAGCACCCCACAGTCAGCTTTCTGAGACAACCAAACATCCAGCTCAGGATCCAAACCTTGCAACAGCCACAAATTAACTAGTGCAAACCCCAGAGGAGCTCCAGCTCTTGGAATTCCTTAAAATTACCTGCGAAATCGCCACATCTCACATCATTCAGCTCAGCAGCCGAGTCCAGGGCAGGGCCTGCAGCCACACGTGCCTGCCGGGCCTGTTTCTCAGAGCACAGAAATGCTCCCTTGCCCATCAGCTGTCTCACCAGTTCCCCAGTGCCAGGATGCCAGCTCCTCACTGCACTTCTCCAGGGAGAGGGGCTCAGTGTTGCAGTGCCCTGTCCCATCACTCACCACCAAGCCCTGGGATTGCTCCAGCCCCTCCTGCTCTGCTGCGATTCCACAGGACTCCAGATGCCAGGCACAGGCTGTGCCATTTTCCAGCGCCGAACAGCATCCAGTGTTATTTCCTCAGACCCATCCCTGCACGCCTCCATCTCAGTGGTCTCCAGTGTTGTACAGGGCCAGGCCTGGGGCCCACAGGCACGGGCTGAAGCCCCCCAGCCCTCGCCAGACTGCCTCAGCGAACTGAGGGGAACTTCTTGTTGTCTCGTTTTTCCGTGTGATAAAATGTAGCTGAGCAAGCCAGCACCAAAACACTTTTGTGTCTCCTTCCTCCCCTGGACTGATCACTTGTCTCCTCCCCAGACTCCTCCAGTGCAACTGGCCCAAATGCAGTGGGTAAAAATGGGGTTGCACGTGAACTTGGGCGGCTTACACCCATGAAGAACCCTTCCCTAGGAAAGCGGTGCAGGGTGATGCCCAGCACTGTTACCATCACCCAGACCAGACCCAGAAGAGCCCTTTTGAGCTCCCAGCTCAAAGCCACACACTGCCACAGGTTCCTTCAGAGTGGGGTTGACAGGCCCTGCCAGGTCTGTGTCACCCAGGAGATACACGACACACCCCAAGGGCAACGAGCACTCGGTACAGCCTGGCTGCCCAGCATGGGGCCAGCAGTGCTTTTCCTGTATCTGTGGCACCATTTCTCCCAGGGCCCCAGGCAGACAGTTCAGGAGCAGTTGAGGGCTGGAGACAGGCTGGTTGTGTAACAGAAAAATCTTTTATTGAGTTCAGGAGGCTGAGAACTTTCTCAGTGTGATGACGACCAAGGCCACAAGCACAGACGTACCCAGGAGGGAGGCGATGACAATGGCACCAATAGCTCCGGGCCCCAGTGAGCCTGCAGGGAGAGAGAAAAAGGCAGGAGAGGTCAGCAGAGGCAGCGGGGCCCAGACGGGAAAGGCTGCAAGGATCACCCCACACCCAGCATGTCCCCAGGCATCAGGCCACACTCCCATCCCGGAGGAGCTCCCTGCACCGGCCATGGCCCATGTCCTCATGCAGCCCAGGTGTGGCCTGTGCACCTTTGGGCACCACCTCAGCCAGCTCCCAGTGACAAGGACAGCTGCCACAAGGTGGGTCGGTGGTGCCCAGCTTTCCCGCTAACACCCCGGGAGAGCTGCTTTGCTTGTGGCAGCACCACACTCAGCTGGTGCTTGCTGTCAGTCAGGAGCCACGAGCCAGGAAAGGCACTCATGCTCCCTGTTGAGGGGGCTCCCGGCACACTCAGTCCTGGACAGCCCTACCCGCACTCGGGGCAGTTTTCTTTTCAGGCCAGGTCATGGGGTAGGAAGAAAGGTCTTGGAGCCATCTTGGGGCTGGCAAGAGCTCTGCAGCAGAGGCTTTTCAGCAGGGAAGTTTCCACGAGCAGGCAATAAAAGCAACCCTCCCCTTCCCCAGCAGCGTGGCTTTAACCCTTCCCGGGAGGGGCCAGGCCCACAGGGAGCAAATCCACCCTGAGGACATCCCAGGCTGCTGCGGGATCGAGCCGCGGGCGGTCCGTCCTTCTCGCACCACTCACCGTCCCCGGCGTCCAGCCGGTGCAGGTGCGTGGTGTCCTCGGGCTCCTGCTCCGAGGTGTACGGGGGGAAGGCAGTGGCGTCCGACAGCCGGGCGGTGCCGGTGGCAGCGTCCAAGGGACCGGCTCCGGAGGGCAGCTCGGGCGGCTCGTTCCAGAGGGTGGGGACCGGGTCCTGCGGGTACTCTGCTGGAAGGAAGACAAGCGCCCAGGGGCATGGGGGGCCCGGTCAGGCCGCTAATGACAACCGCAGCTCAGCAGGGCCCTGGGCTTCAGCTGCCAGCCAGGTGCCCCCGGGGCGGATGAAGGGTGAGCTGAGGGCTGAGAACGCCGGTATGGCAGAGCCCTCCTCCGAGGGGACAGCACCTCTGCTGAACAGCCACACCCAGAGCAGCCGGAGGCAACGCTTTGTGGCATCCTGGCGTACACACAGCGCACGCGGGCCAACACAGAATGCCCGACACCCTGCAACCTCTGCTCACGCACTAACAGGCCCCGCATGAACACGCACCGCTGGTTTGCTCATGGATGCCCTTGGGACTGGGCTGGGAAGGGCCGGCACACTGCCAACAGGCAGAGGCCACAGGGCCACCTGTGCTGGCCAAATTCACAGCATCTCAGGGCCCTTCTGTCCTGCACCACCAACTCGTGCTGTGTAGGATGCTGGAGGTGCTGGCACAGCACAGGACTCAGCTCCCCCAGACAGGACCCCAGAGCCTCAAGATCCCCGTGCTGCACCCCCCGCCATAGCGGGGAGATGAAAGCCAGGCCGGGTTCTGTTTAATGTTACCACTCGTCTCCTGTTATTCCTTCCTGCCGTGGGTCAGACACCAAGCCAGAGAGCCCTCCCTGTGTGTGGCTCACTGAGTGCTCCCTGTCAATGCCCAGCCTTGTTCAGGTGGGCTCTGGCAGGAGCACGAGACATTCCACAGCTCCCTGCTGAAACCACTGGGAATGTTGCACTGGGATGGGGAAAAAAGCAGGGGGGAGAAAAACGAACAACATTCACTGCCAGGGCCACCTGAACTGACACAATGGTTATCAGGACTGGGAAACAGTCAAGAGCTGGAGGAAGCAGCCCAGGTTCCCTGGGGTAATGCACAGAGGTGTCCCCAGGCACCCTAACTGTGGCATGTGAACCTTGGTGTAGCAGGGGCACTTGAAGACTTGTCCCAGGCTCTCTGTAGACCAAGAAGAGAGATGGCAGCAGCACATCCTGGCAGTGCCAGCACCAGCTTAAAGTGCTTGGAGCCCTCCTTGCCTCCTGTGGACAGAAGGTGCTGCAGGAGAGCAAAAAATCCTCATTAATGGGCTGCACAACACTTTGTTCTCCCTTAAGATCCCTCCCTGCAGGAGGGCCAAAACACTCACTTTTCCTGCCAGTACAAACCTGCTGAGAACTTACTGCAGGGCTTACATCAAAGAGTAGCTCTCACCATCCCCAGAGCTATTCCAGGCTGCCCACAATCTTGGGAAGTTCTAGACTAGTTTTGAACGCTCTTTCTACAGGCAGAAAAGCTACAGGGGAGCGAGATGGCTTCAAACCTGACTCAATGAGCATTGACTGAGACAAGTGAGTCCCCAATGGGCAGCCTGTGCCAGTTAGACCCAGGCAGGAACCCAGCTAAAGCTGGGTGTAGCAAGGAACACCGAGTCCTCACACACCTGGTACATCCCTGGTCTCTGCCCTAGAGGTGGAATCTCAGCTCCCCTGTACAAGCACACAGAGGTTTGTGTTCCACAAGATCTCCCCACCTGAGCCTTTGCAGGGCCCTTCCCAACTTGTGCTGCAAAACAAACCAGCAGAGCTGAAGACTCATCCCATCCCGTGGCTCTTCCACAAAGTGCCATTTCCAGCTGGCCTCTCTCCTTTAAATCCTGTGATTTCACTGCCAGAGAATGGAACAGGAGGAAATACAGAATTCAGTGAACAAATGTAGTTAATGCAGGAGAGAACCAAGCAGAGCTGGGCTATTTAGCTGGCAACAGTGGCATGGGGAAGCTGTTTAGGAACAGACCAAACATACAGAATGCTCTGGAAGCTCTGGTCCCAGGCTGCTTTTATAAGGGAGAAACTGCACACAGAAAAGCCACACTCCAGCCGTGACCTCCCTGACTCTGTCAACACCCCCAGGACCAAGACTGCCACTGTCCCCACCTGGCAGAGGAACACAGTGCTGGGAGGACAGTGCTGCTGCCTTTCCCCAGAATGTTTTTGTTCTCCCGAGCTGTGTATGCCTTGTGTGTAACCAGGGACTGGTGTTAGCTCAGTTGATCTGTGACAGATGCAGGCACCATCCAGGGACTGCATGACCTGGGCTGGGTCTTCCCAATCCCTGCTCTCAAAGGGATGAGGAGGGAGCACTATCCCTTCCAACCACAGTGCAAAGGTGCCACAGGTGCCACCAAACCCAGAGGTGCCAGGAAGCCTCTCCTGTTCTCAGTGCATCTAACTCCTGCAAAATTTCTGGCAGCTCTCTTTAAGCAGGACACAGAGCTTATTTTTGATAGCCAAATACAGAGAAAACAGTCTAATTTGTTTATGATCTCCACGATTTTTAAAAATTTGGATGGCTGCTGGATATGTATTTGCTAACTCCCTTCATCCAACTGACACACACTTTCAGTTTGCCCACACAGAAAGGGCAGAATGTGCTTAACATGCATTTGCTGTCCCGAGTTCTTGTGGTTTTACCCTACTGGCACTTCAGCCCAGGGAAACACAACCCCTTTCAGTCGGGTCTGGTGCCTCAGGAACAGTTGTGAGCTCAGAGGCAGCAGCGGATTCCTGCACACACATTGAATGAAGTACCCCAGCCGAGCCTCCCCAGCAGCCAGGGCTCCACGCTGGTCCCCTTCTCAGCTCCTGCCCCTCAGTGCTGCTGGAGCAGGTGCCAAGGGCACTGCCATGGGCACACAGGGTGGGGGAACACCAAACGAGAGTCAGGATCCTCCAGAGCCCGTTGCTGCAGCCTGGGAGAAAGTCTGCTCATAACCTCCATGTCTCTCCTTTGATTTTCTGTCCTAAACTAAAAGCTCATGTCCTCATATGCCTCCACTCCTGCCAGCTGAGAAGCCCAAGCACCCATCCAGCTATCCCCATGCATCCAGCAGGTTTCTTTAACAAGCAGAGGTTTCATACCTGCCTCTCTGACAGTCCCAATGAGTGCCAGCCACACTGCCACTGCCTGGGAGTGGCAGATCTCTCATGGACCCACATCAAATGCCACAATCCCATTTCAGTCCCCTGGTAAAAGCAAGGAAGGTGATGGGAAGGACAGAGTTTGTGTCAGGTACCAAGCCCCAATGCATGTACACTGTCAGTAAGGACTCATGTCTCCAAGTGAGACACCAGGGCCTTTTCAGTCACCTGTTGGAATCTGGAGAGATTCTGTGTACAGGCAGGGGACTCAGTTCAGGAGGCTTAGTTCTCTGCTCTGCTGCTGTTTTGGGCGACCACCACAAGTCCTGCTCCTCCCAGGCTCAGTTTCTCTGTGCATGAGCAGGAGAGCAGGATCTAAACGTGGTCTACAGAGAAAGCAGCACCAGAGTGGCCAGGCCTTCCCACCCCCTCCATCACATTCTGACTGTGACAAGGAGGACATGGCCTGTGAACCTCAACAAATGCCTCAGCAACAGCTCTGGAGCCAGAGGCAGCCCTTCCCAAGGGCAAATTGATGGGATGCTCCATGGCCATGGGGCAAGAAACAGCATTGTTAACTTGTAAAAACACCCAAACACACTGCCATCTCCAGGGAGGGAGTGCAGCCAAGAGCTGGAAACTAATTATCGAGTGTAAGGTAATGCACAGCTTTCCTGTTCACCCAAGAACTTTGTAGAACATAAGAACTAGCAAGAAACAAGCTCAAAATTCCACCACAAGAGCAGATGTTTAACATCTGGGAGAAAGCCATGCATTATCTGTGCTGCCATCAGTCTCAGGACCAGCCCTACACCTAAACTCCTGTGGTGCACTCACACGGTTTGCTTGCCCTGGAGGGACTTGGCAGGGGCAGCTGGGGCACACGGAGGGGCAGCCAGGCTGCTGAGGCACATCAGTGTCCCACCACTGCCAAGGCTCCGTGCCCCAGTGCCAGCTGTTCCAGATGGAGGGAAGCCTCCAGGCCCTGGCACAAATGAGCTCTTCCCCAGCATTAGCTCAGTTTCAGCACTGAAGCACAAGCTGAGGGCAACTGTTGCTTTCAGACTAACAGTAGAAGTCTTTTCATGAGAAATACAGTTGGAGAACACTTAGGAGAACAGCATGCAATAATCTTACTGGCATTTTACTGGAGATGGAACTGGACAAAATGGACTAAAATTATTAGAGCGTTTTGCAGGAGGCCAGGTGGAAGATGGCAGTTCTTCCTTCCCACATGTTAACACTGCAAATTTTCTGATTTTAGGGAATACTCCTTGCTGCACTGTCTTCTCCCTCTCCCCAGCACAGGTTAGTTATAACTGAGGTGAGGAAATGGGAAGAAAATATTAGTTATAAGGAAATACAAGATAAGTTTTCCAAGTGGTGCAGTGGCCAGTGGAACTCCACTCACATGGGCTGTAGAGAGATCTAGGGGGATGATGGCAAAACTGCTGTTCCCAAGCTCAGAAAGAGGAAGGTGAGGCAGGCACAGTGACGTGGTAGCCAGTACCCCAGGTACTCAGTGACTGACAGGTAAGGCTGAAGTGTCTCTGCAAGTGACAGCCCCAGGGGAAGCCAACCAAATCTGAAGGAACCAGACCCTCCCCAGAGGCCAACTGCAAGACCTTAAGGCAGGCAGATGTTGCCACATCACATCATTGTCCCTGGAGGTTACTTGCCAGTGGCCAACTGCCTTCTTCACACAAGCTGACTTCAGCACCTCATCATCCTCACTCTCCACCTCCAACCTAGCTCCTTATTCCGGAGTCAATACCAGCATCAGAAATTTATAAGGAATGTTGGAGCAGAGCAAGGTTGAGTAATGGCTTACAAAGTCCTGATTTAAGTCTGGACAGATCTGTTGGAACAACATCTTTTCCTGACATTTGCCAAACAAAACCCATTTACTGCTATCCATGTTCTAATACTTAAGCTTTAAAAATTTTCCTAATAATCTTTTATTCTCCTGTAGCTGAAAACAAAGACACACAAGCTACTACAGAAAGATGTCCTTGGTCAAGGTGTTTTCCTGTGTGTTTTCCTTTAGTGCGTGTGCTCTGCTGCTTTTTACCCCCCAGACTCATTCTGATGTGCTACTGCAGTAAAACATTTCCACATTAGCTCAAAACAAGCTCATGAGCCCACATGTGGGTTTAAATACAAAATATACACGATTCAGAAATCAATGCCTTTGAGAGGGCTTTGTACTAACTTCCACCTCACTTGGAGCTTTGAATCCCTTATAGGAATTGAAACTGGGTTTGCTGATAGGAAAAAAATAATCAGCTCTTCACAATCCTCCTGTGCTCTACGCCTACGTGCCACTTGGGTTTGAAGAAAGAGGTGGAGAAGGCTTAGGTTTGCCACAGATCCTTGAGGTAGCCATTTCCTGTTGCACCCAGATGATGTGGACAAAAAGGGTTAAAGATGTGCTTGGCTGCTTCCCCATCTTTGACAAATACGATGTTGGAAACAGCTCAGTAACTTGGAGAAATCCACACTTTCAACAGTCACAGAGCCCTGACTGCACTGTCCAGGCAATGAAACCAGCTGGGCAAGCAGCCAACACGGAGAGGAGACTCATGCAGGACATGGGGTCTGCACGACCAGCACCAGCTGCAGCCCTCTCCGAGGCACAGCACTCCCGCTCACCCTGCAGGGCTCTGCTGGGGAGTCAGAGGTGCTGCGGCGAAAGGGCAGGGGCTGGTGAACTCTGAGGCCAGCAAGGGGCTGTCCAGCCCCAGGTGGCCACGGCAGGCACAGGGCCAGGGCAGGGCTGAAAGGAGGCCTTCAGCAGCAGCACAAAGGGCAGCCTGTGGCGGGCAAGGCCAGCAGCTCCCGTGTGCAGCAAGGCAGAGCTGCGGTTCTGATGGATCCTAAGTAAACTTGTTTACAGAAAGGCAGGGCTGTGAGTGTATGTGCTGAGACCACAGGGCTGTCTGTGTGCCCTTCCCTTCTTTGTCTGCACCAGGCCTGAAATTTCCTTTCCTAATGGAGTAAAAGGCAGAAAAAGTTCCACTGTTCCTCAGAGCACCTGTACTGGGGGCAGGAGCTCCCCATGTCTAATGCAGCAGAGAATCATTCTGCTCCTGGGATGCCTTGCTGTCCAGGCTGGTTCCCCTCCTGTCCTCTCCAGGGGAGCAGGGAACAACCTGTTAGAGGCCTTAAGTCTCTGAAACACTGCAGAGAAAACACAAAATCCCTCCTACACCCCAAGATCTGACTGTTGCACTCTCCAGTACAGAGCCCTTCAAGCCTCACTGCACGAGCACAAGGTAACGGGATCAAGTAAACTCGGGAGTGTGTCACAGGAGCAAAGTGACACAGGGCAGCAGCACCATGCACAAACCACAGCTGCAATGCCAGAGAAAGCACATGGAAAAGCTGCAGCAAATGCACCAAATACTGGAAGTTCCAAACAGCACAGAAGTGATCCCAGCTGGTAGAGGAGGTAGATTGAATTCTCACTGGAAATCAATCACTTCCTGCAGTGTGAAACACTGCTAATGATTAAGAAAAGACCTTACCTGGCATGGGGAAAGAACATGGCACTTCTGAGAGTAAGAACAAGGCACAAACTGAAACTGTGCTAAAATGATTAACGTTCCACTGTACAAAAAAAGTTAATAGTTTGAGAAGGAAAGTACCCACTTTCTAGTGCTCATTTTAGTTACTCTGAAGGTTTCCCAGCATGAAGGTGTCCTAGAAGATACCAGCTGCACTAATTCTGCTCCTCTACCCACAGATGTTCCAGCAGCTGTGAGTTCCCCATGCCATATGAAAACTGCTTTAAAAACAATTCCATAATTTGATCTGCTAGACACCTGGTCAGGATCTCCACGCGAGGCAAGATGCTCAGAAGAAACTGGGAGAGAACTGCAAAACAACATTGCTCCAGGTCTTGGAAGGCAGGACAGGAATTCAGGAAAACAAATGCTGTGCCTGTTATCTCAGCCCCAGCCATCTCTTCAGCCTCGCCTCCACTGCAAGGAAGGCTTTGGGGGAAGCAACTCCCCATTAGGGTTTGCACCTGTATGCTTGGAGTCCATCAGTGCAGTGGCTTTGGAAGTCAGTTTTTCCCAGCTGTAAAACCCACCTCAGACCTGCAGCCTTTGAAGCTGCCTGTGCCCTCGGCTCCCTGCAGCCAGCACAGTTCTGCTGAAGGCAAGAGCAGATAAAGCTGAAATGAGTAACAAAGCCCAGAAAAATGGTCCCTTACGCAACAGGCATCTCTTCCATTCTTCTTATCAGCACCTCACTGAACACAAGTCAGAGTCAGGCACATTTCCAGCACTGCCCTGGTGCCCCAGCTCCAGAGCGACCCCAGAAGGATGCACACCTTGGCTTTGGACTGAGGTTTTCATACTTCCCTAGTTCTGCCTCAAGCAGCTGTTGTGCTCTGCTGTAGTAGAGAGTCCAGAAGGAACCAGGAACTGGCACACATGCTTTAGCCAAAGAAAAACGTTTCTTTCCATAACTGTAACTTCTTCCTGCCATTAAAAGCTGAGGAACAGCCTGCCCCATCAGCTGCTGAGAGCTTTTCCGTCTCATGATTGATGAGTCCACTGACCCTCACCCACCAATGCTCACGTAAGGGCTACTGCTGCTCTGCTTAGGAAAAGTTAAAGGATTTTCTCCACTGAAAATTTATCCTTGCTCACCAGCAGCCACCAAGGCTAGTTTCCCTTAATCAGTTCTAATTCAATACATATTTAGGGATGTTTTCAGGGAAGGAAGAAGATAGAGAGGCAGTGTAGTAAAGGATCTCCCGTGCTTTGGGGCTTTAAATGCAAAGAAAGCTCCTTACCTGCCAGCACAGCAGGGACCAGGATGCTGCACAGCGTTAGCAGGACCAGGCGAAGGACTCTGTGGTAGGGCATGGCTTTCCTCAGGAAGAGCATCAGCAGGAATCCTTAAAACTCTTCAAAGCACAGAACAGCTCAGAAATTTTACTGGTATAATAAGAATTTTGTTCAGTCAGGTAAAAAAGGAAAAAAAAAAAAAAAAAAAAAAAGAAAAACAAAAGTCCTTCACAAAAGCAACTGTGCAGAGAGAGAGCGCAAAGCCCAGCAGAGCCTCCCTCGCTCTGGCTCCAGGAGCACACCTCCTCCCAAAGGCAGCTCCACCCTCCCAAACTTGTGCCTAAAACCCCATAGGCAGCCAAGCAGAGGCATCAGGACCCTGCCAGGCCACTGCACACATGAGCAGTTGTTGGTGAGCCTTTCCCAGAGGCCAGGAGGATGCTCCTGGAATGCCTTCCCTGGGGCCAGCCGTCCCGAGGCGCAGGAAATAACAGAGGAGCCACAGGGGCCGCGCAGCCCCAGCCCAAGCAGCCCGCTGCACTCGAGGGCTCTGCTCTCCCTCATGTGCAGGGTGCAGAGCACTGCAGGGTGGGGACAGCAAAGAACAAGGGCCTCAATCTTCCGAGGCGAAAATGCTCTGACACTGAGCCAGAGCGGCTCCATGGCATCCTTGTTCCTGGGTGGAATACTTACAGAGCTGGCCTGGGAGCCATGGGTGGTCTCAGCACTGCTGGCAAAGTCTCCAAGTGTTCCAGGAGAGTTGCCTTTGGCAGGCAATGCCAGCATCCTCTTCGCATCCCCACTGCTCAGGCAGCACCTCCTCCTGCCTCTGCCACTCTGCCCCTGCCTGCCGCGGGGGCTCGTCACAATTCACAGGACAGAAAACTCAGGTTTGTTTCAAATCACATTTCCAGCGACAAAGAATGGGGAAAGGATGAGGTGTATAAAACCAGGAACACTCCAGCTGATTGTCACAGAAGAAATTTCGTTAGTATTTTGGAGCTGATAGGATGATGAATACTTCACAGTTTCCCGTCACGTAAGGAATACATAAACACCCCTAATGTCACTTTTTTATGCTCTGAAAATATGACACAAGTAGATTTTGTCTTAAAGTTCAGATTTTTCTGCAGCAATTGCTTTGCTTTTTGGAGCCCCTCTTTTCCCCATTCCTATTGATCCAAATGACTCTTGCTACAGAAGAGGGCCCTGTTTGTCACAGAAAGTGGCAAGGCAGTCACCTGAGCACACAATCTGCACGTGCCACCACCTTACCTTCGTGCTAAACACAGAAACCAGAGTATTTCAGTATTAAGAACAGCTTATCTTCCCCACCGGTCCATTATCTACAAATTCTCAGGAGCCAAGTGAGGTCTTCGAGGTCTGACAAATGATTGCATGTTTTCCCTGACTGCATTTCTGCATTTTCATTTAGCAACTGAGGAGTTGCTCCTTTCCTGCTTCCCAGCCGAGCTCAAAACTAACAGGCTTTTGTATACTTGTAACATGGTGTAGAGCAATTCAAAATTAGCTTGCAGAAATTAGATCATACCACTAAAAAACCAGAAAGCACTTCTGAACCACACACCTTATATGCTAAAAAGAGAAGATATTAAACCAACGCCAGGTTATCAGCCTCAAGACAAACTGTTCTCTCAGAATCAGCTAAACATCATGCAAAGCTACCATGAAGTTAGGCCTTAGCATAATTATTTTCCGTAGTCATGTGAATGGCAGGACATTTACCATTACCTTTACTGGGATTTTCCACACAAAAACAAGTAGAAAAAAAGGAAAATAAATCTAAAAAGAGAAACCTCCTAGGTATCCCTGTGGACTTTGGGGTGAGGGAGAAATAAAGCCTCTCATTTAGGGCAGTGCACTGGAGTGCATGGGGTGGGCACCGACTGGCAAAGGAGGCTCCATGGCCAAGTGTTTGTGTTAAGAGCAAAGCAGCCACAGCTTGATCTTCCCTGCATAAACAGCACCAGTGTGAATGCACACGTTTCTTACAGACAGCAGAGGAAAATTAAAGCTTTCTTGTTAGGAATTTCCAATATCAACTTACTGGTGTTTATTTGAACTCTAAAATTATCAAGTAGAAAAACCAACCAGTATTCCTCACCAGGGAAGAAATAAAGCAGCAGCTGTTGTTCCACATCCTGCGTATTTGCTTGTTGTTTCTTGATGCAAACTGATGCAGTCGAGTTTGGGTGAGTTTTAGTACCAGGAATTATCTCAATACTCAGCTTTGACAAAAGCAAGGAGAAAGTTTTCTCTCAGATATAATACAACCAGGTTTTATTTAAGTTCTCTCTTTTTTTTCCCCCCCACACTGGCAAAAGTTCAGAGGGAGTTTAAAGTTTTGTAAACATTTTAACTACCCCTCTTCCCCCTTTTATGAATTTACAAAGCAAAGGAGACAGGGAGACCAGATTTGCAACAGTTCCAAGTCTCTCCATGCTATTGGATCCAAAAACTATATACAAGTCTGCAGCAGTCTCTGTATAGTTACTGTACATGTTCGGGGATGGGGGAAGAGAGAGGAGGAGGAGGGGAAGGTGACCCCAAAAAATGAATAAACCAAACAAAATAAAATCCAAAGCCAAACTGCTCTTGATCAACTCAAACTGTTTTCTTTAGGCAGTGATGACAGAATAACAGACACCTTTATACAACTCCACCAAAACTGCAGCATATCTCTCCCTTCGCAGGTTACACCCCTCTGGGGACGGGAGATGGGACCAGGGGGTTCAAACTAAGTGCATTTGGCAGTTTTCCTTCTCTGTCGCTTGTGGTGTGTGTGTGGGGGTGGGTGGTTACGTGGAGCAGGGAAGGTGGTGTTAATCTTTCGGTGAGAGAGGAAGGTTATGACTCCATAAACACTCAGAGGTTATGGATCCCAGTGAAGGTGCGTGAAGTACTTCTAAGGTGTAGAAGATAAGCAGGGCCATCATTGCACAAAGCTTCGTCCTCCAGTGTCTCTCTCCGTGACGAAAGGGCATCTCTGCTCGATACCTAAGCACTGCTTCAAGTGACAACCAGCTGAGGCTGCTGGCACGTCTCTGAAAGCCAGGGTCCACCCTCTCCAGAGACTACAGATCCACACTGTAAAGATCCCACTGTCTCTTAAACGAGACAAATTTGCAGGAAAAGAGCTCAAAATAAACTGGTCCTAACCCTCTGAAGGTAGCACTTAAGGGGTAAATTCAGCCTGAAAGAAGAGATGCCACCCCCCTTTTTCCAGAGCAGAAGTCCCCGCTTGTCCAGGAAGGCTGGAGAATGCCGACAGGAACTCCACCAGCTTCAGCATCACCACCTAATGAAGACAGACTCGAGATTTCCCTCCAAAAATTATGTGCTGAGAAGGGCTGGCAGGGGGTGTGCAACTTCAAACCAACCCAAGCTAAACTGTGCCCGCTACCGCCCCTCTCCTGTTGCCAGTTTCTAAGGGTAGCTTATGAATGCAACTCCTGGCCAGGAGAGCACCTCTTTGCCCTGATGGAGCAGCCAAGTCAGTATCTGTGTGGCATTTTGGTTTTGACCAACATCTGTTAACCACAAACTCTCTCTCAATCTCTCTTTCTCTCTCCATATGACTGCACGTGTTGGATGTGGTAAGAGTAACCAGGAGAAGGAAGCAATGCTTTGCAGAATCCCAATTGATTTTTTTTTTTCCAGGTATGTCAGCAGAATGAATCACAGCACAGTGAAAGCTTGCTGCCCAATTCAGCCTTGTTGGGAACAAAGCCCAACTCCCACCCTCCCGGGACTGTGAACAAAGTCCACGTGAGTGGGCTGACAGTAGGAACGCCGCCTGTGCAGTCCTGGGCAGAAGGGTTTGCTGGGGCCAGAGGAAGCAGCCTGAGATGATTGATCCTGTGATTCACTGCGAGGCAAACAACACAAGGTGGAGAGTACGGTGTCCAAATGGAGAATCCATGGTTAACAGATGCAGGAAAAGCCAGTTGATTTGCACATGCTCAGTAGTCTTCCAAAGTCTCTATTTCTCCCATATTGAGCCGCTCTGAAGAAGCATTCACTGAAAACCCTGTGAACCAAGAAGGACTGGTGTTAAAAATCTGGCTGTGGCATAGTGTACTTGATACAAAGCATCTGTTACATGCAGTTCCACATGTAAGAGAAAGTGAATCTAGGGGTAATTCAGAAAGGCTACAGATGCAGTCACTCAAACTGATTTTTTTTCCTTAACAAGCTAAAGATAATCAACTGTATATTTAGACAAGCATCACTTGGTCTTTAAAACCAGATCAGAAGACTGTTTTCAAGTTCCATTAAAAAGGTGTCACCTGCAGAGCCAGTACGAGGCACATCTCATGGCAACGTGGCTCTGCAACATCTCAAAAGCAAGCAGGCTAAAGTCAACTGGCTCTTGGAAGTGGCTGTCAACATCACCCTTGCATGGTCTGAGAGGCAGAAATGGGCATTCTGAGAACCGGGAATCCACATGTGGAATCACGCTCCCACGCTTCAGGAGTTGTGAGCAATTTCACCCTTTACTTTAAAGTCTCAATGCGTGTACCTATGAAATCTAGTAGCAATTACATCTATTTCCAGGCTTTTTTACAACCTTCCATCTCAGGAGCACAGCATGAAAATGTACAAAGTAACCCAGGGCCATGCAGGTGGCTCAAGATGAACCCAAACTTCTACCCAACTTTTTAGCCATATGTGCCGAGGACATGATGCACATGAGACAAGTGTGAGAAAGAGTGAAAACACTTTCAACAAGGAAACAAATCCAATAAATCAAATGCAACTTTCCTACTGAAACCCCCTTTTTAAGCGTGTACGAACCCCATCTGGAACATGAGAACAGGAAAAGCTTCCCTGTGTAATATATTAAACACAAAGGTGACACTTCAGTGTCTTGAGAATGCTACACTGGTTTGCTCTGTGCTAGACAACTAACTGCCTTCCACTTTGAGAAGAAATGCTCTATTCAGTAGGTTTAGGAAAATTGTTCTGGCTCCCTCATGCGGCAGCATGGCCTAAAAGCATCTGAAATTACTTTGTAGAAGAGCAAGTGTTCACATTTTTAAAAGGCTGCATGGGCTACTTCCCTCACAGTTGGAACTTCTAAATTATATTTAGTGATTTCTTCTTCACTTTACATGAGTTGGTTTTTTAATATATTCAACTGAGTACCCGGATCAGACTCAGTGGATGGGCACCTCGGGGTGGCTTAAGTCAGGATTCCACTGAAGTTCCATACACACCAGTGCAGAAATCACTGATTTAGCTGAAGTCTTGACTTCAGTGAGACCAAAAATAGAAGAAAGACAAAAACCAAAGGCAGGGTTCTGCTAAAGCCTTAAAAAGCAGTGAATTCAGGTGGACAATACCTGTCTGCTCTACAGCAACTGGGCTCAGCAGAAGCAGAACAACAAAGCCTGGCCCAGGGCAGCGGCCTGGTTTCCCCTGTCACACAGGGCACAAACACAGACACATTTATTCCACACACACACAACAGTGACCTGTCACCCCACAGTGTCCATGCACTCACACACTGGCCTTGCACCTTAAAAGCTACTTCAAAGAAACTTCTCTATCAATGCTACAGGGGATGGTTAAAACCAGCCTCACATAAAAATTAAGACACAGAACATAATAAAGGACTACTAATGAGGCCATCATATCCATTGTCTCCAACTGAAAATCTGTGACCACTTCAACCTTAGCTGTCTTTTCTGCTAAGGTTGTGGTTAGCTCCTGGAAAAAGGTGGCAAGGCAAAGGCAGCCTCAGAAAGCCACTCCTCATAAAGGAAAAAATGCTTTTCTTCAAAGAACAAATCAGATTAAAGCAATAAAATAGCCATAAGTCAACTCAAAAGAGGAAAAGGAATTTAACTGGCATCCCTGAACTACTTAGAGGTTTCCAGGCAATAACCCAGATATCAAAGAGGCCATTACATGAGGGAAAGTTTGACAAGAGTTTTCCATGAGACTGGTACAGAATTTTTCATATCATTAAATAAATAATACTACTGAAAAGATTCGAAAGACATTCCAATTTTTCTACTCAAATTCAGTATTACCATTTAAAGTCAATAAGAATTCTCCACATTCCTCACAGCAAGCCATCGCTTCCAAATTAAACGTTAATTGTTAAAAATTGAAACAGACCTAACAAGCTGGGATCTGCTCGAACCATTTTCTGTTTCTTCTTTTTCTTCCCGCTCTGCACAGCCTCAAAGTTGGACTGCTGGTTGTTGCTCTGATTGGTCTGAAAGACTGAATGTAGCGAACTGTGGTTCATCCCCCACACTGAATCCTAGAGAACAAATTAAGGACAAGATTACAGAGCACAGCAAAGTCTGGTTTCCTTAAACAGAAACTATTCAGAAAGCCCAAAGCACTTCCTATATCCATATGGCAGCACCAGCTACTGATGTATCCACCTCACCTTCCCAAGCATTTCCCCGATCACCATGCAAAAACACTCTTTGATCTACAGTTGCCCTCAAGTGCAATTCGTGAAGTTCCAAAGGAAAGCCTCGTTGCTGTGTGCATTAGGCAGGATGTGGATGCTGAGTGTCCAGCCTCAGGCAGTCCCCAGGGAGAGCAGAGCCACCTTTACCTGCTGTTGCTGTTGCCGCTGCTGACTGGCTTTCTGTTTGGCACGGCGCTCGAGGAACTGCTTGGCAAACTCCTTGGCCTCGGGAGTATCTCCAAGGTAGGCTCGGATGTAGTCATGGACCTCGTAGGGAGACTCCACTTCCTTCAGGAAAGAAACAAACGTGGGAACTGCAAGAAGAAGGCAGAGCGTGAGCGAGTGCATGTTGATAGCAAACAGACACGTGCAATAAACACCAATGTCAGATTTCTGTGTCAAATATTTGCTGGTCTGGTAGCCTGCCCTTCCCAGCTCTCAATAAACCCTGTCATGTAATGCAGGATGAAACGGGATCCTCATCTATGTGACTGATAGTACTTCCATGACGACAAGAAATCCTCAGGAGGGCTCTGGCTGACAGACTTCAGAACTTTTTCAAATCCCATCAGTTTGCAATAGTTAGGACAATGAAAACCTAAAAGAGGATGCAGCCAGTTCTTCTGGCCACTATTTAATGATGTCCTTTTGCTGAGTGCATTTGGAAACATTGGTTTGATGACATTACAGTCCCTCAGAACTACTCTGTCAAGAAACAGAACTGATTTCCCCCAATTCCTTTCCATCTCTTACCATCTAAATTGTTGGCTGTGTTGAGTGCATGAAGCATCTGTTCACACCACTGAGTGAATCCATCCTGGGCTTTATTAACCCCCTGGAACAATTTCAACAGCTTCTCCTCTTCTTCTACCTTCTTGTTTTGTCTACTTGTAATACCTACAGATTTACTGAGGTAAAGAAAATGCATATAGTTAGATTATCAATTACTAGGATTACCCACAGTATGGTATACAGTACAGTGTTTTAAGACTGTTTTTACAAGATGCAAACACTTTTTAAGAACAAAATACTTTTCTAAGCAGGTGACAAAATGAACTGTGAATGGTCACCTATTAGCTATTTTTATTGTCAAAAGCGATCCTGAATGACCCAGAAAAAAAAAAAAGGAAAATACATGAAGATGTTCTAACTGCCAAGTGATCATGCCAGGAGTGGCAGTCTTTCTTTGCAACAATTCCTTCCCCAGTTCCTACCTGAGGCTGGCATTGCTTTTATTTTTATTGGTCGAGTTACGAGGTCCCACTTCCTTCACTGCATCATCCCAGAAACCCATGTTTGAGTTTTTGGTATCGGCATTACTCCAGATGCTACTGACTAGGTCAGATGCCCACTGGTTGCTGGGATTAGTGTTTAGAGAGCCCCACACTGAATTCCCAATGCTGGTGTGCAGGTTAGAGTGCTGTTGAGACACAACGAAGAGACGCTGGTTATTAGCACAGTCCCAGCAGAAAAGACACGAACAGATAGAGGGAACAGGCATAGCTGCTTTCCTCCATGTACTGATCAGATAAACAAACATACCGTGGTATTTCTGACTCTGTTCGGCTGCTGGTGCTGCTGTTGCTGCTGTTTCTGCATCTGCCTTGCCTCTTCCTGCTGTATCTCCAGCAGGGACTTGGTGGTGCCTGTTGGTTTGGTGACATTACCCCAGCCTGACAATTTTTGCTGCTGTTGCTGCTGTTGTTGCTGAAGGGCCTTCATTAGTTCACGCTGCTGACGCCTTTGCTGTTGCATGCAAGACAAAAGTGATTGTAAACACTTTCAGATGATCATTACTATTCAAAAGTCTAACTTGGAAACTGGTTTTAAACTGAATTCACTTTCTGCTGGAGAAGTCTGGCTGACCTATTATTGTTCTGGGCCATTACAGTTGCTCCAAAAAGGGAGGGCATTAGGTAATCAGTAAATACAAATTGTTCATTAGCCTGGGACAAACTAAATTTGTCAAATCATGACTGCAGTCAGCTTTTTGGAAGAAGGCCTTCTCTCCTACCACCTCCTATTCCCCCCACAACCCACCCTCCCTCTAACTGCCCTGGTCTCGTGAATACCTTCAAACATGTTAGAATATAGATGTGAAATAATTGCATACTGTTTTGTGAACATATTACACTCCCAGGGTTAAAAGTGTGCAGCTTTCCCTTTCAGATTCTTGTATTAAGAAGCAATAAAAACTTTCACACAAGTGCTTACTGAACCTATACCTGAAGGACAGGATTTTATTTGAGTTATGCTATTTCAAAAAAACATTCCTCATCCTCACCATTCCTTCTAATAACTGAAGTGACAGCTAAGCAGTCCCACAGCTGAGTCCCCTCTAACAAGTTGCACTCCGCTGCTGTCAGTGTTTACCTCTTCTCGGAGCTGCCGTTCTCTTTCTTCTTCTAACTTTTGTATTTCGGCCAATGACAGTGTGGTCTGGGATTGACAAGCTCCTGAATTTGATTGCTGACCCCACGTTGAAGATGAAGGGAGCTGGGCCAAAACAGACATCAGGAATTACAAATTTTAGAGAGTACTAATGGAGTATAATCAGGAAGGAAATGGTATAAACCCAGGGGAAAAGAAAGGCCACCTTTTAAGTTTAACAAAACACTAGAAAGTACAAAATGGTATGAAAAAGTAGAAAATATAAATGATATATTCCTTGAATTTCCCTATGATGTGTCAGTCTTTGACGCAGTGTATAAAGAATAATGTAACACATTACCCGAAGAAAAAGCAATGCATTTATATTTCAAAGACTTTAGGAATTCCAAGCATTAGAAACTTTGCGCTGGCCCTTGCTCATTGTGGCAAAAAAAATCATCTGCACCCACGTGTGATGCCTCCCCAGTGTGCTTCTACTGAGAGAACATTTTCAGTTTTTAATTTGTATCTTCTCTTCCTCTTTCTTCTCACATCCAAAGATGCTCATCTATCCCTGCCCAAGCTGAAGGCAGCTGCGGCTTTACTTCCCACGCTGAGCCGAAAGGAAGACAAACCGCAGGAACAGGTTACCTTCATTTGTGCAAGTTGCTGCTGTTGCTGCTGCTGCTGCAGCCGCCGTAAAGCCTCCTGCTGCTGCTGCCTCTGCCTCATGATCTCCTTCTGGCGCTGGAGTTCCAGCTCCTTGCGCTTGCGCTCCTCCTCCTCCAGCCGCTGCCGGGCCGCCTCCTCCTCCATGCGCAGCCGGCTCTCCTCCAGCCGCCGCTGAGCTTCCTCCTCTTCACGCGCCCACTTGGCAGCCTCCTCTTCCTTCCCAGGACACAGAAAGGAACACAGTCTAAGGAGGCTTGGCAGAATTTCAAATACTCTTAATTCTGCGGCACTGATGTTCTGACAGAACAGAGAGGGACCGTGTTATCTGTAATCTGTGCTGCTTGGGTCGTTCATTTACCTTTATGTTTCTCAGTAATAGTCATACAGTCTACATTCCCTAAAAATACATGTTTCTCATTGCTCCACCAAGGAACCTGGAAGAGAATGACACCTCCCTACTTCACACCAGCTAATTTCTTGCTACTTTCCTTCTAGTAGATACACACCTTTCAGTCTGAGCTTCTGCCTGCTTATACTACTTACAGTGCCACCATATTTCCAGTGGAATAAAACTTGGCAAAAATAACAGGAAAGAAGAGAAAAGTGACAAAGATGGAGAGATGTTTAATGTTGTTACTCAACACTAGAGCTCCAGAGAAGACGCTTCTGCTAACAAATGACAGAAATGGTGATGGGCATCTTAAAAGGGAGGATCCTGAAAAGGCATTTTTAAATACTGACTTGGAATTCTGAAATGCACCTACAGGTTAATGTGAAGCCAATCATGTTTCAAGATTAGTTTGACCAAGGGACTGTGGGAATATCAATTCGGGAACTGGAAGCTCAAGTTCCCCGATAGGGACTTCTAATGCTGACCCTCAAGGAGGAAAAAAAAATCCTGTTAATAAGAAAGAAAAGGCAAGAAAAGAAGTTGAAACTCTGGCAGTGGATATAGACTTGGCATTGCACAGAAAGACTGCCAAAAATGATCATCTCAGATGACACTGAAGATAAAGTAAAGGCCCAGAGAGTGCTAATTCAAAACAAACTTATTCTGATACTGTACTCTGCCTCAGAAAGGAGTATAAATACTGTGCTGCAAAGCCATTCTTAAGGCTAAATATGAAGGGAGAACACACACTCCCACCCAAATTTCTTTACCTAAGGGTGTATTGGATTCTGATTGTTTAGTCTGAAGACAGGATTCAGGTAAACAACCTTTTCTTTTTCACTCAACTTGATACTGTCTGCAAGCTCTGCTTTCTTTGACCAAAACTGATGATGTCTCAAGCACTGGCGCAAGTTTCAAAGCAAAGTTTGTTGTGGCCGCCTCCATAATTAAACAGAAGTCGTCCCTTTTGCCATTTTTCACCTGTTTACGAATTAACTCCTCTCGTTGACGTCTTTCCTCCTCCTCTCTTCTTCTCTCCTCCAATCTCCTAAGTGCTTCCTCCTGTTGTTGCCTCTCCTCTTCCTCCCTCTGCCGCCTTAGTGCAATTTCCTGCTCTCGTTGTCGCCTCAGGGCCTCCTCCTGGAGTTGGGAACAAAATGTCAATCTATAAATACCCTTTTATCGACAAACCACATCAGAACACAGATTACAGCACTGTCTGACCAAATGAGTAGCCTCAAGAAAAGCTCCCTTAGCTCCAAACTAAGCGCTACCAAAACATGGCATTAAGCACAACAAACCCACATGTTAACAAGTGTTTCTGATGCAATGTGCATCTCCGACATAAATTATTTTAGTGAAAAACAGAAGACATAATTGCCATCTTTGGTCATAAGAAGAATGGCATTGAGAATAACAAAAGGTGAGACTCTTCTTTTCACTATGCAGCACTGGCAGTGGGGTATTAGATCTATAAACATCCCAATGTGTGAGTATCATTAATTCCTTTTGTGGGGGGCTGTCAGCTGTAAGTTGGAAGCTTTTCCTACTTACAGCAGTTTCTGAATACTGATTGTTCAAGAGCACTACAAAACTCAAACCACATCTCCAGACACCAGAAAGAAGCTGACACAGCCCAGTGAACTCCAGACCAGTTACTTCTGAAGTCTCAAGGGCTTTGACTGGGCTCTCCCTATACTGTTTAAATATTATAGGTAACAAGAGGTCTCTTAAGGGCTTTGATTTTGGGCTATCCCTAAATTATTTAAATAGCTTCCAACAAATTAATATTCTGCTTTCCAAGTACTAAAATTATTTACTTAACTCAAAAATTAAACATTAGCACCCTTTCCTACCAACACAAACAGACATTTTTCCATTCTGCTACTTGGGTTCTTTTGAGGAACAGGGGACAAGCAGCATCCTGTATACTGTTAAACAGGATCACACCTGGGGACCTTTTCCACCACTTTTGACTTTCCCTTGCATAACAAAGTCTTTGTTTTTGCAGCCTCTTCTGACCCCTGATGTCCAGCAAACTGAGTTAGGTTAGCCTACTTTTCACCCTTCTGTTGTCTGACTTACCCTACCAGCTCAACCTGAAGATCTCAATTTTTGGACCAGAACCTTTTTAAACTTTTATAATTTTGTATTTTTCTTTAAAAATGACCACTACTGCAATCACACTCCTACAAGCTTTTTATAAGCAATACATTATTCATAGGATGATTGGAGATTAATTGTGCAGCACAGATGTAAACTCTGGTAAATCAAGAAAGTTAATTGTGAAAACTACGACCCTTTTATTGAATCTGACACCAAAGCTTCATGTACACACAGAACAGATAAACTACACTAAAGCTCCCTGAACAACTGCCCTGTTTTTTTTCTCTGACAATGAATTTCAGATGCCTGCAACAAAACTGTCAGCATAAAGAACATTTTTTGTAAGCAATTCCATGGCACTGAACAGCTGCTGGCTGCCAGCCAACAACTCATTCATACTCCTGAATATCATTTAAGTGGTTTAGTGCTAGATGTAAGTGCAGTAAGTGGGCTTTTCCACTAGCTGGACACAGAACAATAGCCTGAAGTTCATCTTCTCATTAATCAAATCAGCTTTAAATGCAACACACACCACCTGAACCATGTTTGAAATTTGGGCCTTTAACTGTATTAATTGGATACATGCAGTCAAATCGCAGTAATCAAGTGCTCCCAGTACAAGTGCTGAAAAATTTCTGCTAGCTGTCTCTCTTATTGAAAAGGCTGCTGAGGAGGCTGGAGGTGCCCGAGTTTTTGTTTGTCTGGAGAACACAGAGCAGGATGTCAGCTCAGGAGTCCTCAGTGGCAGCCAGGCTGGGGCAGTGCCTGACACAGCACCTGGGAGAGGTGAGCAGAGTCACCGAGTCCCCCTGTGGGACAGCACCTCAGTGACATCTCTGCCCTACCCTCCCTGGGAAATGAGGCCAGAATTGCCATTAAAAAAGCTGTATGGATCTCCTCCTTGCTCAAGCATGCCAGGAGAAACACTGCTGAATGACATCAGTAGAAGACTTCTCTCTCCTACATAACTACAGATGAACAGTGTTTTTAACTGACAAGGAAAAAAGCCCTGTAAGATATGAAAAGCTGTGAAACACAGCCTTTTTTTTCTGACTCTTCACAGCTATAAAAATGTTCTGTTAATAATTATTTCTGTATCTTATTATTTGATGTTTTTGTTTGAGCATGTGACCAAAACCATTCAAAGCTCTCCAGCTTTCTGCCACTGACTGGTGTGGGAAACAATCAATCCTTTGGCTCTTAGTGTTCCCATGTTTGTAGATTCCTGCTCCAAGACATTCCCAGTGTTCTTTAGCATCTTTCTTAGTAATTGTTTTCAAACATAAACATCTTGCTGTACAGACAGCTTATTTCACATTTTTTAAAATATCTGTAATATTACAAAAAAAAAAAATCCTTAAGCAGCAATCCCCAGTTCAATAGACTCTGGATTTTTAAATGAAATAGAGAATTTTTTGCAGTTGGTGACACCTGCAATTCTGCTTGTCTATGTTACTAGGGCTCACAAATCTTTTTGCTTTCCTCTTTGAAAGAGGTATTTTAAAGGAAGAACTAAAGACATAATTCAGAGAAAACAATTATTAGCTGGTTATTAAACCTCCAATTTTGTTCCTGAAAGCAATCAATTATTACAAAATAGAAGACACCAGACCAGAGACAAAAATGAAATACAGGAGCTACACAAGCTGGGCATTACTGTTTGCAATTCTACAGTGCAAAGTAATTGATGAAAACTGTGAACAGAACTGAATTCAACATTTGGTATGACATTTCATCCTACAGAATTGAATTGCTATTAGTTATTTTTTTTTATTTAGAATTCACCATCAACAGCATATTTACTAACCTTATATACTAGTCTTTTATGCAGTATTACATCAAAAGCCTTCCTGAAGTCCAGGCAGATTAAGTCTACTGCTTCACCCCTCTCAGCTCTCACTGTCATCTCCTCAAAAGAAGTTAATCAAATTTGTTAAGCATCATCTCCTCTGCATAAATCCATGCTAATAAATCAGTTCATCCCTGCTTCTACAATGCCTTTTAGTACAGAAGTCAGATTCAAATATTGACCAGTTTCTTTTTTTTTTTTTTAATACAGAATACAATGTTATTTTCTCTTTCAGAGAAGTGCTTAAACTCTTTGTTACCTTTTCAAGACATTACTGCTCAGAATTAAGCATTGTGGCAATTATAGCATTGGTAATGAACTAAGATACTTGCTGTTACTGCTTTTCAACCCCGTTCTGCTTCCTTCGTGTAAATAGGTATTTCCCATGGCATCTCAGAACGGGAGAGTCAGACTGTTTACTGTACAAATCCAAAGTGGACAAAAAAACTTTGGAATTTAACACACATTGTTATACACAGAGGCAAAACTGTTAAGAGTTAAAAGAAACAACCCAAGTCTACTTGAAGCCAGCACAGATGACACAAATTGAGTTACCAGCTGAAAAATGTGTTCTTGTTATTGAACCAGATCAAAAGCAATCAATCATTCTCAAAAGTTAAACTTTTGGGTATATTACTGCTTCAATGTTAGTTTGACCTCAAGTGGAGGATGCTTTTCTGTACAGCATAATGACTTCCTGCACAGAAAGTAGATACACTAAAGCAAGGAGCCATTTATTTGCAACTTGATTCCGAAAGACACCATGAAATTATCTACATATCATACTGTACCAATTAAAATAGACCTCCTGTGACAAAACCCAAACCCTGAGTGAACAGAGATCTACAATGAACTTCCAAACAAAACTAGAGATTCTAGAGGCTTCCTCAGAAGTGTCTGATCCTTAAAGCAGGAACACGCTTTACAACTGCCTACCTAAGCTCATCAGAAATACCATAAACGACAGAATTATTTAATACTTTTGCCTGTTATGTGGTACTTTTCAGGACATTTACTGACTAAGTCCTTAGTGAATAAGCTCAGCTTTGTGCTTGCCTTTATCCTTCACATGCAGAGTGAAAACCTTAACTTTCACTGTCTTTCCCTCCTGCAACACTTTAGGAACAACTACATTTTCTTCCGTACAGAATTCAGAAGTAAATCCTAAAAATGCCAAATTAATAATGTCTTTATTTTGTATTCTTGGACAATTAAGAAAGTCCTATAACTCCTACATTTATTCTCCTACTGCAACACTGATCATGTAATTCTTTTTAAGAAATATGCTTGATCGAACTACATCTCTTCCTTTCCCACGTATCAGCTAAAGTAAAAAAGCTCACAGACTACTACCCAGATAATTTATTTAAAAAAATAATTTATTAAGTTAAAAAAAAAAAACAGGGGAAAAATAAGCTGACTGTCACATCACTTTTTGTCCACTATAGCTGTTTCATTTGAAACAGCTGCTCAAGCTCCATCTACTCCAGAACATATCCTCGGCTGCAAAAATGGCAAATAAAGATCAAAACATGCAGTAACTAGGCAACTAACTCAAATCTACCATTGACATTAAAAAGTTGAGAGGGTATGTTCCACATGGAATAAAAGCCCTGTGCTCACAAACAGGAACCTATCTTAAAGTGAAGCATCAAAGCCCATTTCTCAGATTGCAATTTGGGCTCACAAAAGAATCATGAACCAAAGAACCATAATTTAATATACTCACACGAAAAATATTAGAACTGTCTTCATACACACCTACCAAAGATTACTTAGACCCCACAGGATTCTTAAAGTGAGTTTTATGAAATATTAAAATTAATTAGAGATTAACTACATTGGGGAAACTCACTTGCTTCCTGCGGGCCAGTTCTTCTTCTTCCCGTCGTTTCCTCTCATCTTCCTGCTGCCTCCTAAGTAGCTCTTCTTGTTGCCTCCGAAGCTCCTCCTGCCTTTTCCTCTCCTCTTCCTCTCGTTTGGCCCTCATTTCCACTTCTCTCCTCTCTTGCTCTAGCTACAATTCACATAAAACTATACTCAGATGCAGGTAACGTATTCCTACACCAATTCTTAGGGCAACTCTGCTGATATTATAGTAACAGCTTAACAGACGAAGCCTCTGACAGATGCTCTCCCTTAATCGCAATTTTACCTATCAGCTGGCTGCCTACTGAGGTCAGATTCCTGAAACAGTCTGGAACAATTTTGGACAATTTCTGGTTGTAACAAACACTGGTTCTCTAGTCAGTCTTTCTACATCAGCTCCTCAAAATACCCTCTGACTTTGGAAGCGAGTGATGAGTTGCTGTGCAGTCATCATAAAATAATAATTTTCAGGAAATGTACAGTGTCATACAGGTTCAAACTCACAAAAATAATTTAGTACATGTAGAATAACCCTGGCAAACAGGACTCTTATGACTCCCCAAACCAGTTCTGGTGAAAATCACAAGGATTAAGAGTACAGCTACCTGGTCTCAACTCAGGGTTTGGCCTGACAGCTCATGATGATCTCAGTTTAAAACAGAGATGGCTAGTAAAGAGGTTTTAATCACAAATGTAGAACACAACCACTATTTCAGAGGTCAGTAGTACCTCCACAGCAATGGTTTCCAAACAGCTTTCAACAAGGATTTCATAACTTGTTTTGATAACCCAAATCTCTTTATGGTGTTTTCCATTAAAATCTAGTGAAAATCATCCATTGAAGAGTTTGATCTTCCATTGGCTCAAGCACCACAATTACACTGCAGAAGAGCAATCCCAACTTCTTACAGTACAAAACAGTTTCTGACCTTTGCAGCCTTGGCCTTCTCGAGCTGCTGAAGTTGTTCTAGAGCTGGTCCCTGAGCTGCAGTATCAATGGGCAGATCCCAGACACTGCTTCCTTCCCAGACTAGACAGTGAAGAAAACAAACAGTGACAAGCAAAAATAAGCACATGAACAAAACACCACTGAAAGGGAAGAATCTTGTGTATGCTGTTACTATGTTTCAGGAACTAAAATCATGGTAACACTTTTGCCTTAGTCAGTAGAGAGCCACCTTATCTTCCTGGAGAACAAGGCTTGTCCACGACTGAAGGAAGCTGGGTTTCCTATGAAATTCCACAGAAGAACCAGCTATTGCAGCTCCTCCCATCAGAACAGAATGTCCTTAGACTTCCCATAACCAGTGGAAAAATTACCATATTCTTCACCACTCTCAAATGGAACTTCTACTTCATGGCAAAGTAGGCTGTTCCAGTTAAACATTACGAATAATCTCCCTTGTATCAAAAAGGGAGGGCTCGTCTCAAAGACACTGATTCTTAATGCATGGACTTTTCCCAAGAGACTCGACCCAGGCTAAGCACCTTACCTGTAGGCTGTGAAGCTGACTGAAGTTCCCATATTGAGCCAGTGTCCGGCACTGACACAGACCTTGTAACAGGTGGCATCATGTTCTGTTCAGATATTCTGTAATACCAACAGGAAGAGTCAACACGCCACTTCCAGGGAGAGGAGTGCTCTGAACACGCATGAGATTCAGTAACTTGTAACATACTGCTTTCCTTCCACACCTCCATTTAAAACAAAAATATGATGTGGACAACAGTAGTTGCTTGCAGAGTTCTTTCTGATCTCACCCCTGCTGCTAAGTCAAGGGCTAAGGTACAGTTTTGCATTTGTTGCTTAGAGGCCAGTTTGAGGAACGAGCACCCAGTACTGCAGAACTGGCAAAGCTCCTCGGCGACCAGCACAACATATCTGTCAGACAGGT
Source organism: Hirundo rustica (assembly GCF_015227805.2). Classification (NCBI taxonomy): domain Eukaryota; kingdom Metazoa; phylum Chordata; class Aves; order Passeriformes; family Hirundinidae; genus Hirundo; species Hirundo rustica. Next base: position 6,618,489 of record NC_053459.1, on the reverse strand, counting down.
ACAATTTCAACTCCTCATTTCCATAAATCTTTTACATATATAAAGAAGTACTCCATCCTGAAACTGTTTCCTATTATTCTGAAAACACACTCATATCCTTATTACCATCTTTAGCATGCATAATCCTAAAATATGAGCAAACTTAACTAGAACAGACAGCTGACAAGGTGGAAGTATTGTTATATACAAACTAGAGTACAGGAAGACAGAATTCAGTTCAAGTCTGGGCTAGCTCACCTCATCTTCAGGGCCTGGAACTGTTGAAGGAGAATAGCAAGCTGCTGCTGCTGCTGGGATGAGAGGGCTGCCTTCTGCTGCTGAGCCAGCATCTGTGCATACTGTTGTCTTCAAAAGAGAAGCAGACAAATGGTATTTGTTCACTTTTGCCCAAGTTGCAGACAGATTCTTGCTCTGGAACTAATGCCCACTGATCTATATAATGTACGTGCTAAATACAAGAGGAAACCACAAAGCAGGAGCTTGGCAAGAACCAAACCATAAGAACACAGCCAGTTGGCTCACCTCAGCAAACCACACTGCTCTTCATCCTCAGCTATGTCACCTGGCTATTAATGCCCCATGGCTCTCTTATAAGCTGTGCAACATTACTCCCTTCTTTGTCTAAATTCTGTAATGTTAGCTCAAATTAACCTGGCTTTAATCACTGCCCACCTACAATCAGTCTCTTCCCTGGTATGTCAAGGCATTGCCCAGTACAGGAGCAGGCTCTTGCCTCATTCAATCATAAGCTGGCAATCAATATTGAAAAACTATAATCATGATGCAAGCTTTCAGGATCCACTGAGAAAAAGCAGTCTGACTGTTCTTTCCTTCAAGCTGCTGCTGCTGCGAAAAAAAAAGCTGTCAGGAACAGCCATAACTGTACAACTGAAAGCTTTGGCAAAATGGATGACAAACTGCTTTGCCCAGCAGGACCTTCCACTGATCTTCAAAGAGCTGAGCAAGCAGACCAAAGGTAAGTTCTGCCTTCTCCATCTCCAGTTCCAAAGATATGTAGCCTTCTCCTGACATCAAAACACATGAAAGTCATTACTAGGACACCTGGGATTCAGTGTGACCATAACAGCTGCCTATAAAGCAATCTCACTGAACTAGCTATGTGTGACTCTGGAAAGGACTCTGTAACGTGAGCCAGGGGCAGACACGCTGCCCTAATCCTGCAGACTGTCAGCATCTCTGGTGTTTGTGGAAGCAGCTATTGCTGTTGGAGGTGAAGCACCCCCAATCCCACTGCCCAAGGGAACAACAAGCAGCTGAACCCCAGATGACTAAAAATGCAGAGCAGAACACAGCCACTGGAAGATCTCTGGGACAGCAAGTCTTACTGTATTAAAAGATGCTGATACTGCAGGTGCTGCATCTGGATCAGAGCCAACTCCTGTTGTCTAGTCAGTCGCTCTTGGTCCAGCTCACCCTATGTAGGGATAAAACATTATTTTTCAATAACATATATACTAAGAGTAGTAGACTGCAAATGCAAGCAATGTAAAAGTTATATTTTGACTAGGAAAAAAAAATGTAAATAGAAAAATACCTAGACCAAGAACAAGATTTACAAAGCCTGTGAAATACACAGCACTTTTATGTATGGCAGGACTCAGCCTCCCAGCCACACCAAGCATTTTTAAAACACGTGTCTTTTTCGCTCTTGCAAAAGTGATCTAACACCAAGTCCAACTTTGGTGCTTGAAACACCTGCAATTCCAAGACAGAGTAGATGACACCTAAGTAATTCAATTCCCACTTGTAAGAGGACTATTTGAATACCCTGTCAAATAATTACCAGATGCGGAAGCGGTGCTGGGCCTGGAGTGAAGGGAACCCTGCCCCACATTTTCATGATGTCTCCAAGCGGCTGGAAAGTCTCATCACAGGCTCTCTTGACCAACAGTGACATCGTGAAGTATCCAGCCTGGAACCACTCTGCCATCTCCTGATTACTGAACGGACCTGAAATCACATCAACCAACACACGTTGTGGGGAAGGGGAAGCAAGGCCAAGTTGAGCATGTTGGAAACAACGAGCCGGCTAAGGTCCCATGGTGCCCAGCACCAGGTGCTCCTGTCTGCCTCAACCACTCGTGGGGACACTGCTCATCCACGGCTGAAGTGTCCATGCACATCTCCACAGGGGCTACAGGACTGCCCTACGGTCAGGAAAAGTGCATGATGGCTTTCACCTTGCCTTGGAGGGACACAGGTCAGCTCTGGGGTGAAAGCCAAGCAGCCACAGTGGTGTGGGGCTTTGTCCAGCTCATTCTCCTTCTGTTCTCCAGCAGCACTTACTGCTTCAGGCTCACAGCAGCTGCAGCTTCCACTCTGGAGCTCAGCAGTACCTGCTGCCTGACAGCTCTCACACCACAAGTGCTGCGTTCCCAACTGCACTGCACAGATAATTAAACAACCTTAGCCTGCTTCAACTCTTGCCTTCAAACCAGAGGAACTCTCATGTTTTACACAAGTTTTGCTTCTGGAACTTAGCAGATAAACAGATCCACCTCTAGTGAACAACTGCATGTTTTAAGACAATGAGGATCCAGTTTCCCTCCTTCGTAAAAATCTACACTTTTCCTTCTCTTCCTCTCTTTTCTGAGAAAGATTTCAGTCATTCCTTTCAAAGAGGAGCTCCTATACTAATCTTACATATTCAAATACATACAAAACCAGTATAAAAATAGTATTTAACCAAGTGAGAACCACATAAATACGTTTCACAAAACAGCTTCTGAAAAGCAGGTTGCCTTGTCTGTAAGGAGTTATCTCTAGAAGGCAATTCCTCCTAGAGAATTTGAAACCACAAGAAGCTATCCCGAGAAAAAGAAAATTATGTGCAAGTGCTCATTTCTTGATGTCACATTCAAGTGCTTAATCCAACAACAAAAATATTTAGACTGCCTCCCAGCAATAAACACCGTGAAGTGACTGACGTACACTGAGCAAATACAGGTACTTTATGGTTAACATTCTTTAAAACTTATAGGGATGAGAAGAAAACCCTAAAGATGTGCAATACCTGCAGACAAGAGATTGATACAGATCCCACAAACAATATCCCCACCAGTCCTATCTGGAGTTCACAGCAGAAAAGTGATTCACACTATACAGTGTGAAGTACAGCAAGGAAGGAACTCACTGTTTAACTGCACTTTTGGAAAGCAGATAAGCAGCTGCTAAAACAGCCCTGGGACCTCCAAAAGAAAAGTACCTTCTAAAAGCAAAGATGCAAGGATCTATATGAAAGGCTTGTTCCAAATTTCATTGAAAAAAACCTATTTTCAAGCAAAAATTGAAAGCAGGGAGCAGTTCCTATCTATTATATGAACTGACAATGCAGTGGCTGCAAGTGCAATTTAAATTGAGATTCTGCACAAGCACTGGCTGGTGGAAACCTGATTCCTCTTTGCCCTCAAATCTAAACAAACAACCCTCCCTGACTATTCCATGTCTTCAGGCTGAGTCTAGGAAACAGATTTCAAGGTTTCTTGTGGACTCTTTGCAACAAGCTACTTGAGTGGTCACATTCCTCGTTTGTCTCCACTGTTATCCCGAAATCTGAGTAACTACCGGCATGAGAAACAGGTTTTAGTCTAATCTTATTTACAGAAACACGAAATTATGGCAAACCTCAGGCATGCTAAAAGCACAGTTCTGGACATTTGGCCTGCTGAGCTCATGGGGGCAGTGATGGGTTGAAGATATTTTCAAAACTTAATTCTAGAATGGTAAATTTCCTGTGCTACTTTTGTAAAAAGAAGCACCAGCAGCTGTTGGTGGTAATTCTGTGAAGAACTCTTTAACAATTCTGCGAAACAAAAGAGGAAGTGTAAATGGCACAGACCTACCCTGAATTTCTCCTTGTGGATCTTTGTAGTACCACTTCTGCATGGCTTCATGGAATAGGGGCATAGAGGAACCCTTTGCTCTGTGCTCTTGGATTTTTGCTGCTAGTCTTTCATCATCAAGGGCACTGTCCTGCAGATATGCCACCATTTTTTCTGCTTGCTGCAGGAGACATCAAAATCAGCAAGAAATATGAGTGTTAGATGGGGGCTTACAGATTTGAAAATGAGTGTATCAAACACAGCCACCTAGTGCTACCCAGTGCTCCAGAGTGTTCCAGAGAGGACAAGCAGCCCCAGGACAGGAATGACTGCCGCACAAACCTGGAGCTCTGTCTACCACGCTTGTCAGGCAGAATCCTCAACAAGCACAGCTCACCTGCTTAGGAAAAGCTTTAGAGCAACTTGCCAATGAGGCCCCGTGCAGTACCACAGCAAAAAATAAAAGAGGCATGGGAGCACGAGCACAAAGAAGGCTCTACATCTCAGCACTCACTACGGTTTCATCAACACAGTGTTGTGATTCACTTGCAGCATTTTTGGTGGGGTTTTTGTTTGTTTAATGGTTTGTCTGGGGTTTTAACCGACATACAAAATTTCTTAAGGCAAATCATAATGCTACTTGACAGTGGTCATAAGCATTATGGTCTCTGGCTCTTTAACACAGGGTATGGCACCCTGATCCAGAAAAATACAAAAGCTTGAACTAATTGCCCAAAAAACGCCCCTCCAAAAAAACCAAACCAACAAAACCAGAGAGAAGCAGCTTTCAGTACACATTGTTAAGTGTAACGTTTCAGCTGCATTTCTGATTTTATGGGCTTCAAATGCTTTTTGCATTCCAAATTCCTCCAGTCTCACGATTGTCAACAACAATGGAATTAGAGGAATTTTACCTGCTCTAGGTGTTTGAGGCCCTCTTCATCATCTGGGTCAGTGGGAATGTTGCCCATGCCTGGAGCAGCTGTGACAGGTGTTTGAACTGGCCGCAGAGCAGGATTTGAATTGGAAACAGGAGGAGGAAGATGAGCAGAAGCAGCTGTGTCTGCAGAAATCTGTGGCAAAGGTTGAGCAAGAGAAGCCAAATCTAAAGAAAAATGTTAAAGTTAGTTCATTATCTTTAACATAAATGACAATTACTTTTAAGAACTTAATGCAGAGAGTATTCAACTGCTCAAATATTGCACCAAAGCAGAAGTAGTTTCAGATGTTCCTGAATGTACTGCTTGCAGCACAGGCACCCAGCCTAACCTCAAGAAACAAATAGTTTAGATCTATCAGTGCAGAACTTGGCACATTAGAGCATATCCTATTTCCTGGCCACACACATTTGTCCAGACTATTCTGCTGTAACCATGAGGCACATCCACAACTGGCTTGTGTTCCTCTTTCAGTGTGAAGTACCAGTGCACTGCAAGCATTTGAGATGGCACATCCGATAAATCCTGTATTTATAGACCAGTCAGTGAATTCTGGCTTTCCAACACCACAATCCAGTCACTGCCTCTTTTAAGGGGCTAGGATTACTCCAAGTGAGTAATGGAAACTTACTAAATTTATCTGTCAGGTTTATTACCTTCCCCTCTGTTGGACATTTTGGCTGACAGTGTATTCTCCACTCGATTCTCCTTATCTTCTGTTTTTTCTGTTCTTTCTGGCACAGACTCCTCCTTCCTTTCAAAAAGGTTTGTCTGCAGCGGGTCTGGAGGCTGAGATTTCGGTGGGGTGTCTGACCTGGCAGCTGGAGATGATGCCTGAGCTGCTTCTTCCACCGCTTCTGTAACAGGACAGAGTTCTAAGTAACCAAACTAACAAAAATTCTACGACGACTGCTGAAGAAGTCTCCCTTACCTGCCACTACTCTTTCTGTTTTCTCCCCCTCTTTCTTGGTCTTTTCGTGATCTTTGGCTTCTTCGTTGTGGCTCCCTTCAGAATCAGACCTTTCCTCCCCCTCCTCCACGGGCCGGAAATCCATCTCCTGTTCCTCTGGTATTGGCTCCTTCTGCACCTTCTGCAAAGTCAACGCAACCATCCATAACCCACCCGACACCACGGAACGTTCGCGCCAAGCGACCCAAGGGCCCAAAGCAGCTCTTCACCTTTAAAGAGAGAAACGCTCCAGAGGAGTCGAAGGTGCCCATTTCTTCCTCCGCATCCTCCAAGCACCACTCAGGGAGACTGTCCCTGTCGTCGTCCATGCTGCCGCTGCCGCAGCGCACGCGCCGATAGCCCCGCTCGTCGTCCCGGTCCCGGAAATCAAACTCGAATCTCCGCCGTCGCTCCATGTGCTCCCGCCAGCCTGCGGAATGAGGGCCGTCTAAGGCGGGGAAAGGAGCTTTACCACACGGTCCTGGGGCAGTGCTCACGCACCGAGGGGAGGGACACTGACAGAAATTCAGAAAGCCCCCACAAGGTACAGCCCACCTATGAACGGGTAACTTCAAGGGTAAGGCAAAGAAAAGTAACGTCTTGCCAATAAGCAGAAGCCTTTCAAATATTGTCCGCTGTATATCCTCAAATTATAAACTGCGGAATAAGCATTATAAATCACGTAAGGCCAAAAAAGCTCGGCTACGAAATCTAAAACAGGCACCAAAATAAGACTAGCAATACTAGTTGGCAATTGAATTTACCAGCCATCATTGATTTAAGTCTTTTTTGGCATCTCTACACATGTGAGATTTTTTATTTTCCTTCAGGGACTCTGCAGAAGTCACATCCTGAACAAAACACCCATGGTTTTGCCTCTTGCCCTCAGATATGCATATACATGAAAAATGGAGTGACAGACAACCATTCAAATGCCTTGGAAAGGACTGGTCAGTCTCTTGAATGTTTTCTTTTTTTAGCCACAGAATACCAAAACTTGGAAAGATAAGAAGTGGAAGAACTTTCCCAAATCATGTATAAACTGCATACTCAGAAAACACCTTCACTCAGCCAAGCTTCAAATCCTCTGAGAGCAATAATGTTATTTAAACTGTAAAGAACTAGCTGCTAAGGAAAACAAATTGGGAGTGAAAGGACTGCAGACAGCTTTCCATGCAATAAAAGCCATCTATATCCAAAGGCACAAAGCAAAAATGAAGGCACATTAATGCTTTTCATGGTGGCTGTCCTTTACTGAATTAAAAAAAAGTCAATTCTTTTTTTTTTTGCTCTAAGAATCTGTGTACCAGAATCAGTGCAGCCTCACAGTATCAAATGTCTATCCAAAAAAAACAAAAACAAAAAAACCCACAACAACAGTAAAGAGGAGAAGGTCCTGTTTCATGACTGATTAATGTTTCCACATCGACCTTAATACCCTAACTATTAATATTAGCCATACAAAAATCCACCTTTGTCTCACAAATACAGGAAATGTAAAAGAAACTCCTTCCAGAAACATTATGAACTTCAATCTTAAATTTCACCAAGGAAACACAAATGTTGGACATTAACAAGGCCTTCGCTATTCCATACATGCTTATTTGCAAATAATTCCACTGGATAACTTAACCTATGCTTCTAGTTATGCCTCGCAAAAAAGTACTATTAAACCATCAAATCAATGTTCTGAGGCAACCTTTTTAATGTTAAGGAAAGAGTAAAGTGTGAGATGTTTTTGACTCTGCTTGAGTCCCGGGACAACTCCTCATTCCAAGCAGCAATATCCACGTCAGGGCTCCCAACAGGGGGGACAAGCAGAGCTATGGCCTCAACCTGGCAATGCCATAGTGCATGGATTAACAGCTCTGCCTGTTTGCTACCCTGGCACTCACAAAGGCCTGAGCATCCCTTCTTCAGCTCCCTTTTGTGTGGAATAGGAAAATTGAGTATTAAGAATTCCTTACACAGCCATAAATGGGCCATCTAGAGACCCTGCACTGAGGGGAGCCTCTATTTTTCCACAGTTCACATGCCAATACCAGGAGTGCAGCTCTTCATAGTGAGACCCAGAAATGTGGGTTTTGAAGGTGAATTCTAAGCACTTGGTTAAGCCCAGGTATCTGCGAAGTTCCAATGAGGAACCATTGCAGAGATTTAGTCACACCACCTTTTTCAGCCCCCACACTGTCAGAGCTATGTGGAGAGGCAAAAAGTCTCAGGTGTAGCAGACTCATGCCCTTGTTTCTTAGTAACAAAATGTGTTTGTAAAAGCCCAGTTAGAATAGAGGCCATAATTCAGGTTTGAAATATCAGGCTGCCAACCTTTTAAAGCAAGCCAAAAGTAGAGATAAACCTGAATTTTTACCTGAAGTTTTTTTAACCAACAGGACACAAACACAGCTTTAAGTTCAGCCCTAGACATATCACTAGACAGTAGTTGTATGTCCAATGTTTCAAGTGTAGAGACAATTTTAAGCTCAATTTATTCCTTGCGATTTATGGTAACATTGTAGCTAAAAAGTAAAAGATAGGACTACTGACTGTTCCAGGAAATCCAAGAACACATAAGCCTCATTGATAGCTATTTCGCTCTTAGAAGTTATATTCTCTAACTCAGCAGTGAAATTTTCAATATATACTAAAACAATACTAAGTGCTACACTGAACATTTAACAAAAGAATGGCACACTTTTTTTTGCATATATTATACACAGACTTAGTTCTTACTTGGCTCAATTTTGGAACAAGATTCTCCAATGTACTTTAGCTGCTCCAAGACATTTAAAAAATGCAAGGAACAATGCCCAAAAGTTCAACTCTAGTTGAATCACAGCACCTGGTTCTGAAAGCGGAGTGAATCAAGATGAATTTGAAATGCCTTTCAAACAAAGCAGCAACTAAAAGCTTTACATGAGAGTACAGCCTAAGGCCTCTCTCAAATGCTTTTCAGGAAAAACACCAATTTGAAGAGCTATTTAAACAAAAGACAAAATAGTATCAGAAATTCTAGGCAAGAATAACTTATTCCTATTCCTTAAGGCTGACTTGGTAACCAAAACCAAAAACATCTAAAGATCAGTCACTAGGTTTGAGACCACAACAGGTTTGTACATGTTTCTGACAAAACAGACTTGGCCTTGCAAATTAAAAGGGCAATCGCTGTATGAATGCACGAACTGGAAGAACAGAAAGAGGGTGTTTTTTTTTACATTTATAATTTTAAAACATAGTTAAAATTAAAAGGAAAAAAAAAATAAAGAGACCTTTGAAGCAGGCAGTGAATCGAAATCTATGATCACACTCTTCTAGCAGATATTAAAGCCAGTCTAAAGTTCCTAGCAGGGAGTGCACAGAGCCAAGCCACAGGAAGGACCAACTAAACAAATGGCAACAGTCCTCTGAAGACAACTCTCTATTTTTAGCAGGACATATGACTATACTATTACCTAATACCAGAATAAGTACAAAGAAGTAGTTTAAACCACGCCAATTTGACTTAAACTCATTGTTTAAAGCAAAAATGTGATTTAAACCGTTTTGATAGTTCTGTAGCTACTGCTAAGAGGAGAATTCAAATACAGCTCTGATGAAAGCTGGAATTAGGACAATACAGCTGTCAGCTCAGCCTATCTCAAAATTAGCAACTTCTCTGCAGATTCACCTAAGTCTGTGAGCAGGCTTTCAACAACACCTGCTAAAACTAACTCGTGAGGGAAGATCAGTTAACTTCTAGTACACTGAAAATTTAAATAAGCAGTAATATTTCTCATGACAGAAGTGAGATGAATTGTCAAAACCTTCCTCAGAACATCCAAAAAATTTCAGAATGACCTGAATGGACTTCTGAACTTTGAGGCCTACTCCTCCTTTTAAGCTTAAAGCATGCAGGCTGGTACTCACAGAACACTCCTGAGTATCATGCTGCATCATGAGGTAGCTGGCCTGATGCTGTCTCAACTAGATAAAGCAGCAGTGTCTGATCAACAACTGTAACCAAACACTGCAGAAAAGAAAGTTATATTCTTCAAAATTTGCCATTTAGCCTTGCTCTAAATAGAAAACACATGATGATAAATCAAGCCCTGGGCTCTCTGGTGAATTTCAGTACAAAAGAACAGCTGTTTGAGGGCAGAGTTATACACAGCTGTGAAGGCTCAGAACAGAGGTGATGGTTGCTCACAACAGTAACTGTACTGAAAATCAGGGATGTTGAAGGGGCAACAGAGCCATTGTAAGAGCAACTGGACTTTTTTCCTGAAGAGAAGAAGTTGTCCACCTCAGCCCCAAAAATGTCCTGCACTTTCTTTGCTTTCCTATCAAGTTTAGCATGGAGCAAAGGAAGCTCAAGCCAGGGGACTTTATCACCCTCCAGAACTACTAGAAAGAAGGTTTAGATTGGGCATTAGGAGCAATTTCTTCACTGAAAGGGTTGCCAAGCACAGATGCCCAGGGAAGTGGTGGAGGCCCCATCACTGGAGGGATTTAAAAGCCATGTAGATGTGGCACTTAAGGACGTGGTTTAGCGGTGGCCTTGGCAGTGCTGGGTCAATGGTTGGACTCAACCACCTTAAAGGTCTATTCCAAACCTAACCATTTTATTATTCTACGAAGATACAACAGTAGAAGAGCCTAATTCTCCCCTGGTACTCCAGAAGCCTTCCGTGGCCAGAAGATCGCCAAACCCAGGATCCTACACCAGGTATGACTGAATCTTTTCCTAAGAGAAGGAAAAAAAACAAAACTATAATATGTTTCAGTCCTACCACTGAAATACCAAGCTTTGCTTTGTATTTCTCCTGCAATTCCAGCAATGCAATGCTGGAAAGCATGTGAACAGACTTGCCCTGTCAAGCCCGGGAAGGGGAGAGTGAAACCAAACAGGTGCCTGGAATTTATTGGGACAAGATAGCCTGTAACTAACCACAAAGTGTGTAGAGCAACATATTTTGAGATTTTCCCAAGATGCTTCTTGGCATTGCAAACACATCTGGAAAACTAGAAAGAGGTCAATGACCAGAGTGGTTCAGTGTCACTCTGCAGCCTTAGGTATGCTGTCTAATGTGGGTGACTTCTCTCCCCTAATTGTCACAGACACAAAGAAACAGTACTTTAAAATCTCCTAGTTTTACCAGGTACATACACACCCGGAGCATAATACAGATAAGTGCACAGCTGAAAAGTATTGTTCCCTTAAATATATAAGGCTATTGAAGATACTAAAACAAAAGGCACATAAGTTTATGCTAATCATGTTGTGACCAAGAGCCCCCCACATACCAGTATTTAATGACCAAAACTACATGAAGCTATTTTTGCCCTGCACGTGGCAGCTCCCTCTCCTTATGGCCTTTGCCCTCTCTGTAAGCACGGCTGCGTGTTTGCCCAGCTCTGCTCTCACCTGGACTGTGAGGACGCCACCTCTCCCCATCCCTCCGTGACCCAGCCAGTCGCCAGCCTCCATCCTCATCTTCCCCATTCTGTTCCTCCCTGAAGATGCGCCAGTTCTCGCTCTCAGAGCGTATAAATTCGTGTTTCCTCCCCGCGGGCACTGTCCCACCTTCCTCAAAGTTTGGTCTCACTGCAAAGAAAACACAGGCCAGTGAACATGTGTCCTGTCCTTAGAAACACAGAAATACAGACGGGTTGAAATCTTGCTCCCTTGGAGGCAAAAATGCACCAGAAGTGGTTATAGGAACCTAGGAGAGGAATGGAAATTCAGGAAGGAAACATGACAGATTTAAGAAATCCAGGTCCCTATGTACCTTGGGATGGAAAGACTGGAGGGGAAAAAAAAAATCCAGAAGGCAGCAAAGTGTATAAGTAATCAGAACATGGACAGGAAAGACAAAGGAGGAAAAGGCAGTTTAAGAGTTGAAGGGAAATGTAACAGAAAGAAGGCAAAGGTGTGCAGAGAAAAAGAATAAACTGCTTTATCATGAAGTGTCTCAAGCTAAATGGGAGCACAGTGTAAACATTATATAAACCAAACACATTTCCTACTTCTGTAATAAAATGAAGGTGAGATCTATTTATTTAATCTGACATACAGCAGTCTTACTACTAGGAGACACTGAAAAATTAAACTAGCATTGAGGAATAAATGAGAAAAAACTTAGCAATGTTAACATGCTGTGAATCCATCTTCTGGAGAGCCAAGGTCCGTGTATGAAGGGCTAGGAGCAATTATGACTGAACTGAAGGGTAAGTCTACTAGAAGTTTAGGAGACAGGATGATCTTTATTTCTCAATTTGCATTATGTCATATTTAAAACAAAACATGAAATCCTCAAGTATTTAAGAAGAGCAACCTTGTCAGAAAAGGATGATACAAATATTTTTATGAAAAGACTTTGTATTACACACCCAGATTTCCATGTCATACACCAGCACGCCAAGGCTTAACACAGATGCTGCCTTCACTGCTGACTTGCCCTGACAAGAAAGCCCATCACTGAAATAAATTTCTTCAGCGGTGTAGCACCAGAATTCTCACAGGAAAAAACAGTGATGCCATCTCTTCACTGGTATTATTATCCAGTGTTAACCTGCAATTGTGGTGTTATCTATAAAAGAAAAATTTTCAAGTACTAGAGGAAGTTAGACTCAATCTTCCTTCTTAAGAGTCCTAAAACCCAAAAATGTAAGATATTATTTGGTGAAGTCTGCTTAGTATGCCTGCTTTCTTAGAGAGGAAAAACAAAAGAAAGCATGATCATGTACTAAAGACTCCTGGAGTGGAAAGAGACATTTTTAAGAATTCAGTTTTGGAACCACAGAAGAATGGTATCTTAGCATCAGGCAATTTTTTCAGTCAATGAAAAAGATGAGGAAACAAAGATGATCTGAAATTCTGTGGCATATCACACTCCTCTTTAAGAACATGAAAATTCTTTCTGCTAGAGATACTGCACTCTGGAGACAGGAAGCACACACTGGCTCTCTACTTCGCATGCACCTTGGAGAAAAACTGACATCCCTTTCTCCACCATCTCAAAACACTAGAGGAAAAAAGAAACCTTTATCTTTCTCCAGCTCTAATTTTTTCAGAATACCTTTCCCTTATGTTGTTCCTATATGAAGAGCTAAAGCACATTGGTTAATTTAAACTCCAGCACCAGTACCAACAGGCAATGTCAGCTATGAAGCCAAGTATAACCCAGATACACCTTTAGTTCATTGAAAGGGACACCTGGCTGAAGATCACTTCTGTATTTGCTGAACTTGGAGAAACAAACAAACATACATACATCTGCAGGCAGTGTATTTTGGGGAGTCTCTGGTAATACTCCAAATAAAATTGCTGGAGGCCCTCCACTTCCTTCAGCTGCCATGCAATGCTGGCAACTTCCTTAATCTGGAGTGGATAAATCTTTGCATATCAATATCAGCCACATTCTGTTTTCCCATGCTTCATGGAAAAGACACGAAAAGGAACAAGCCAGACAGAAAAATCTAAGTCTGGGATTTTTTTTTTTCATTTTACATATCTAAAAAATATAATGCAGACTACAGGAACAGAAGTGCAGGGTAGCCTCTCACCATTGCTCCTTGGATGGGCTTCCCATAGCAGAAAAGCAGAAGGCACGCTACAGAGCCAAGTCAGGTGGAAGCAAAACACAGAGAGAGCTGCAACCCAACAGACCAGGGGAGCCTAAGTCCCAGACAACAAGGAAAACGCCTCAATCTTTCTGAATTTATTTTTAAAGTGCTACAAAGAGGAAGAAAGATGCATTTTTCTTCATTTGCAGCACAAAACACTAATTTTCTCTTACTAAAACAGTTACCAAAAGAAAAAAGTTATTTGAATTCCTTATTTTGAGACACAGGAAGTAATATTTTTACAGATACGTCTATTATTTTCATAAAGATTCACAGATATTACTCGACACTTATTCAGTAACATTAAATTGAGAGATTTTAGACTCTACCAATTAAGGAAAAAAGGGGGATGTTCTTCCCTTCCACGGTAAGTTCAGCTAATTCTGGTGACTGCTCTTTAACACAGACAAGCTTTCAGCTCACAGGTTCTGTTCCACTCTTCCAAAAACATTTAGGAAAAAAGGTCATTTAAAGAGTATTGGGAAGTCTGCTTTGCCACTGTATATCCAGGTTTTAGCCCCACATCTACTCATGCTACAGTCAAACCAAGGCAACTCAGGTTCTGCTAGTCCTTAGGACAGCAGATTTAGTTCCCAAGAACTGAACTATCAAAGTCAGGTTTTGTATGCTGAACTTGCAGAAAATGGGGTTTGAAACATCTCTGTAGAGGTTACAAAACATCAAATGCTGTTTGCTAAGATTAGACTCAAGTGGGATCCTGCCCCTCTTCTGATGTTAATTTCTATGGCATTAGAAATGTAGAAACAAACAAAAAAAAAAATCAAATATACCGTGTCAGTATCATATTCCTCTGAGGATGGGATCACCTGTGGTTCCAAAACCTTTCCAAATACAGCAGCACTTCAGTGTAGCATATCACAGACTGTTCTGATGCCTTAATTCAGTGGAATTAAGAGAAAAAAATGCGGCGTCTCAAGACATACTTTAGTTTCTGGTATTAGGACATCACAGCAAGCATCAGTGAAACAAAGTATGTGTCCAAACAGGTCTGGCATTAGATGATCGTGAAGATTAGACAGACCAGCCAAGAAACTAGTTCTTTACAAACACAAACCAGTCACAGGTTAAGGACCAGAAAAATCAAGCTCCCCAAGTGACAGAAAGACTGTGACAAACTGAATACAGGAACATTCCTATGGATTACATCTAAATTCGTAACTTCCAAAGTCCCAGCATATTCTTTGCAAACTCTTTCTAGATTTGAGAACAATCATTTCAGCTGAAATGACTCAGATCACAGAGTCAGGACTTGGCAATGCTTTAAGGACGAAAGAAACGAAAATGCAATCTACGGTTTTGCCTTGGACTAATTGACTGGACTTCCTGAAGAGAAGGAGCAGTAAAAGGGCACCTCTGTTCAGGCCTGTCACAAAGCCAGCAATGGTGTTTACAGAAAACTTCAGACAGAGCCGAGTGCTATCCAGCCAGAAAAGCCTACAGCTGTGCAACCCTGATTCCAAGGGATACTGACTGTGGGGAACAAGACTGGATTCGACGATGTGGCCCATGGCAACGCATTTATGAAGAGGACTTACTACCAGAATGGCAAATAACTTCTGTTCTCCAGCCTGCCAGCCCACGTTTCCTACGCCATGCTCACTGTCTGGAAAGAACAAACAGGGAAGCAATGACTGACAGCACTGCTGCTTCCTCTACAGAGGGGCAAGAACCAGGAGAGTCTATTAAATACTTTACTTGCTCTCTTCTCTCTGCTGCCTGCTACACAGTTCCTCAAGAGGAAGATAAAAATAAAAACCTTTGCAGTCAGTGTTTTTAAAGGAACTGAAATAACTTTGCCTAAGTGTGTAATTTTTAGTTTATTTCACAAAAGAATAAAATAAATGTCCTTAAGATGATGCTTCCAGAGAAGGACTGCCTTCTCGTTAGAACACTACTGGACATGTTAGGAACACCACAGGAATACAAATACCATTAAATGAATCCCAGTGACAGATCAGAAGTTCTGAATCTCTTTTCTAGCTTCAAATTTTCCATCTGCATAGAATCTCAAACTTAACAGGAGGTCTCAAAAATATACTATCAAATATAACCCCATATTTTTTCACTAAATTAGCCATTATCTACTGTCACCAATGTGAGTGAGCCAATAGATTCAAAGGAATTAACAAGAGCTCAATTCCATAGCACACCTGAAGAACACACACTGTAACTCATTTCACCTGCTATACAACTGTGTAAAGATTTCCAGTTCATTCAGTTGAATTAGATTAGAAGACCAGTGACCAAACAGTATACGCTTTCTACAGTTCAAAAGATGGTTTCTAAGAAAATACTGACTGAAACCAAAATCCTATTTGTGACTAAGTGACGCTGTCTGCAGTGGAGGGAAGGGTAAAGGGCAAGTCACACTGTCCTGCAGCCTCGTCACACTGGTGGGGAATCCCCTGGCACTACATTATTTGCCCCGGTTCTCAAAGTCACTCTATCCTATCAACTTTCGGTGCTGTGTCTGAACATGTATTAAAACGTTCCATACTAATGAAGCAAAAAAATTAATGTTTTGCAATTTAGGGTTGGGGGAAGGTTAAGGAAGAAAAAATAGGGAGGATTTTGTTTCCTAAGCAGGAAAGTCTACATTAATGATTTTCCCAGCAGGCCTTCAGTAGTTTTACTGCAAACAACCAAAGCCTTTGTTTCTCAGATCCTCTTACATCTGACGTTCGGTCAAAGCCCCCACATCAGCAGCTCACCAAGGGATAAAAAAAAAGTGAACCAGTCCTGTGTTCCAGAGCTGTCCTCAGAGCTGCTCCAGCAGGGAAGCACACTGACCACTCTGCACAGCCGCTCGCTCAGACATACCCTCAGTAACTCCTCTCATTTCATGAGTGAAAGAGCAAACAGCTAAAGCAAAAGTGGTTTCATCTGCTGCATGGAATCAGCAAGCCACCTAATCTGCCTTGCTTCATTCCTAGGCTTTAGCAAAATCCAGTGATTAATTCCATGTTTTCACAAAGGAGCAATGTGGAGATGGAAATGGCCAGGTCTACATCTTCTGAGCAGCATTAGGCTGCAATTCAGCAACACCCTCCTGAGACCACAGGCACCACCACGAGCTGCACCCACTTTTCCACTGACATTCCAGACCGTGGGACCTAACAGGAAAGGAAGAAGTGGAGCAGCAGTGAGACAAGTGTCTCTCTTAACCCAACCAAACAATAGCTGACACTGATTAGAGAAAAGGTATCAGTGCACAGTGTGGGTTTTCAGCAGCAATATGGGAACTTCTCCACTTAGCTTTTCCAAGGGAATTTTGGCCTTTTCAACTTTCATGTAAAACTTTAAGTTGTACAAACCTAAAAATCTATCTTGATTAAGGAGGTGAGGGGAAAAGCACCCCTTCTCCAAGTAAGTGTTTGAGGATTTCTCCTTGGCTGCTAAGGGTTTGTGTTGGGTAAAGAAATGCTCCTAACAAACCAGCATTCTTTTCCACATGATCAGAGCCAACCAGCCCCCCTGCAGGCAAAATGACCAATCAAATCAGCTTCAGATGGAAACCAATCCCCCCAGCATATAAACACAGGAATGAGACATACAAACCCATTTTTAAAGGTTTTGGTTTAGTTTTGGTTTTTATTTTTTTTTTTTTTTTAATCTCTACCAACCACTTGTGGGAAGTTTCTTGCTAGTGCTGGGACCAGTACACCAGACCAGAGCAGCCCTTCTCCTGGAGCCCACATTATCCCCTCCTCCTGCACAAAGACCCTCTGAAGACTGGTAAGTACACAAAACCATCATATTTTCTCTTCCTTTTTTCTTATTGTACAATTTGAATTGTTCTGCCCCTCATTTAATCAAAGAAATCAAGGTTATTTTCAGGGCAGAGAGTTTTACTTCTAAAGCTTGCTAAATTAAGTATCAGCTTAGACAAAATGGTTATTGATTTTTCCCCCTTAAAAAGAAGGAGATACTCTCAGGTGACCACCGTCCTAAGAGCACACAGAGCAAAACCAAAGTCTTCAAACAGTATTTTTTCAAAGTTTTTAAGATAAGTGCTGGAAAGACTGTGCAGACAAGGGAACATTTGCAAGCTCCAGCTACAGCAGCTGGCTGTCATGAAATTGGCCAAGAACTATGAAAAAGTCACCCTCACCTTGCTACACTCATAACTCAGCATTCAGCTCTATCACAAAAGAAACAAGCCTCACATCCTCAAACTTGTTTTTACCATCTCCAATTATATCTCAGACTTCAGTTTTCAATCAGCGCATTCATCCCTGTGCTTAGGGACACACAGCGAGCCGCCACCGCTGCCCAGGACACCACATATGGACATGGAGTGAACTCCACTGTCCTGCAAAACTTGGCCATTCTAGGCAAGCCATGGGAAAGTCTGCATCACACAGGGCAGGACTGCTCTTCAAAACAGCAAGTTCCTCAAAAAAAAGTGGCAGCAAACTTATATTACTGCAGCTTTACATCAAATAAAACCCTCTCTTGTAACTGTCAAGTCACTTCTCTGTTATCAGTGTTTAATTCTGCATTTAAGATTCTTTATAAGGATTTAATATATACTAGAATATTTTAAAGCTTTTACCAAGACTTTACTTAAATGTTGCTTTTTCTGCTTCTCTGAAAGTGACCAAACTACTCGGTCCACTCAAGTGCTACTTTGAAATCAAGAATTAGTTTTCCTATGGATTCTCAGAGTACTTATGTGAAAATAAACTATATATAAAATAGCTTCCTAAAAAATCAAGTATATAAGCAGCCTTGTTTTCTGTACTATAAAAGGAGACATACTCTCCTATTTTACCACCTTTTCTTTAAAGTACATTCTGCAATAAACTGTCACAGAAAGTCAAACGTACGAGCTCTCACATCCTATCCTTTATGGCACTTGCTTTGAAAAATGTAACTTGGGGTCAACAAATTCAAGTCTCCATTTTTACAAGACCTACTTATAAATGTAACAAGTCCTGAAAACTTATCTAAATTCTGCACACTGCTCAGAAGTAAGTTTTGTCACAAACTACTTCCATTCAGCTCAACGAGGCATTAGCTACAGAATCAAAAGGACAAATATGTTTGAAATGTTAACAGTTCTACTCACAACAGGATCATAAGCTTTCAACCACTGCAGCTTCTCAAGCTGAATTACTTCCTACATTTTTAAGACTGTCCGGTAATGTAAGTTATATGATTCATCAGTATTGGAAAAAACCTTCATTTCCTAATAATAATGCCAGAGCATCTTCAAGGGTGCCCATTCAGTCTCAAAATACACAATAATCTAAAAATAAGAACACACAAAATAGCCATTTTAGTAGCATGAAAAATGCCTTTAACGTTTATCTTAGTTTGTTCTTGTTGCAAAGTGCAGAGGCAGCAATTGACCTGCACAATCCCAGCTCAGAGCAGACAAGGCTTAAATCTGAAGCTTGTACATGATCATGCAAACCCAGGCCAAGTAAAGAGGGAATGTACACATCCCCAGAGGGGCATGCCACCACCTGGGTTCTAGTAAACCTTCACATGATGCTGCAGTTATAAGCAGTTTTTCCAGTCACTCCCAGAAAACAGCAGGCCCTCAGAACCACTTTCCTGTCAGAATGAAGCAGCACAGCACAACCTCTTTCAAATCCCTTCCAAGGTCAATTAGAACAGACTTTGTTAAGACTAGAAGCTGGGCAAATAAGGCAACACTGCAAAAGTCTCCCCTGAACACAACTCCTCATTCAGGCCCTTCAAAAGGTTGCAGGTGCATTTGTGCACTGAGCTGAGAACAGGATGGAAGTGTCACTTTGAATGCCTTCAACTGAGAAGGCAAATGAAAATGGAAACAGGGCTGCCAATGAGCTTCCCTGCAAGCCTACCAGAGCCCTAGGAAAAAGCTAAGCAAGAGGAAAGAAGAAGAAATCTTATCAGAGGTGGCAAGGAACAGAAATGCAATAAAGGCTGTTACAACACAAGGAAGATGATGTCAAATCAAAAAGGCAAAGCGTGGGAGATCCATGTGCTGGATCATGAACTTCAGAAATGCAAGCAACATCCCAAAGCTGTAACGCAAGGTTTTATCATACATAAATCATTAGCCAGCCAGGTCAGTTTAGAACCTGTCCCATTGCAAGAGGAATGTGAGATTTTTTTAAAAAAAATGTTGGTACTCACCCTACCTTGATTTGTCTTAGAGGAGTGTATAGAAGAAAGAAGCCAGGATGAGAGACAAGGTGATAAAAAGACTGAAAACCAAAGAAAGCTAAGAACTGACAGACACACTGGTACTGGTGATATTTTACTTTCAAGAGAAGGTAAACAGGAAGGATTAGACACAGCAAACATGTGATAAGGGACTGGTCAGCATGCCAAAAGAGGTTTAGAAAAGTGATCCCTGACAGTTCCTGTCTTTCTAGTCAAAGACTATCAGCTGAGAGATGGAAGGATAAGAAACACCCCAAAGCTTCAACAGTTGTGTAAGCCAGGAAAAGCAAAACACAGAGAATAACATAACATAAAGGTTGTTAAGAGAGAGCACTGGACTAGCCTGGATAAGAAACAGTGCATGATTGCAAGAGCAGAGACAAGCATTCTCCAACAAACACAGAATATTTCTTTTCAAGTCAAAGTTGAATGTTTTTCCTAAAACATACACTGAAATTGGAATTAATGTGAGGTCATCAAGGACCATGCCAGGCCGGGGATTCAATCAGGTGTTTCAAACTGTACTATACAACTTCATTAATTTATCACTAAAAAGGAAAGAAGGTATTTGTATTTTTTTATTATGGGCAAGGAAAGCAGTAGACAGAAGATGTTAGCACTTTTTAAATTCAAAGTCACATCTACCCTTAAATAGCCTCTGCTTCTGAGAACACAGAGGACTGATCCTCCAACCTGGGTAAGCTATTTCCCACAGGGCAGCTGCTCTTTTGCCTCTTACTCACACTCAAGTGCACTGCTCTCAGAGTTTTTTATCTGGTTTTCTCACTCCAAGAAGCTAAGACTTGTGGCTCTTAATCCACCAATAGCGCTTGAAAAACGGGGTTTTGGAACTCAAGCTTACACATTTCCAATGCTACCCCTGCCACTCAAATAGAAAACTAACATTTTCAACAGTCCTAGACTAAAAAAATCAAGAGCCCTGTACCAGTGCATAACCTGGTTAACCTCAGAATGCAAATTCACCTGCTTGAGAATCTCAAGGAGCAGAGACAGGACAGTTCTGAAGTGTGCTGTTGGGGGCTAATGTAGGCTCTCTTTCTCAAGTGCCTTCAAAATCTGTCAGGAATCAATCCTCCCGCATTGAAAAAAATCCCAAAGAACCCGATTTTTTTTCAGAGTTTAAGACAACATTAAGCAATTAATCACCACCCTAAGAAGCTCCTTAATCAACAAATCTGAGATCATACAATGCTGACAGCATTTGCTTTAAGTCTGTAATATTCAAACACACTGCCTTAGCACTAATGTGAAGATCTGAAATGCAGCCAAAAAAGAGGTACCATCTTAAGAATGTTTTCCCTTTTTTCTTAATGCACGTTAACACCACAGAAAAGGCTTCTGTCACCAATCAGTCAGCATCAATCATTTTCACAACATGTATTTGTTTTGTAAACCCAAATCGCTTAGAGTCTACAAAGCAGATCCTGCCCTCAAAGTACCACAGGAATTTACAGAAAAACATAAGCTTTTGGTTGTGTTTCATTGCTTTTGGTTTTTTGCTGGTTTGCTGGTTTGTCTTGAAGGCATGATGCACTCAGAGGCATTTTGTTCTGCAAGTGTTCTCTGTTCAAACAAAGCAGTGTTTTTGTAAGTACTGCTTACTCGAAGATGATAAAACCAAGGCACTGTTCAGAGCTCATTTTGAGCATGGTCCCCATCATCCTTCCCATTCAGAGACACCCATTTCCCAGCTCCTTCACGGCCTCCAGAAGGACTCGTCTTAATCTTACCATGGACCGTGCTCGACAGACAAGGCACTGATCATTGGATTACTGAAGCACGTATGATTGCATTCAGGTTACTGCACAGCTAGAGTGAGAACTGCCTTTCAGGGGGCTGTACAGCAGCTGAAGAGCCAACCCAGTGAAGGTGAGGAGAGGTCACGCTGTAAACTGGATGGACAACAATCAAAAGCCCCCAAGATAAGTAGCCTGGTACCATACACCAGGAGAACCTCGCTAAGTCCACTATAGTCTCTGACAGGGAATGGTTTCAAAATATTCCTCCTGGGAGATGTGAACTGGAAAACTAAAAATAAGAGGAAAACCACTGAATTCCACTCAGGCCATCATCTACTCTATCTCCCTCTGACTATGGCATGGATGGAAGTAATAGCTGGATGGTTTTGAGAAGCAACAGAAGGAAAACAAAACCTTAGCTAAACAGTCACAGTGATGTCAATCCTCATGTCTCACTAGGCATTAAACACAGCAAAAGAATATTCTGTAGTCACTAAAATTTGGCTGAAGATTAAGCAGTCATGTAAACTGCTGGTTTATGGGATCAAAGATCACAAGACAAATTCTCATCTACCATAAATTCATTCTGAATTTCAGGATCCTTACTTCTAATGCATTTCAAGAGAAAACTACGATGGCACTGTTGAAGGGAAAAATCCAATTTCTCAACAAAAAATGTAATCGGCTGAAACAGCCATCATTCAAAGGAAAATCAAAACTGATAGGAAACCAAAACTGACTAAATACACCATGTGTAATTATCACTTGCAGAATTTACATTGATTTTTTAATTCTCTGTGGTACTACAAACAAGCTTTCACACAACCTTCTTTAAACAGGCTGTACACATCATTAAGTCTCTATTTTAAAATTAAGTACAAGTTTGTGTAATCTGTCCTAGGTGAACCTTAAACATCCAGCCTTTAAAAAATGTATGGATCTGAGTGACCACCGTCTTTTCAAAAGACTTTCACCAGCTCTGGTGAATTCCACAAGCTCTGAGGTTTAAAAACAAACAAAGGAGCCTAATATGTCAAATACCTACAGGTATCCATTTTGTTTCCCATATCTGCAATTCCACCCTAATTCCTACATGCTTGCTCTCCTATTTTATTTGGTCATTAATAGAAATTGCATTGCTCATGCAGACTAGACTAGAAATTATGTCTCAGTGTATTTTCTGTATTGGTCTAGTGCCCTCTTTTTACCTGATCCTTACATAAACAACCTCAGACTCCCGAGAGCAGCTCTGCCCTGAATACTGTAATTCTGTTTAACTGGACATGGTGGGCGCAGACAGCAGACAATTCTTGAGCTACGAGACTCAGAAAGGGCTAGTACCTAAAGTACAGCATTCCCCTAAAATGCATAAATATGTTACAGAAATAATATAATAAACATTCTTTCCTTAGTACTATATTACTGTTAATAGTATTCAAAATAATTCTGGTACATTATTATAACTCTGCCCAAAAAAAGCTACAAAATCTGATGTAATCAGCAAAATTCAGCTTCTTTTCACACACAGTATGCCTAATCCCATCCCACTCACCCCTAAAGAATTAAAGCATGTGACTCTAATGTAAATTTAGGAAGGTAAAGTATGAAATTTATCTTTAAAGAACTAAGCAGGGAGAATTTGAGAAGCAGTCAGATTTTTTAAACCTAATCTTTTTTAGCAAAGTATTACCACAAACAGTGGTAAATTCCTCTCCAGGCTCCTGACTTAATCTTCTCTGGATTGCAATGTATAAGCCCTCCTTTGTTGGCTGCAGTATTCCTACCCCTGCTGATGTGTCAGAAGCTGTGAACATTAGGCAAAATACAAATATGTGGCACCGTATCACTTTTTTTTCCTTTATTCTTCGTTCTAGAAGATGACAACAGATGTGCTAGAGAGCAATAACACCAAATCCAGCGCTCCCCTGCTGACTCAGAGATACCTGAGGCTGGTGACCAAGGATGGACACAGCACGTTCCAGATGGCCGGCGCCCAAGGCGGAGGCGTGGCGTACCTCCGAGACGTGTGGGGGATACTCATGGACATGCGCTGGAGATGGATGATGCTCGTCTTCTCGGCTTCCTTTGTCATTCACTGGCTGGTCTTTGCAGTGCTCTGGTATCTGCTGGCTGAGATGAATGGGGACCTGGAGCTGGACCACGATGCTCCACCTGACAACCACACTATATGCGTCAAGTACATCACCAGTTTCACAGCCGCCTTCTCCTTCTCGCTGGAGACACAACTCACAATTGGCTATGGCACCATGTTCCCAAGTGGGGACTGTCCCAGTGCCATTGCACTGCTGGCAATCCAGATGGTCCTGGGGCTCATGCTAGAAGCCTTCCTCACAGGTAATCCTTCCTACTGCATCTTTACACGCAATAGGTGCAACCACTGGATTAAAGAATAGAGCTAGAAATAAATACTGTTCATTTTGATATATGAAAGAACAATTAAAGTAGCCACTATAAGGATGACGAGATTTCAGCTATGTAGTACTAAAAGTTAAACACCTTTAATCAACAAAAGACAATATCTGGACTTAAGAATTTCACTATTCAGTGGAAAATACTTGTGGGAAATCACTGCATATCACTCTCCATCATTTATTTCTTATACCATTCTCTCTCTCAGCTATTACCATAGAATTACAATATTTAAAGTCAATTTGTTTTGACTTTAAGGTATGCTTTTGTCTAACTGAGCTATCTTCATTGATCTTTATGTCAGTGTTTATGTATTCCTCAGTACCCAATGAAATGAAAGTTTTTACAATATCACAGCTGTTTTGAGATATTTTAAGTTATTTAAAATATTCTTCATGTTTAAAGTAATTCAAAATACTTTGAAAATACACATTAGTTTACTGTGTATTAGAAAGAGCTTCTACAGTGTAAAATACCAAGATCAGTTCCTATTACCAATTACAGTAAGCTGGGGCAAGCTAACAGCCTCCTCAGAGCTACAGTTAACTTCCGAGTACTAATAAGTGAACATAATTTAGAAAAACACGCATTTTAGGAAAGCTATACTTTTGTGAACAAAAGCAGGTTAGCATGATGCCAACCTAGGAGTTTTCAATCGTGGTCTTTCCAGCCTCAGCCTGCTTCTGCTCCCTTGGAGCCTGCAGGGAACCAGCCCAGGCCCTGTGCTCACACTGAGTTTGCTCTTTCCCGCGCTCCAGGTGCTTTCGTGGCCAAGATTGCACGTCCAAAGAACCGGGCACTCTCCATCCGCTTCTCGCGCTCTGCCGTGGTCACACACACCGAGGGGAAGCCACACCTCATGTTCCAGGTGGCCAACACTCGCTCCAGCCCCCTGACCAGCATCCAGATCTCTGCTATACTTTACCAAGAACAAGAGAGCGGGCAGCTGCACCAGACTAGCATTGACTTCCACCTGGACAGCGTCACTGCGGACGAGTGTCCTTTTTTCATTTTCCCACTGACCTACTACCACTCCATCACTGCATCCAGCCCGCTGGCTGCTCTCCTTCAAAGAGAAGCTCCTCACCACTTTGAGCTGGTCGTCTTCCTGTCAGCTGTGCAGGAGGGCACGGGAGAAACGTGCCAGAGGAGAACATCCTACCTCCCGTCAGAGATCCTGGTGTACCACCGCTTTGCCTCCCTGCTAGCCCGCAATGCCAAAGGTGAATACCAGATCAAGATGGAGAATTTTGACAAGACTATTCCTGAGCTCCCAACTGTAGCTGACTCAAAGAGTCCCAAAAGGACTGACAAGGAGATCCGCATCAATGGACAGCACACCGACAGCTTCCAGCTCTCTGAGACCGGCCTCACGGAGTAGAAAGAACACACCTTGAACTTTGTGCTTTTTTAATTATTATTACATTAAACTTGTGGGTTCCACTTAAAAACTTACTTCCTTGCCTACCCTGCCATATTCTAGTGATCTCTCTCATGTAGTCCCATCCTTTTGATTACAACGTGATACACAGAGTGAAGAGAACTTGTGTGCCCACCGAGAGAGGCTGCATTAACCACCCAGGATGAAGTCAGGTGCATGAATCACAGTACTAATTCTTGGGAAATCAGAAGAGCTATCTGCTGAATTCACCAGACTATGATTAAAGCTGCACTGACCCAGAAAGGAGAGATCTTCACAACTCCCAAAGTCACAATTAACCAGCTTATGACGAAATGGACAACAAAAGCAGAAAACAACATGGGGTCATTCAGTAAACACATGAGTTCTGGTCTAAGTAACTGTTCATCCAAGAGCCTAGCTTTCCTATTCTCTTAACTCTTTGGGAATACAGACTTGCGTCATTTTTCAGATGGCTGAAAGTCCTGCCAGTCTCCCATGGCAGTGAACAGCACTCTGGCTGTGCTTATTCAGCAAAATTGTAAATACTAAGTGCAGTTCTTCATTCTGCCAAATAAGAAAACATCTCACTCCCAGACAGGTCTATGAAGACACGATAAAAAATATCTGAGAGTATATGACAAATACTGCAATTGAATTTTTTTTCTTGTTTGAAAACACTGAATAAATTATTTAGTAGTGGAAAAAAAAAAAAGACTTTTTAATGAATGAATGTAGGTGTTTTTTTTAAAGGCCCATATAGTCCACGTTTTCACCTTTGCATTGCTTGTCTCAAGTATATCTTGACCCAGAAAAATGCACTATATATATGAAAAGTAGAACTGCATCCACTGATATTTTATGCTTTCTAACATCAATCTTTGCCTGTACACACACCACAAAAAATATTTAGAGACACTTGAATCAATTTTGAAATAAAAAATCAGAACAAACTATACATGAGACTTCTGTATTTAAGTGCCTCATAAACCTACTGCAATTAAGATGGCATTCTGAAGCCTAAATAATCTAAGATGTTAAAGGAAAAACGCAACGACAGATTTCCAAGCTCTCAACGAAAGCAGTGCCCGTTAGGTGTTCATACCTGAACACTCAAGTACAATTAAAATAAAGTTACCTTTCAAAGACTTTTCCTAGAAACCTAGATGGCATAAACAGCAACTTGCACTGACAACAGCATAAGACACTACCAAATACACTTCCTCTCAACTTCACCCCAGTGGTTATCAGCAGGATAAATGGCCTCAAGCTGTCTGATGAGATAATTTAAACTGAATTCTTCTCAAGTCACAAAACTGTTCACTGAAGTGTGTTCATAACCCAAATGGGGTCAGCAAAAAAGCTCCTTTGGTTTAGGGTTTGGGGAAATGGGAAGCCACCCCACACATGGTCAGGGCAGAAGAGCCACATTATTTTCAATGGAGCTCTCATTCCAAAAGAGTTCAAGTGTTGCCTTCTCCCACTGCTGACCTTAGAGAGATTATGACCGACACTTCCAAAATCTTTTTCAAACTTAATTCTATGGACAAACATTCACGATTATTGTGGAGCTTGGAGAGCAGCACACTATCAAGTTACTCTGCCTTCATCCCTTTTCATCACAGTTTTTTTAGTTGTTGACTCATACACAGTTTAAAGAGTCCTTTTCCATCTTTGTGTCAACGTTAATAATTTTTAATTACTTCTTGCATTTTTCCACGTTCCCTATCAATGTAAGACATTGATAAGAGTCCTACAAATTAAAAGCCAGTGTAAGAGCAGTAGAACAGATCCCATGTCAAGGCTGAAATAGGGCAGGATGCTGTGTGAGGTACTGAGTATTCCATTTGACAGTATTCTGGGTGAGGCATTATTTTTTCCATATATCACATGGGACTACAATCTCATGATTTAGAGCCACAGGTATACAAAGCTATTTCTAATTTTAATTCATAGCTAATAAAAGGTGGGCTGTTTTGTTTGATTTCTACATGACTTGATAGATTAAAGTTGTCCTGGTTTTAAAATAATTTTCTCTTTATAGGTTTGGTTTAAAAGGGAGTACAACAGCAAGTATAAAGAAAAAGTAATGTTGTTAGTATATGCTAAATGCAATCTTCAAATATTACATTTTGGAATCAAAGCTGAATGATAGTGAAAAAGCAAATTAGACAAAGGACTGTGCAGTTACTACAGAACAATGGCAGAAAATACATTAATATTGCTTTTACAGTTCCAGAGAACCGGTGAACAAGGATGTCTGAAAGCACTGTAAATATGCCATGGTCTAAACTGGAGTAGAAGCCTAGGAAAATGGTTGATGGGCTCTGATGCACCAACACAGCACTCCATACTTTAGCACAGAAAGGGCAAACTGGGGATGAACCTTCTGCAAATGCAACTCCTGCCAGCAAGGCAAGGCAGGAGAACAAGCCAGGCAGAGTGAGGGAAAGTACAATTCAAAGGAATTCAACATCCTTTTTATAGCCACTTGAACAGGCCTTTCATAGTCAAGTCTTCTGAACCTAACCAAAACCCACACAAAATTCAACCAGGTTCCACAACTGACTTACTAAGAGGTTTGTTTAAACTACATAACAGCTATTCATTACCTGTTTGTAACTGCTAGTAACAGATCAAATCCCTTCAGCTTCTAAGCTGGTATCAGTCAGGAGGTTGCACAGAAAATTAAGTAGCTTTTATGAAGAGACAGACACACTCAAGAAACTTGCCCCTTTTCTTTGCTAATGACCTCAGCCTTCTAAAAACAATCTGGGTTCTACGTGAAATCTGTCAGAACTGTGACAATCTGCAACAGAAACTTGCAAATACTTCATGCATCGTCAATCTGCATGCTTAAACCAGGAACAGATACTCTTTATGCTAAGAATCAGTCAAATGTGACCTTGCAAACTGTTGTGAGCACTGAAAAAGCAATCATTAATTTTTAAGAACAGCATACTGATCATATTTGAGAAGTATTTTTTAAATGTCTATTACTTTTTTAGTCTCTATTTTTAATTGAGGGTTCTTGCATTGTCCTCCATTACAAATACCCAGAAGGGTTTACATATTTGATCTCTTAATAATTCTCTAATAGGCTCATCCAGAACAAAGAACATGAGAAAGTTGGCAACTCAGTAAATTACATAATCTGAATCCAAGGCCCTATGAAACAGCAAGGAAAAACTGAAGCACGGTAAAATTACAGAATAAAATCCTAAACTGAGTTTAACCAAGGTAACAGAAACCAGCCCAGGCATCTGTTAAAGCATGTGAGCCTGTATGTCAATTCCTCTCCCTTCAGCTTCCATAGTTTTACATGGATACCAGTGCTTGCCATTAACCTGGGACTTCTTTTTGCGCATCTGCATCCCTCTCTCACGCTCAAACTATTTTGTCATTGGAAAACCATTATATAGCAATAATTGTCATTAACCAAGGCTTGAATCAGAACAGACCAACACTTTCTATCAATATTTCTGTGCTCTCCACCTTATCTCTTTGGAAGTAAAGGGGAGAGAAATGGTCTTCCCACTTACTGCAACATTAACCTCTAACACAGCAATATTATTGTCAAAACAATATTTTTATGATAAAACTCCAGGAAGACTGAAGGTCTTTTACCTCTCATACTGACTAGCAAAGAAATAAAAAATACTACGAAAGCAATTAGGTACGCAAAAAGCTCCATAATTCGAGAATAAGCACATCATCTCTCACAATAAGCTTCCAACAAATTGCATCAAGGACACCATCTTCCCCAGAAACAGTTCTTGAAAGACTCATTCAGCCCTGACCACTAACAGTTGCTACGAACACAAAATGCTCTACACTAGCTACAGATTAACCTCTGGCAGAAGTCAACTTCTGTAAGGACATTTTGCACATTGTAACTTCTCTTCAATTTCAACTGACAAATACATCTGCTCTTATACCAATATGCAATATTTTTATCTGTTTTTATCAGAAACGTGTTATATTCTGTAACCTGGAACTGGAATGGTTGTATTTCTAATCACAAGAACAAAAACAAGCTAAATAAATAAAATTAAACAACTGTAGTAGACGCTATTTCTAGATCCATTCTTCTTTTGTAAAAAATGCAGTCCCAAAATCTCGGTAGTACTCACTTTTTCCCATTTTCATTTTTTCCTAAAAAATTTCTGAATATAAAGATACGTGGAAAATCTGAAGTTTCACTACGGACATTCAAAACTGGTCAATCTCTGACCATTATCAAATTATTTTCTAGAACTATCCTCTTTTTAAAGAAGACAATGAGGAAAACATACACATCTTGATTTTGTGTTGACATTCAACTTAACAAGCAGAAAGAGAAAAGCCTCTTTAAAAGCTGTGAACATTAATTCCTATATGGAGAACTGGAAGGGCTTTGAAAGCAAACTCCTATGGCACGTGTGTCACCATGGTAATATGGAAAATTACAAATACGGCAATTTATGGTACTCCTACTACAAAAATACCAACAGCTATGCAGGGATTAAAATACATTCCTGTCAACTTCTAACTGCAATTGGATCTATTTGGGTTTGTCTTCAAATTCAACCTGCAATTATCTCTTCTAATCTTTGCTTTCTCAGCTACATAGCCTCCTTGATAATATGCCAAGACTCCTCTAGCAAAGCCCAAGACTCCTTGGGTACTAAATAGAGAAGACACATTGTCAGTAAGCTCTTGCTAGTACAAAACCTCTCAGTAGGCAGAGCTGTGCTCCATGCACATGGAAACATGCCATGGAGGAAGAGAACAGGCATCCCAGAGAACAAACAGCGCACGAGCCCGCACAGCAAAAGTCACTGCAGCTCCCAGCAAGCCAGAGCTGCCCTGATGTTCCCATCACCTTTGGAATGTCTGTTTCATCTCCAAGATGACAAACCCATTCCAGCTCAAGTTCAGCAGGATGTTCAGATGTACTGGGCCACAATTAAGGATCCAGCATTCTGCCAGAACGTGGCCTGTGTGCAGCATCTCAGAAACAGAATAGGGGAGGAACAAGAGACAAGAGCAGATAACCAGACTGAGCAGGAGGTTCAGATGATGACTTAACTAATTTGATCAGCAGTAAATCCATCAGCATGGGAACCTCAGGACACTGCTAGGATCTCTCTTACATTAGCAAGCATTTAAAAAAATTCAAGTTCAAATGGTCAGGAAGTCCTGGGTACCAAAACAGCCCACACCAGGAATGTTTAAAGCTGCACTGAGAAAAGGTGTATTACCCCAGCACACCTGTTCATCAGCAAAGGCTTCTTTCAATGAGGTACAGCAACTTAGTTCCAGTTGGAGACATCACAACTGAATTAAATAAACAGAGCCTACTTACTCCACATGTTTCTCATCTAGCACACTTAAATGTCCAATAGCGAGAACAACACAAAGTAAGAGAAACATCACTTTGAGAACACACTTAGCAACCTGGCACAGTATCATGAATCTTGTATCAACAATATACTTGGAGCAATAAGAAAGGCTGATATATGTACAGGTCCCTTCCCCCAAACACACCCTGCTCCTCCCTCCCATTTTCTGCCCACACAGTAACAAAACCATACCTGGATCTTTTCGCCCTGGTTTTTCAAAGCGTCTGTCTCCCCTAGAAAGGCAGAATAGAAGTTTCAAATAAGGTTTTGGAACTACTCCAAAAACTCATTTTAGGTATAGGTTTTGCTGGTTTTCTTTACTTGGTGGGAACTTTTTTTTTAATCAGAGCTTGATGGACAATACCTTTAGAGGTCCAAGCGACAACTGAAATTTTCAGGAACACCAATACACACACGGCCCTTGGGAACTGGGTATGTTTTCAAATGTGCCCCTAAGTACTGTGAACAATGTCAAGACTAAAACTGAAGCAAATCCTTAGCACCAGCACTTCCATTGCAACTGTCGTAATTTATGTTCTCTTAAAGCAGTTAGCTCCTTCCTCCCAGGAACTCAGCAGAAAAATTCTTCGCAAGAAATGTTCTTTTACTTTCTCCAGAGGCTCAAGAAACATTACTGCGTTTGACTCCATCTTAAAAATTCAGACACTTCACTCACAGATATAACTAATTAACTTTCCTAAAGTGTTTTTATGGAGTCAAAAGGCACAAATGGAAGCTGAATAGATGTGTGTAAAAAACTTTAAGGGCTGGAGTTCTGTTACCTTTCCTCCCAACTCTGTGATCTGTGCATTTCCCTGCCCCCTCCTCGCCCAAATCCACCCTCCACTTCATCAAAACTTCTTTGGTAGAAACCGCTTTCTCCTCGGCCTCTGCCTGAAAAGACAAAAAACACAAGTGTTTGTATAAATAATTATAGAAGTTGAAAGAATTAGGTAGGTTTCCCTTTCCTGGTGTCCCTGAGAACTCATCTTGCAGTCTTAAGCCCCAGTGAAATTACCTGGGACAAAAGGAAAAAGGAACAACATCTGAAGAAAACCTTATGCAAAAATTCTTACCAAGAAGTGCAAGACCAGACAGAACAGGCAAACAATTCTGAAATAAATACAGTGCAGAAAAACACAGATACTTACCCAAGAGGAATTGCCAAGTAAGTATGCATTGTTCACACAACATCCACACTGCACATGTGCGCTTCACATGTAAAAATCAGATGACTTTTAACAGCAAACTTCAGTATAATGGCACCGCACTGTGGATGTACTCCTAACTGTTACTGTCAAGGGTCATAAAGGAGAAGAAAGCTTCACCACTATTAAATTCTAGCGACTGCCAGCAAAAATCTCCTCCAGGATCAGTGGGAAGAAAAGAAAGATCACAGGATGGCTATAGGCAGGTCAGAATGGAGAATGACATTAGCTATAGATTAAACATTATCCCACTGACCTTTTCAATAAATGACTCTCTATAGGCAACTACCAAGTACCAAGGCTCAAGCCAAAAAAACTTACAGATAGATTCTCAAGCAAAACATGTCCAAGCACATCTTCAGGGCTTGAGAATCCACGGGTTGTTTGGGTAAAAGAAAACCAGCCCCACACAAGAGAAGAACAAGACCCACATATATCCCCCTAGCCCTTCAAAACAACTTCCAGCACTGGTTAAATTAATGGCTGGGGTGAAGTTTCCAGATCTATGAAAGGTAAACACTGTGTCACACAGTGCTCCAGTAGAAGAAATAGCACCTTTTTAATCAGCTAATTTACCATTTCAAGATCGCATGGGAAGAAGATGAACAAGTGGAATAGCTATCAGCTAGTTGTCAGGATAATGTCTTGTCTATATACACATGCAGTCTCTACAGTCAAATTCTAGAACCTAAAAAGCAGCTGGTAACAGGAATTCTTGGCTGAATAAGTATCTCAAACATCAATCTTTTCCTATTTCTCTCTTCCTGGCTTCAAGGCAAAAACACCTCAAAGCACGAGGTGCAAACCTGGCCAGGGATCTGCAGGAGTAAGACAGAATGACCAAATGAAACAGGAAACAACTTCAGAATGAACTGCAGTTCTTGTAGTCTTCTGGAGAAAGTAGTAATAAAAAGCCTCTACATTTAAAATCTAAAGACACCTGGATGCATCAAGGAAATCATGGCATGTTTCAGTATCTTATGGATAGAAAAATTTGAAATAATGAAGACAGTTGTAACAGTTTCTCTACTACTCTATACAAAATCTCTTAGAACGGGTGGCAGGAGAAAAGGGCAGAAAGGTGCTTTTCAGGCAGAGAAAAAGAAAAGTGATCCCTAGACAATCCAGTCGGGATCTGGACACAACTGCTTTAGTATCAGGCAGAACAGGTTGCAGAGTGTATAAGGAACAATTTTAACATCCTCTTTAGACAAAACTATCCTGTTCTATCACCAGCAAAGCTGATCACTGGCAGATCTCCCAGAAACACAGAGAGGCAGCTTTCCTTACCACAGAGTTTTGAGGATGCCTAAGTTCAGATGAAGACTGGACAAACTCTGAAAAGGTCTGGTTCAGGAAATATGCTGAGCTGCAAGCATCTGGCAGCTGAGCCTCCTCACCTTTGTGTTTTTCTCAGTCCTTACTCTGTTGCCAAGATGCCTTCTTTTGG
Source organism: Hirundo rustica (assembly GCF_015227805.2). NCBI lineage: Eukaryota > Metazoa > Chordata > Aves > Passeriformes > Hirundinidae > Hirundo > Hirundo rustica. Next base: position 6,585,347 of record NC_053459.1, on the reverse strand, counting down.
CTGTTGCTAGACTGTGGACACTTGAGTGTCCAGTCTAGCAACTCAGGTTGAGCAAGCCCATGCCACATTCAGCACAGCTGTTTTTACTTGAACTCAGGGAGAAGCAGAGGAGCTGACTGAGCACTCAAGGTAAGAGAGGAGAAATTAGTATCAGACCTATGAGAGTTATTAGAAACACCGTCGCTATGGCAAGTCTGATAACACAAGGCTGACCAGAGTCACAAGTGTAAAACAAGTTGCAAAGGCAAGAAACAGGAAGAGGTGATAGAACATCAAAACCAGAATGTTTATCCAGTTAAAGCATTATGGGTCCCCTAAAATCCTGGAAAAGGACTCAGTTTTCATTCTTCACAAATAAGTCAGAAAAGTTTCAGCAGTTCATGCAATAGCAATCTTTGCCTAATTTCTTCACTACAGGAAAGCTCCCTTCCTTCCTCTCACAAGAGATAATAAAGCAAAAACTGTTCATAGAGTCAAAACAGAACAAAGGCACTGACTCATCTCCTGTCTCTGAGGCAGCAAAGGTGGGAAGCTGCACACACTTTCCCAACAAAAACAAAGCTGGCTTGTACAGGGAGCAGCAGCAGCACTTCAGGGCTCTCCTTGCAGGGTGAGCAAGGGTGAGGGCATGCTGCCTGCTGGGAGCAGACACACAGCACCAGAGCCACAGCGCTGGCAATATGGGACATTTCACCAGCAAATAAAGCAAGTGTCATGTACAAGAGCAAGAATCAGTTGTTTTACCAGCAGCATGGCTCATGGCCATTTAAAAGTATGTGAAATCATAGCCTGAGAAACCACCCCCCACTCAGCACCCCTGTATAGTGGTCCAACAGTATTTCAATTGTGCTCAGCCAACCAAACAGTCTGAATTAAAAGATAACCTTGCAAAATGTCCAAACAACTGATCTCAGGCATTCAGGTTAAAGCTGCCTGTGGGGTCACAGCACTCAGCTGCCAGCTGCAGTGATACCACATAATACTGGGCAGGACTACTGAAGCCATCTCTCCCCTGGCTGTGTTTGCCACCCTATCCCTGTGTGGGAACAACAAACGCCCATCCAGCAGAAGCACATGTGCAGCCCCAGCAGACACCAAGCAGACCACAGGGTGAGAAGCACCAAACAGATCCTACCAAGCTGCAGAAGAGAAGTCAAGGGAAACTGTGGCGTGCAAAGTCAGGCATTCAGCAAGTACTATGTGGGTGGGTCTGAGCTGAAAGGGCACACTAGGGCACAGCTAACGCTTGTCACCGGGTGCAAGAGAAATGCCTGTAGAGAGGATAAAACTGCACATGTAAGCACACCCTATGACATCATGCTTCTGTACTCCCTGGCTTATTTTAAACACAAGGGCACTTCTGAAAAAAAAAAAAAATACCTGGCACACAAGCAGCAGACTAAGTGCATATGTTGCACAAAGTACTGAATGCAAAGTCAATAAATGTCAAAAAACCCTTCCATTTAATAACGAAGTGGAGCAAATGTGTCATTTGTATTTCAGTAATTTCTCAAAAACCCCAGGATGAGGACATCAATCCACTGGACACTGCAATCATAACAGCTAAGTCTCTAACCTGAAAAACAGACAAGTTTGAATTTAAGACATAAGCAGGAGGGTAAGAAGCAGCACGTACCATCAATCTAATTGTCATTACAAAAAAACCCCAAAAGCCTGTAGAATATAAGAAGTAAATTATTGAAATTACAGCATAACTGGAGCTTCGGATCTACAATCAAAGCCTTAATACTCTTTGGGAAAAAAACGAGTAACTGTAGTTCAACTACTGCTGTTTAGATATGCGAACATCACACTTTCACACCATTGACACACTTTCCAACAGCGGCAAAAACAGATTACAAAGGGCAAAGAGGGTGGGTGGGGAAAGAGCTCTAATAGGAAGCAAAAGACTCTTCATAACAGTCTTAACCAAAAGGGAGAACAGCTACAAAACAAAGTGCCTGTAAGCTTACAGCCCATTCCAGGGACTATTTAAATCTCTCCTCATCTGAGGCTCTTATTCATGAATGTTGACATTCCAGTCCTGCCAGCACAAAGCACAGGGCTTAACTGCACACCACAGGGAGCTCCCAGGAAAACAAGTCAATTAGAAAAGAGTCACGTGCAGTACTTGGTTTCTTCAGAGACTACAATTTCTTTTAAGAAATTACAAAAATCCCACCAAACCAAAAATCAAAGCAACTTCCAAGCAAGTAACCACGTTATCATCACAACATAAATGCTGTCAGTGAAAGTTGGGGTAACTCCCCAGAAAATATTTACTGAGTGTTATCTTGAAGTTTTTAACACTGGTAAGTGAATCCCATTTAGAGTTCTACTCATAACACTCCTTCACCAGCATTTCTTTGCCCTGCCAATCCACCACAGATTGCTTCTCGTGTTCTCAAATGCTGGAACACAACTCCCTGATTTGTGCCTCAGTCAGGAAACTTCATTAACAAATCTAATCACACATGCAAAGTCCTCTACAAAGCTGCTGTGCTGCAAGTCCCTTCAAGACAGAAACCTCATTTTGGTAAAGCCGAAGCCCACACTGACTCGGCAGGAGCTTTGCTGCATACAACTGTCTAAAGTTCATGGAAAACTGCAAAAAACCTTTTGAACCCAGGCAGTTCTGCAGTGTAATAAAAACGTTTTCCAACTGTTAAGTGAGGCAGCTCATTTAGCGAACGTACTCCCAAGAAATTTCAAGTCCTTTTCAATGTAACTTGAAAAAACAAAATTGCATTTAAAGTCTGCTACTTACAAGCAACATTTTTGTAAACGTCAACAGTGCTATACTGAATTTTCATAAATAACTATGGGAAAAAAAGTCCTTGGCTGCAACAGCTTATATGTATAATTATGAAAATGGTAACATTTTGTTTAGGCAGAAATCTAAATTTCTTTGCTGAGATTTAGAAACTTTGTGAAGTACCATCATGCCTAGAACCCAATACTAATAGCTCGTGGGAAGAAGAGCAGAAGAGTGGAAGAAACAAGCAGCAACCAGGATCAATGAAAGATGGAAAGCTCAGAAAGCTGAAGAAATTTACTGCAGAAATGTGTCCTTTACAGCTTAGTCAGAGCAGCCTAACAAGCACACCATATAACAATTCCAGCACATTAAAAGATCAAATTAGGACAAAACAAGAAAGCAAGTGAAAACTATTATTTTTGCAACAAAGTTCTTGCTAGCATTTCTTAACAAATCTTAAATATGAACTATGAATATGAACATTCAGCAGCTTTCAAAGAGCCTTAATACTGCATACATTTTAAGTTCTGCCCACTAAAATGTAAGGAATCAAACTTTACTGCCAAACAAAACAGTCATGCATACAAGTAGATTCAATAATAGAATCAGTAGATTAGAAGCCATATTCTGCCACATTTAGCCTTATAACATCATTGAAACTAGTGGGGGCAGTTAAACAAACAGCCCACTGCTCATTGCATAAGCATAGCATTGTTAATAGTGCAGCAAGAAAACAAAGAGAAATTTGACAAAAGTAAGCAAAATAAAGGGTTTGCCAAATTAGAAATGGTCAAAGTAGCTTGATACTGAAACTAGAGAGCACACTAGCAGGTGTATAATCTCCCATCACCAAATTTTAAGCAGCAATAATTTAATTTGCAGATACTATAAATTAGAGCTTCCTACTATTCTAAATGCAACCCATCATGTTTATATATAATGCCCCCAAAAAAAGAGTGTGCACGTTGAAAGGGAATTGCTGAGATAAATTCTGGGTTTAACAATTTGATTTGACTTTAGCAATATGGCTTCAGGACATCTTCTCCATTAATCTGCAAATGTTTGAGGTGATCCTGGATGAGGCATCAACCACAATGATGCACTAAAGCTGGAAAGACTCAAATGTCTCCCGAATTCAATTACATCTTTCTATTCACCGTTCACACACAAGATGTTAACAAATGAAGATGGCTTTTCAGAACACTGAACACAGCCTACTACAACCTTGATGTTTTAAACACACTCGTAGACGTTTTTTCTACCCTCTCCCTATAAATTGGTTTTATGCTTTTAACAGAGTTATTTCTAAAAATTCTAACCAAAGAATTTCATATTCCACCCCAAAACTACCTTTGCCTTTTGTTTTCCCACCCACCAACCTGGCAAAGACGTTTAACAGAGATACCACTTGTGCAGTAAGACGTGCAGAATCATCACTGAACACAATATTCATTCTCCAGAACCACCTTGTTGGAAATGTTTCAAAGCTTTAAGCAAAAAGACACTGAGCATGAGAACATATGGTTCTAGCCAAGCTCCACTTCAATATCTCTGAGCAGCTTTGACCAGGATCACCTGGATCCATTGCAGCACATCCCACTGGCAGCTCACCTCGACCTCGAGAGGAACTTCGACCTCGAGGAGCCCCCACCACCGTTCCTCCTCCACGTCCCGTCAACCGCAGGACAGCAGCACTGTTTACAGACATCGAGAAATTTCTCTGCCAAGAAGAAAGAGTCACGGTCAGATTTGACTGGAAAAACCTTCACAAAGAAACCACAAACAAATACACAAAAAAAAAAAACAAACCAAACTAAACCAAAAAAAAAACCACCAGAAACATTTAGCATTATCTTAAATTTGGCTTTGTTTTCGTTATAAATTCTCTGCAATTAACACTAGAAAGTTAAAGGATTCCATGCACATGTGAGCAGCTGAAGTAGTCTATCAAAGGATCATGGTCAATATTGCCATTTTCAAGTTACTTAGCTGAGATTTCTATGCTCTGAAGTAAGCATTTGAACACCTATTCCTTTATCAGGTGATGGCAGCACAGAAGCCATCAGAACATCAGCAGTGTCAAACATACATTCTGCTGCAAAAAGAGACTGGCACCTGCCTATACTTGACACCAACAATTAATACCAAATCTAAACTTACTTCTTAGGCAAAGCAGGAAAATGTAAAGACCAAGAGAACTTGAATAAAACTATACACACACCAATCTCCTTTCCAAAAATAAGTCTTTTTATTCTCTAAATATCACAAGACTAACATATTTTAGGAAAAACTCAGTGTACTTAAGGCTTCCAAAATTTAAGTGACACTCATTTTCGCAAGAAAATAAACACCGGTATAATATAACTTTAGCTTAATATTAAACAATTGCTAAAGAATAAGCTATTTCAATAAAGAATGGATAAATACAGCCAACTCTGACCCTATTCTCTGAGCACAAACACTTGGGTCAAAGAATTCAGAAGCATGTTCAGGAACATTAACAAGTAAACCTGAATTGACACAGACTTTCTAAATGCAAGGTCTGAAAAATTAGAATGCACAGGACTCCAAACAGCCTTATATCAGGCTTCTTGAAAGGAACTTAAAGCCAGCAAGGTGCTTACATCAACTCATGTGAATTACTATGACTTTGAAGATCTTCAGAGAACAATGAGACAAGTGATCATGTACTATTTAAAATCTAAATCACTAACATCAAAGCCAACAGGAGTTTTAATACATTACAGAAACGACTTGATATGTGCTCCCTACAAAAGTAGATCTTCCTTCAAGAGAGAACCGGTAACTAATTAGACTTGAGGGGAAAGAAAAAATGCAGTCATGCATGGCAAAAAAGCAAGGTCAGCCTCCAGTAGATCTGTTTTCTGAGCTAGCTCTTAAAGTTGAAAGCAACCATTTCAACAGCAAGCCAAAAGGAACCACTTCCATCTGCCTATGAGCAAACCAGCCCCTTTCTGGGTGTTGATACTTCTGGGTTTTTGTGAAGCACTGAAATATTTCACTACAAAAACATATTTAAGCTATTATCAGAATCAGTGTCTTGGAGATTCCCAATTCTTTTTATGCCTTACTCCTCTTGTAAGAACAAAATAATAATCTTATTTTCTTTTCCAATTACTTTTTAATTTTACTTGTCTGCCTGAACTCTGAGCAACTTCTCCCTCCCCTCTGTAGAGCCTGCTGCAGTGATGGCATAGTGGTAACAGCCCACGTGGTAAGATCACAACAAGCAATAAAAAAGCAAAGTCAAAAAGCAAAAATTGCCCTACTACTGGTCAGTGTATTCCTTCAATGACCAACGCTGACAATGCACACTGAAGAACTAAGCTGTTGCAAAACAGCTTTAGCAGCAAATGAAGATGTCTTAGGAAACAGATGTCAGGAAAATAACCAAGGAAAACAAAAAAGGACCTCCATTATATTCAGCAAGAGTTTGTGCCTCCCTTACTATGCAAGCAGGTAAGATTAAGACAACCAAACTCTCCCCTAACGCAAATAGGACAAAGGAGAGCAGTCGGAAAGGCAATGGAACATTTACTGCATACTGCCAGGGCTCCGTGGTGGAAAGCCCTGTTAAAGCCATCTGGAGAATCCTTTACTTCAACAGACACTACCCTGGCAACATACAATATATTTATAATCATAGATTTGCCTAAGGTATTTCATTACATTCAGTGCATCAGTTGAACTCTAGGTTAGCTCAACAACGTTATCTTCCAATATTTTACATAAAAAGAACCAGTAGTTCCATCCAAAGCGTGTCCATGTCCTGTTAAAGGGAACATCATAGCCTTAAGTACCTAATTAAACACAAGACTAAACACATTTAAGTTTAAATTCATATGGCTGACATGATCTGCCATCCATCCCTAGATAATATATCTTTAAATCAGTTTGAGACAAGTTCTTTCCATAGTACACATACAACTGCAGTGCCATCAGCTGCCTAACACAGCAGGAATTGTTCTGAATCTAAGACCAAAGTAATCATGACAGGCACAGCTGCAACTGTGCCAAAGTACCAGTGCTCTGATCAACCTTTCCCTCTTAGGACTCCCAATGCCTGCCCCTCAAGTTCTGAGACAATAATTCCAGTCTAAAGATTCACAGAGGGAGTAAAAAGGTCTTTTAAACTCTCTCTTGTCAATCTTAATTGTAAGAACTCTCCTGCACCACAGCTAGCAGCAAATCCATTAATGTTCACCTCAAGATCACTTCGGAACGTGATTCTTAATGATAAACAATTTCATGTCATGGGGAACGAACATCAGAATTCCCAACTTAAAAAATGCCATTCCCTTGGTTCCTCGAATCAGTCATGAAGACAGGGAAAAAAAGGACATGAAAAACCAGATTGTTCACATCCTCTGGGTCCCCAGAGAGCATTAAAGGAAAAGCTTTCTTAAAAAGGGAATATGGACCTCTTCTTTCAGATTATGACTTTTGCAGAGATTTTAGAGAACTGTTAAGATACTTAAAGGCTCCTGTATGATTACAGGTGAAAAAGAGCAGGAAAAAGCTGTGACACGGTATATACCAACTCAAGAGTTTTCAAGACTGGTGAAACACTGGGCACTACAGCAGAGGACCACATCCATCCCTGCAGGTCAGCAGCACTTACATCTCACCTGTACTCAGCACTCTCAATACCATAGCCTTCAACTTGTGGTATTCCTCGCAGAGAGCATCTTGACATTACCAGAGGTCAGCTTCCCCTTAAACTGTAAAAGGTCTGTAGTCCTTCCTGAAGGACTACACTGTGCATCAGCAAAAGAATGTGTCCAAAGACATTTACACAAAGGTTCAACATTACAGTAGTGATATTTTATGTCTGGCTGACCATTCATTCCTAGGGCTTGCTCCTGAATCCCTTCTCTTCCCAGTCAGGAGCTAAGGTAAAACTCCCCATAAAAGCATAGTCGCAATTTCAGTCGCCTTTTAAGACTAACTATGACCAAGTGCTCATGGTGTATCCACGTGAATTCAAACACAATTGCTGATTAAAAACTAAACCACTAGTATCTTGAGTGAAATGTCAGCATCCTACAGAGACACAAGAAACATGGACCAACTCTGAAGAGGAAGAAGTCCAGAACAGATGAAGAGGATAAGCCAAAACACCCACACACAAAATGAAATGAAAAATTCAAGAACACAACAGCCTGGGGCAGGCAAAGGAAGGAGGATGCTCTGATATCTTAAGAAACTAATAGTAACACTACCCACCCCTGCAAAAATCAAATTACTCAAGCCAGTAAAAATACTCAGCTTGCTATTACAAAAGAAACAAAAAACACCCAAACCACAGTATTTTGAAGTAAGAAAAGTGCTAAGAAACATGAAAAATTGCAGAGCAACTGCAAAAATCAAAAGTTCTGACAGCCAGAAAGAGGAAAGCAGTTCAGAGTCAAAAGTCAGAGGCACTTATCCAGAGAAGATGGGCATTTTCTCCACTAGGAAACAAATTTAAAGCAAGAGCCTCCAAAGATCAGTCATCCTTGAAACGGAATCCTTATGGACTACCTGTTTTCACTCTTATCTGTCTCTATTTGGTTATATACCTATAAACACAAAGGAGGAGATAAAGAAGCAACTGTTTATATACAGAGCAGTTAACAGTACTGCATCTTAATAAATGTTAAGAGTCTAAAAACTTCAGCATTTCTATAAAGAACAAAACTGAGGCTACAGAACTTAGCCACTTCCGTGACTCTGGTTACCAAAGAGAAGGTGTAGAAACTGTAGAAAATGTCACTGATCTGAAAATGGTGCATACCTAAATAGGTAGCACTTTCCAGACTGTGATCCTGGATTTAACAACCTGTCTATCTTCAAGAGAACATTGGAAGGTTAAAAAAAAAAAAAAAAAAAAATCAACCTTAAGACAATAATTGAGCATGGATAGAATTTAAACTTTCTGCTGACAGTAAGCCTTCACAATTTCTCTGGAAGGTGTAACCAAAGGTATGTATTCTATCACCATCTTCATAAGCTGTTAAAATAGGTGAGGCAGTGTTCTTTATCTCCTCCATGGTTACCTGTGGTAACTCCCTCTGGGGGACTAACTCTGCCAATGGGCCACCAATGTCTCCCATGATTCATCATCCCACTGTGAGATGTCCCGCCCAGGGGGAGGAACCAAACATTCCTACCTTTATATAATCTGAGGCTTGGAACACCAGGAGAGCACTACCACTGGATTCCCAGAGGGCAAGAGCTCAACAATCACCACTGGGCCTCCAGAGAAGGACCAGCTCTTTCTACAGGATCGCTGCTTCGACAGAACCACATCCATCACTCCAACAGGACTGCAGCCACCACCCCGACCAATGGGGTGTCACGTCACAGTCTCAATTGTCAGTTTAAGTCAGAGTTTCTGTACTATTGCCTTTATTTTAATTTTCGTATTATATTGTAATTCTGACTTGGAATCTGGTTTGCTTTCAAACTGGTATATCCTGAGACCTACTAATCTCCAATATTATCGTTTTTCTCAACGGAAGCACGCTCTTTATTATGTCTTTACACTAATAATAACCTAAAGATTTTAAAAGAAAAAAATACCAACCTGTTCTTCTTCTGTAAAAGGTACAAGTGCCAGTGGTGGCAGGGGCTCCTCTTGTAAAATAGGCAAAAATTCTTTATCCAGAAGGTCTGAAGGTATCTGTATGAAAGAAAAAGAGCATTATACTACATATCCAAGGATTTCCACTTCAGGGATGATGCCATGCACACTGATTTACCAAAATTTTTTATTCTGCCAACTCTGTCTTCATCTACCAAGTACTTCCAATAACTCTTATTGTGGGTGGGTATAACTCTGCTGGAAATTTACAACCCTCAGAAAAAAAAAATTATAAACAAGGCATCCAAAGCATCACCCACCACAAGGCCACAGACATCAGAACTTAAACTTACACACCACTGCAGCTGAAATCCAAAACAAGAGACATTTCATCTGGTAAATTAAAAACTACTGCTTTTAACTTCAACACATTTTTATAGCCAGATTTTTAATTAACAAAACTGCCACCTACAGCACAGATGTTGTATTTGATTTAAAATAAGCAATTCCAATTTACAACCAATCATGTGAGTGAAAAACCAACCCAAACCAACCAAAAAACCACACAAAAGCCAAGTACAGTGAACCTATATGTATAGATTAATTGGTGAACACTAATGATTTAAATCAAAATAGATTTTAACACTAATTTTAAATCAGAAGCTCCATCAATAGATGTGACTTTAAGAACACGGACAAGAGCCTCCAATTACATACAACCAAAGTGAACTCCAATTGTGCCAACAGACTACTGCTTCAAAAATAGTTAGTTCATAACACTAAAGACGTTTTTTCTTTTAGATACTTGCTAGCAGAAATCTTCCTGCTTTCAGACTCTTTTAATCAGAGACGCAACAGCTTAAAAACACTGCTGTCATCTACTAGCTGACTAGAATGACTGTTAAGAGTCTTCTCAGTCTTCATAACTAGAATCACTCAACACCCTGGAAACATGGATATCTAAAGACATACTCTAATCAATGCCCTTCTGGCAAACACATAGGGAGACAATACTCTTTTGGACCATTCATAACAATCAGAGAACTTCCTGTAACACAGGCTATTTGAGGGTTGTTCTGAATCAGCCCCAGGAGCAGAGGTCTCAGCATCACCTGACACAACAAACACAAACTGCAAAAAACAATGACTTCTGACTGGCTGACCTATTCAAGCATAACATCAAAATTTAAATCACAGTTTCCTGTAGAACAGGACAATTCTGCCTGTTAAAGCATGGCTTTAAGCTACACCACATTTAACAGACTTTGAAAAATCTTTGACATTCAATGCCCTTAAATCCACGTTTAAGCAAAGCAGGGCTCCCAGCGTTGTACAAGAATGTGAGCACAGCCAAGACAGGATAGGAAGAGGAAGCTGTGTGTGCACATCTCCATTCCAAGCTCAAGGCACAATCTTGACAGCATTTCTTGCAGTCCCTCCCTCCCTTCAAGGGTAAGCTCTCAGGGGAATTCAGACTTCCAAGTCTGCTGCAACAATAAACCAACCACTGTCACCCATCTAAAGAAAAACCCAATGTTTACATCTGCAAAATGTTTTAATCATTCACCTGAAAGATCTCTGAAATTTTACATCATCTTTTATATCACTGAGAACCTTTGTTTGAAGTGAAACCAGAAGGAAGTTCTTTATTTTCCATACCACTCTTACACATTACAGGTCATTGTTTCTGTGTCCTGACTCCCAGAGTAGTGAGCTACCTGAGCACTGCTCTCATCGGGCTAGTTACCTTCTTATGTGAACTGACTTAAAACTGGACAAAGAGAGACCTCTTGCTTTTTTCAGATAATCTGGCTCATATGATTTATTGCCTGACTTTGTAGCTGAATCAAGTAACTGTTATGCACTACATTAAATAAAATCCTACTGAGGCAAGCAAATCTGCACAACTGCAAGACTTTAACCCTGTCATCTGTGGCAGTGGGACTGAATATGGCAATCAGTTTTTTTTGTTCTCTGGAGTACAGGAAGTTACCTCCTAAAATGGAAAAAAAAAACCCAACAAAATACAAGTAATAAACAAACAAAACCCCCCAAAGCATATTGAATCTGGTAAAAGTGCAATTAAACAACTGCACACATGACCAAATCCCCCTCCCCCACAGCCCTCTTCACTCTTCAGTCCGGGATTGCAAGGGATACGTGATATTTTTGTCCATAATCACAAAACACAAACACCTATTTCTATTCACAAGATTGTCATCAGGAATACACACATCAGGCCACCTTCCTCTTCCTGCTCACCTTATTATCCTTTAGAAAAAGTGCCAACATTTCTTCTCTCCCATAGCGATAGTCTGCTAGTTTGTACTTCGGCAAAGCCGGAGACAGAGGAGGGGATGTCACACTCCCGCCACTAGACAAAGCTCGCAGCCTAAAAGAAAAAAAGAAAGCAGGAAAACAATGAAAACTGAATTGAGAATATCTTCACCTGTGCTGCCATCCCTTTGCACATTTACAGATTTGACACAAACAAAATAAATACAACACTGAAAGTAAAAACTTTAACAGTTTAACTTCAAAACTCTAAATCTCAGTGCTTCAATAGGAAGAGTGGAAGAAAGAAAAAAAATTCCCATGAGCACATCAAGGATTTCAACTTGCCCCAGGAAAACTCTCATGTTGATTGTACAGCAAGCCAGCTATACCCCCATAAAGCCTTGCCTAAGCTATTTACACAGGCTGCACACAAATCAGTGGGACATATTAACGACAACAGCATCCTTTTGCTAAGAAAAATTCTCACCATTCTAGAAGAGTGCAGCAGATATTAAGCTAACGAAAGAGTCTGTTCAGATGTTTCATGAAGTTTAATGGAACAGCACAGTAAATTCTGTAACAAAGTTTCTTCTTGTGTCTCTGGAATCCTTCCTTACCACAAATCCCATTTCCACAAGTTAAAATTAATGGCTTTTTTTCAGAGTGCATATACCACCTAACTTAAGCGATCAATAAAAAAAAAAAAATTAAAAATGTGTACAAAATATAGTGACACTCTACTTCAGAGACATTGGAAGCGGCAATCTAATAAATCTAATTTATGGTAACACATAAATATATTATTACATTTATTCAAATGCCACATGGGTAAGTTACTCGGCATCTTGCAGGTAGCATCTTACTGTTGCACGTTGTTCCCACTCTGCAGGTGAATTAGTCTCATTCTACACAGCCACTTCCTCAGCTAGGGAAATATCTGGTATTTTTAAGTTTGAGGAATGTTTTACCAAAGGGTATGTGTATCAAGAAACAAAACTCTGCCCATTTTCTTACACTCTCTTTGACGGGCAACTCAGACAAGTAAAACAGTAAGAGCTCTTCTCAGCAATCAAAAAATCCTTGGAAGAGAAGTAGCTCTAAACTAAAACAGTGATTCAGAGGCTACCTTTCACCCAATTATTGAAGCATGCTTTGATTTGTTTTACTGTTCTTTAAACAGAAAAGAAAAAAATCATTTGCAAGTCAAAAGTCGATCTTATTTTTTTAGTTTGGTGCCACCCTGTGGCAGTCCCTCGGTGTACCACTTCTAAACAAATTGGAGGAAGAATTATTTAAAGGGTCTGATGGCTCAGTGTAATGTTCAACACAATCAGATCAATCATGACCCAGAGTTTCACTGTTAAGTGATACAGCAGCTTACGTGATAGACATGACTATACTACAACCCAAAGAAAAATTATAAATCTAATGTTCCATTATTCCTGTAAAAATATACTAATTCACTGAGGTATAATATATGCTTCCGTACATAATCTAATCTGGTTTTTAAACTCACTGGAGAATCACTGTGACAGCCCCCTCACTATGACACAGCAATTAAGTTACTGTTGAATATGTGCTTTTTTTAGAATTGTCTTCCCCCTTCTCTTTTTTTCATATAACTTTGGCTTCCATCCATCAAGAATCTAATCATGTCTGTCTCTTACACTGAAGAGCACTCCAGCACAAGATATCTGCCTGGTGGGTATATTTATAGATATTGATAAATTCATCCTTTAACCTTCTGTCATCCTAGCAAAATAGACTGAGCTCTCATTGTTTCACAGGCTGCAAATCATGTCTTGCTTCTTCACTGAATCCTCTCCAATTTCTGTACATTGTGCATAGAAATGTGTCAGCAAAAGTGAACGTGTTATTCAAGGAACAGTTCTAATCACATGTTATGCAGCAACTGTATTTCCTATAATCACTCCACATTCCCATTCACACACTTGGGGATCAGTCACTCTTGAGAAACCACACCACGAAGAATTTTTGTTTGTAACTGAAGGCACCAATACTTTAACAAGAAATTGGAACAAATACTGAATAATCACACCTGTGCAATTGCTCTTTAGCAATAGCCAGGACAATGCATGTCAGACAAGCTGTAAAACTAACAGCTGACAAAATGATACGACAGCATGGATTCCCCTGAACACAACAGCTCTTTCCTGACACCATTCAATACAAACACGCAGGACACTGGCACAAAACTAACACTTTTAGCATATTCCATATAGGAATTGGGTTTTCTAAAACTGGGAAAAGAAAGAGCTCTCAGCTATAGATTTAAGTATAGTGAGGAGAGTTTAAGAACTTCCTCATTAACATGCATCACATAGAAAGACTGAATAAGCACATCTTCAATTATTCTGTGCATACCTCTGAGATCATAAACATTACTCCTCCCACAAATGTTTGGCAGTAAATATTATGCATTAACATAACAAAAAACCCAACTCAATTCACACATGATGCCAACTCACAAAATGAAGGCTAATTTTATAATATCGCTTTAGATCACAGGCCAGGAACTGAGGTGAAGCAGGACAAAACCACAAAGATATTATATCCCATTCTGTCCCATAATCAATTCTGCTCCAAAGGGAAAAAAAAATCCTTTTAGACAAGTTCTGGAGTCTGACAAAACAGACAAAACTTACCATTCAGGCCCAAAGTTAAGTGTCTGAGTTTCTGCTGCCATTTTTTCCTGTTCTATTCCTCTTTTTTAAAAAGTGTGAACCTGAAAAATAAAAATTTATTATGAAAACAGCTGGACTGATACAGCCCTTCATAGGTTAACTCAAAATACAAAAGCACACCTGGTCATGCAAAGAAGTGAAAAAATTGACTACATTGAGCTTTTTGGCCTTTTTTTAAGGAATCCATTTCAGCTTTCCAACACAGATTTATTTCGTAATATAGGAGCAACTGCATCAAGATTTCTTCCCTAAATCCCTCTTTTAACAGCTCAAACAGGACACTGGATTAGGGTGTCTGAGGAAACAATTTGTACAAACACCAAGAACTTGATGCATAATCCTCTTCTCTGAGAGCAGTAATGCTTAATTAACAGAATTGCTGCTTCCTGACAATTACAAGAGGATAAAAAACCCCACTAGAATTACAGCAAGACAGATTTGCCAGCTGAGTGGCAGAGTATTCAAGAATTTTCCACTGCTCATTCTTGAAAAATAAGCCTCCTAAAGATTGAGTATTTCCAATGCTACAACATCCTCCAAAATTCTGCAGGCAAATGACAGCATTTCTTCCATTTTTGGTATTACTAAGCAAAAAAATAAGTGTTAACTTCAAATTTCAGCTAATTTCACTGCTGTTAGCCAAGGTAGGTCCTGCAGACACTAGCAAAGCTTAGGTGAAGTTCCTACAAATCCAGAGTGCATGGATAAGAGCAGATGAGGCCATCCAAGAGGGAAAGAACAAGAATAAGGTAAGGCTGTGAACTTTTCCCCTAACAGAACCAAGTCCAGCCCAGGAAGTTCTGGAGAAGTGTCTTTTCACATAATAAATACACCTCCTCTTTCCTTCCAGCAGCAGCCAAATCCAAACCTGCAGAGAAAGATGGTTTGGTTTTGTAAAAACCAAACACATGATGGGTAAAGCCTAAGAAAAGGAAGAATTTGAAGCATCATCTGCAGACAGTGGTTGATTAGAGTTCAAGAACCCATCACATCAGGGAGGGAACCTGGCTGTATCAGAATCACACCCCTTGGCAGATCCAGGGACTAAATAAGGAACTTCAGGAGTTTGCCTATACTTTGCATGAAAAGGTGATGAAAAAGAAAACAAAATCCAGGGACACAGAGGTGGAAAGGGCACTGGTCACTGAAAAAACACAAGACAAAACAAAACAAAGGAAACTTTTTTTTTCTTATATATATTCCACAGAAGTAATGCTATTAAAGAAAGTAAATCAATACTCTCAAAACTAGAAAATGACAAAACATGCTAAAAGCAAATATTGCTGAAACTGCTTGAACAGATTTTACCCAAATACTTTGGGCATAAGACTACAAATGCTTGTAAAACTCCCTGAAGCCTAAACCCACCAACTAACATTTGGCTTACGTATTTTAACGTGGCATATCCTCTTTGTCCCACACACAAAGTAATTTATATACAAATCTTAACATTTTTATTTTCACAACAATTCTAGACAATGAAATGGAATTATCCCAAGTCCCTGCACCAAAAGCTAATGCAAAAATACCCAGATATTCTCACAAGCCTAGTCTGAGATGAATTTGGTCTAATCTGAGTTGCCTTTTTGAAGCAGCTGATAGCTCATTAGAACATTCAAAGTATATCCATTCACCATCCTGGAAATCAAAATAAAAGGTGAGATACCCAAAGACAACATGCAGCAAAAAGAGAAAAGATTGTGGGGCAATTCAAGTAAACCATCACTCACACTTGGGCAGAAACAAGCTTCTAACAATTCCTAGTAGCCTGGATTGGATGGCTGTCCCTCCACTTCCTGCAATGCCTGTAATCCCTCTGCTGGGGGTGGAGTTTTCAGATCAATCCATGTGCACCACAAGGGAACCTGGTATTCCTAACTCATAACATCAAAGCTAGTCTAGTACCAGTAATACCGAAAAGGCTGGCACTCAGGGTTTAACAATGAAAACACAGCTGAAAAGCATCAGATACAAGGACAAAGCACTAAAACCCAGTTAGGATTAAGCTGCTCACTAGTTCTGGACTCACTCAGCCCCTCTCTTCAGCCTCTGCATTACCTTCTCAAAAAACTGAGGATGCTGTGCCATGTTTTTCCACTAGACTCCTCAGCAGCTTAGTACCTACAAGAACGCCAGTCTCCTCCCGGTGAGCTGCTAAATGGCTTTCCCTATCCCTCATTTTGGCCACCACAATTTGTTTTGTGAACTCTTCCTCTTTTGTATTGCATTTAGGTTAAGTTACTCCATCCCTATAAGTTCTGCCTGTATGAATTTTGAACTGAAAACAAGACAACTGTAAGTGAATGAAATTGTACTGAATATATCCCCCCAAAACCAAATGAAATAGACGTGCAGATGATCTGAATAGGTGTGACAGGTGAAGTGAACAGACAATATAACCCAGACATAAAATAAACACAAAAAAAATTACAGGCAAGGCTGAGAAAAATGTTGGATAAGAGGCACCCTGGAAATGGGCAAGGATATGGGAGGAGGAGGGCAGAGAACAGGGAAAAGGCTCAGGAAAGCTAAGACAGCAAGTGCAGCAGAGGAAAACACTAAAGCCACATCAGAGCAGATGAAACAGAGGGAGTGGAAACCCTGTGCTGCTTCCGCTGGCTCTCAGACTGACAGCCAAAAGGGGAGAGCGTGGAAGCCAAGCTGAGAGGAACCTCTGACAGTGACTGCACACCACGCCTGGCCCGTGTGCAGGAGAAGCTGTACTAACTGGAAAGGCAAGTTGGAGTGGACAAGGCAGCACTCGCATCACAGGAGGCAAAATCAGGGTGGAGCAAGAAAAAGGATGAGGAATTCAGAGACAGGAATGAACCATCAGGTCACACATTTAACCACTCTGGCTAAGCAAAAGGTGTAAACAAATCTTTATTATCTAGATCAATTTTTTGGGTCTTATAAAATGTTCCTTCCTTATTAATCAAGGATGTCAAATTACAAAAATGATATATACCTAATACTTCCTCCTTGATATAATTTGATGAGGGAAAAGCCCCTTTCTGAACAGCTGGCTTTGTGAGTTGAGGTTTCCTACAAATCAGAGGCTATTGATTGAGGAATCTCCACAGCCACAGATTTTACATGGGCAGAGAGCACACAGGCAGCTTCAAGTTGAAGCGAGAAACTGAGGCAATATTTTGATAATGGCCAGTTAACACTGCTGCTCAGCCAAGGTGGTTACCTGGTGCTTCCCACCACTGCTCCAAACAGGAACATCTTCCCAAAGTTTTCTCCAAGTAAGGTCAGTGCTTGTTCAAGGTGCCAGTGCAGCCCTACAATCAGTTAGGGCTTTCCTGCATATTTACAGGGGAAAATGGAACTGGGACCCCATTTTCCCGGAGTGACAGCCACAACCAGCCACCAACGTGCTATCAGCATGCAGGAGTGAAAAGAAAAAGAAATCACATCAACCACGCCAACAATCTGCAGGCTGGCAAAGGGGAAAAAAACCCTATTTTGTCAGCTGTTCGGTACTTTGAAAGTCAGAAGTCCACTCTCTGAATAGATACAAACTGTAATCCAATAACACGAAGCCTTTAAGTGGCTTTCACTCATAATTAACAGGAAATATTATACGTGCAGAAGCTGCCATCAGCAACACTCATTTCACTGGTTCACTTTAGGAACAATGGTTATTTTACCAAACTTACAGTTTCTTAAATTATTTTTCAAGCTCACTATTTATATTTAGTAAATTACCAATGTATTAAAGCTCTCAAACATCTGCTACAGATACAAGCCAGAACTTGATTCTACTAGCTAGATTTATGTGTTAAAATGCGTAAGATGTTTCAGTTGAAGGTCTACAATTGCTGTGGCACATTTTGCCCATAAGCTCTGGTATCTTACTTAAAACATACAGCTAGCTAATAAATATCTAGACAGAAAGCTGTTCTCAGAGATTTGAAAGATCAAAACCATTATGTTTTCCAGACTTTGCTCAACCTCACACAATTGCCATTTAAGGCTCACTTGTTACTGATGGGCACCTGCATTAAAATTTTGTGGCAATGTTAAATTGCTACATTTTCAATTACAAGATTCTCTAAACTAGCAGCAGATGGCTATCTGTCTCACCAAGTTGTTCTGCTGTTCTGGGTAGAGACTACTAAGAGAAAGGCTCTTAGAATTCCAAGTTAAGCCTAGGCAGTGGCTGCATTCAGGTCTGACCATCTAATCTTTTCTGCAGAAAAAAAAAAAAATTCCTTTCCTTTCAATGTAGTTCTGTTGCTACTGTAGGTCTGAAGAGTCTTTTAAAACTAGAAATTGGATGAAAATGTGAGAACCAAAGAACAGAGATGCAACATGAGCAGACTTAAGTGCAAGGAAATGGGTTCTCCTTAAATAAATATGGAGAAGGAATTTAACAGCAGTGTTCCACCATTTAACAGCAACATTACATCAACATGAGAACACTTCACCTTCCACAAGCAATAAAACATTCCACAGACAGCTACTAGAGCTAGCTAATGTTAGTGTCAGTAACTGTGTTTTTTAAAAAATTAACAGGTTGACTGAATAATTAATGCTGATTTTCTTTAATTCTTAAAATATTAAAGATGATCCACAACTGTATGCAAGCCACCTTTGAAGTACAATGGTAATAAACACGATGACTCAGGTGGCTACACAACCTGTCTGTTTGATATTAATCACTGGCTAAAGCAGACAACACTGATTAAAGGACACTGACATAATTAAGACCAGGCAACAGATTTATGGAAGACATGCAATCAAAATACACTTTTGTAAGAGTAGAAATGTCATAGCTTGAGCAAGTAGATAAATTTTAACTTCTGCAGGACATTTCCAATCAGTAAAACGTTAAAAAGGACAAAATCATTCAGAAGGACGCAAAAAGTCTCAAATCATCACAACCTAATTTTTCTTCTCTTCTGAAGAAACTACAACAACCCATCTCAGAACAAAATTCTCCAAACCAAGTAAAAGGTAAGACACTATCTTCTACAGCGTCTGTAACACTGGCCGCAAAACTTCTAAAACCTAACGATGACAAACATGGATATGGTAAATAATGGAAATGACACATCATCAATAGTATCATCATGAATTATTCAATGACTCAGTCCAGTACAGCAGGTTGCACTGAATAAGGCAAAGTCAAGAGACTCACAAGCAGAAAACACAGGCGATACATAAGAAATGCAAGACTATTCTGGAAAATCACAGTGCTGAAACCATGCTGAGATTTATGACACTAATCAACTGTTAAAGGAATATATGACACAACATTGACTAGAAGAGCTAACAAAAACCACTTAACCCAGGAAAAAGAAAATGCAGAGTAAATATACACCAAATTTTACCACTGAAGGGATAGGGTGTCCTTTCTGTTGTATGAGGCAAAAGAGCTGATAAATCAGGTGCTCAAAAATTGATAGAACCTGACAGACATGCCCTACAATGAGAAGAAAAACCACCAACAACGTAATAAAGCTCCAGTTATTGAGCTTTGAGAAAAAATTAAGTATCTTAGTCCGTAAATGATCACTCAGGTAAAAACATCAGAAGACCCAAGTTAATTTGGTGAAGGGACTGAAGCAAGACATTCAGAGATAATCAACAAAGTTAGTTGGCTTTAGATCAATGTGAAATTATTTTCTAAAAAGTATGTTCTAGTTTAAGCAGAAAATTAATCAGAAAGGAAAAATCTATTAGTCACATTATAAAAGATGCCAGACAAGTCACAAGAGTCACTTCTGGCTCACCAAACCTGATTCCCGATAAAGGCAGTGAATTTTCCAAGGCCTATCTACCCACACACCAAAAAGTTTTTCCTAAGGGAGAAATGTCCAAACCATCCACTTCTCCAGAAACTACGCCTCTATTATTACACTTACATTTTTAGGTCTCTAGAAGTCATATAACCTCCCTGTCTCAAATCCTTGCAAAAGTATTTCAATCTCTTGGCAGTTTCTGATCAAAAATCGTCCATGACTACCTCAAATGGCATTCCTCTGCTCACTGCACAGATGCACCTAAAGCCTCATGGAGCACCTCAGCTTGCAACATGTTCCGCCCTAGTCACGAATGACAAATCCAAGTAGCCCTTCAATGACAGAAATGACACAAGAGACTAACAAGACCTGCACATCTAATAACCAAATCCAAGAAAAATTTGGAACATTACAACTCCAGATGTTCTCCTCCTTTCCTACCTGCTATTGTGAACTTGGTGGTTAGAGGTAGGCTGGAGAGCTATCCACTTCCTGCTTCACCTGCACACAGCCAAACGGAAATGCTTTCCCACTTTCCCCACCAGAACACAGTGTGACCTCCACCTTTCTTACCAGACTCCCAGCCAAAGGCAGACACCAGCGATTAAGCTTCAAGCAGAGTCAGGGAACCACACCCTTGGCCCTGCCACTGGCTGGAACACAAATGCTTCTTGTTCCAAATTCTACGCCAAAATCCTGCCAGTGCTTACTTTCTAGCTAAAAAAAAAATAACTTCCACATCTGTCTACCTTGTACATGAAAAACCTGCTGATGGGTAACTATTTCATCTGTGCCCTTCCACAAGGCACTACAGATCAAGATGCCAGGTCTGTCTACCTGCTCCCCAACCAGGCCAGCAGCCACACTGGGAATGCAACCAAAACCCCTCTGCACCACTGCTCTCCCACTCCTCACACACATTATAAAGCCCATACCTATTTTCAAGGTGGAAGAACACAGCTTCAGACTACATTCACTGAAAACAATCACTGAATAACAGATCTGGGTTGCTGAGAGGTAAATGGGCTTTGGAAATTATCTGCCTCCTCTGCCACCCTGTTCCTTAAGGTTTCCTGCTCATGCAGTTCTGAGACATCCTATATTTCAGGAAACAAACATTAAACAGTGAGTGCTTAATAAAATATTCTAACAGAGAGAATCAGAATGTGTACCAGTCTGCATACTACATGTGAATTGCAATACTTTTTAATAGCTTATCCATTTTTGCAAAATTTGCTAAAAAAAATTCACTTGTTTTGATCTAAGAACCATATCTTTGTAAATTGACTTGTGATGTTAGCCTAATCCTTACTACTCTTAAAACTTAGTATTACAGAGAAAATCACGTCCGCAGATGATTCAGCATTAACTAAACCTACCATAAAAGCTTCACTGGTTTTAATGGTGGTTGAATGGGGTCTCTGATTAAGTCAAGTTATGCAATGTTTTTACATAAAAACCTTGCCATATGCTATTCCATGATCAGCCTCACTCACTTTCTGTCACACACAGTCTAACACTAACATCAACCCTGCTTTGTGCAGGAGGCTGGAGCAGACAACCACCAAAGGCTCTTCCAACTAAATCATCCTCAGATTCTAACACACATGGCTCAAAAAAATCAGTTTATAAATCCCTTACTTGTCAGCCAAACCAACTCCTTGCCACATGAATTTCTGACTCTAAGGCTGAATGTAAATTCAGCTATTCAGTTATCTATGCCCACAAAACTTCACCCAAAGTCATCTCCAGAGTGTCCAGAGCGAATCTCCCTTCTTTGTTCCAGTCTGAATGGACACACCACCACACATGGATCCCATCTGTTCTCACCCAAACTCATCCACCCATGGACATCTATAGCCTCTGAGTCTCCCAGTCACACAAGCCACTACTTTTATCATAAAATATTACTAACAGAATGCAATTTGTATTTATTGTCAGGAAGAGAAGGAACATAAAAAAATCTGTTTCATTGTAACCAGAGCCCGAAACAAGTATTTCTCTATTGAATAAAAAGGACAAAATTTCAAGTAACAAAACATTTCACAAACTGCAGTGCATCATGCTTACTTTCACTGGAATAGTAACTACTTAACAGTACAAAAATATGTTTCTAACCAGTTTTTGTAACTGTATATGTAAGCTTGTTTATCCATTTATAATGACAAACTACATACACAAGCAGACCTACTAAAGACATCAAGTTATTGTTCTTTATGTCCCTAGATTCTATAAACATATGGCCAAAGAGAGAGAATTATGATAATGCATTGTTTTAATAACTGAGACAATAAAAATTAGTAAGTGATCCAAAAAGCAGTGGATTTTAAAAAAATTCACCAAACATCCATCAAAATTTTTAACTGACCTACACTTTCTACAACCTCTACACAGCTCATGGGATTCCTTCTACTTTTCTCTATAATCCTGAAGTCTACATATCCAGCTTCTATATATTAAAAGCTTTAAGGATTACAGGAGAAGCTCACTTCTGAAAAAACACACTTTGATTTCTTGCTTGGGAACAACCTCAGATGCATCCAAACAATTCTATACATCACTTCCACTAAAAAAAAATAAATATAACCAAACAAAAAACCCCAACAAACAAACAAAGGCAAAGATAAAAATTCCAATGGCAGCCTAGTTTTCCATGTTTCCATGCAGGCATCAAGCCATCTCTACAGTGTCTAAATTCAAGGAATGTTTAATCACTTTTAGAGGAAATGGAATGAAAGTCCTCCCTCTGCAAAAAAAACCAGAAGTGGACACGTTTTGTAATCAACACAGTGGCAATCTCAGCTCCTAACAAAGCAATGCAAAGACCTCAGCCTGCTACAATCTCCAGCTGCCATCTGAGCTAAACATGAAAAAATAATGGTATTAAACATCCCCATGATGAACTGGTTATATATATATCCACACACATATTACCACCAACCACAAGAGGGCCAATGCTGTACAGGCCTTGTCACTTAAAACACTTAATTCTTAGTTCCATCCATAACTTGGGCACACCTTGAGCAAACTTGCTCAGTTTTCTCACTTCTGGTGATGTTTAAGCCAGATCCTTTATGCAAACAAAAAAAGATGTTCTAGAGTGCTAAACTGGGCAGGAAACTGACTTTGTTCCCATAAGAGCAAACCCCATCCCCCTGCAGCATTTCACACACCTTGGACTTCAAATGTCACTCTATGAATTAAAACAAATTGATGAGAAAACCACACAAAGAAAGAGTCCCTCTCAAGGCAAATGCTCCCTCAGTAAACAAAGAAAAAGGTTTCTCCTCATCAGAGCATCCAATGGCTCTCTAGGCAAGCTCTGTAGAGAGAAGGCTCCCTTGCTCTGCCCCATAGCTCTATCTATAATCATGAATTATATATAGCTTAGCTCCACTAATCTTTGAGCACAAGCACTGAAGGGGGAAAAAAGTAAGAAAACCAGAAAAATTAAGGAAAACTGCTAGGAAATGGACTTTTTTTTTTTCTAAATCAGACTATGAGAGAACTTAAAACTGTACTTTAAAAAGTGCTAAGGAAGAATTTTAAAGAATTTCATTTCAATGAAAGAAACGTATGTATGACAGTTACTTGAACTTGCAAGACCGGACTAAAGTAGGCAAAATCAAATTTCACATTCTTAGTAATTAAAATACTAAATAAATGAAGAAAGAGGCCAAAGGGGAAAGCACAGATCCTAGTGCCCAGCTCATCTTCATTCAGTTACTGTGTATCAGTGTTTTCTGTTTCAGGCTTAAATAGAAAGATCTTTCAGCATAGAGAGATGTACCCTCAAGTCTTCAGGCACTCAGCTGTCCCAACAATTTGTTTCATGGGACTCTGACATCTAGGGTTGTTTTTATTTTAATGAAGTATCTATAGATCTTTAAAAACTACCATTTTTTTTCTTACATTGAGGTATGAGGAACTCCAGTTTGTGAAAGAACTTCATTCAGACAACTGGCCTTAGCAGACAGATACAGCAGTGCTTAGTCTCAATTGCTTAAAAAAACCCCAAAACCTACTTTGCATTCTCTTTGTACACAGTTTTTTTCCTCAACTGAGGAGGTAAAACAATAAGGAAAAAATTAATTACAAAGCCCTCAACTGTCTATTTACAAGCATTTTTTTCACTTACATAATCACAGGGATCTTAATTTTAGTTTACTGTATGTTTTAGAAAGGTGAGCAAAAATGCTAATAGGAGCACCTGAGAATATTTTACAATCCTGTAACAAAAAGGGCATCTGCAAAAGTCCAACTTTAACGGTGCTATCCATTTTTTTTAAGCACAGTGTGAAACAAATCATTCCTGCTCCAAAACCACATTACATTTTAGTTCTATGCTCTTGCTTTAAAACACAGGCTCAAGAAACCATTCAGAAAAAGGCCCCAAAAGAAAAACAGTGACCAGGTGTTCCCAGGCACATTCCCGTATCCAGGGTTGGGAGAGCCTGAGAAGCTCTTAAGACCACTCAACCCCAGTATTTACACACAACACTGTCAGATACTGAAGCAGGTTATCACAGTCCCAACATAAAAGGTGACATCCAAGGTCCGGGGTTAATATTCTGCCTTCTCTTTAATCCAGCTGACTAATAGACAGAAACTTTATTTGTTTTTTTTTTTTTAATCACATATTCATTGAGAAATTAACACCAATACACAACCACTGACATTAACTGACTTGTAGAACTACATGAACCTGTGAAGCAAAGCAGGTGCAGAAGGGGCCATGAACACTCCAGCATTTCTGCTGGCACCCCTAGGATTAATTAGGTTTTCACACCGGCATCAGCTAATTTTTCAAAGGATACTCATTCAAGCACATGGCAAGAAAACCAACACCTCATAGTAATAATGCTCTTATTATCTACTGCAGACACCACCCAATAACAAAACTTGAAAATACCAGAACAAAGTTTTTGTTGGTGACAACTGCAACCAATTTTGTTTACAAAGGTTTTCAATTATCACACTGTGTATCGACCAAATACTCCATTCACAGAACAGCAAATTAACTTTTGTTTATTAAAGAGTTCTTAAGAACAAAAGCAACCAGCAGAGTCATAAGGAAAGAAAAATTCACACGTACTTTCCAGGAACTTGCCAAAGTCAGCTCCTGAAGCAAGAAAATAAAATGAGCAGCAAGAAGTTAGAGGAATATAATCAGAATTCAAAAGTCCTTTCCCTGCCCACCCAAGCAAACAGATATTCAAGAATTACAGTAAAAGCAGCACACCACGAACGTTGAACTGAACGGTACTGGAGAAAACGTGAATTTTTGTTCCAGAAGCACTACTTGGCAATACCTCCTTTTGGCCTACACCTCGTCCCAATTCAAAGTGCAATCACAGAGAACTGAAAGAGCCGTAAGTGCTCTGTTGACACTGAAACTACTTGTCTTGGATCAATACCAAACGTACACAATTCTGATCGATGCTCTCTTCAGCCTGCCAAGGCCTCTCCAGTCAAACACTGCCGGTCACCGCTGCTCCCAACACCCTGCTGCCTGCGCGGGGGAAGGCTCGGAGCTCCCTCCTTCCTCGGCCAGTGTAACCCGACAGGGCCGGGCGTGCTCGAAGCGGGGCTCACCGCGGCGCTCCCGCTGGGCTGGGAGGGGACGAGCGAGTTCACAAGGGTCAGTGCGGGGGGAGACGGCCCCGGAGGGCGGTGAGGAGCCGCGGGCGCCCCGCCGCCGCTTGACAAGTACTAAGCGCCCGCATGGAGAGCTCAAGGCTCGGTCGCCCCAGCTCCAACGACCCCTGCAGAGGCCCATGGGGAGCGCAGGGGGGCCCTCTAGGCGCACCCCCCCTCCCCCCTGGGCGGCCTCGCCTCCCGGTTAGGCCGCGGGGCGCCTCGGTGCTGCGGCAGCCGAGGCGGACGGAGGCCGCCGGCAGGGCCGGTAGTCGGACAGGGCGCGCGGCGGCGGGGGCGTGGCGGGGGCGGCCGGGGCAGCGGCGGGGCCGGGAGGCGGCGGGACGACGTTACCTGCGCTCCCGGGCGGAGAGTCCCTCACAGCCGCGGCGGCTCCTCAACCCAACAACACAAGATGGCGGGTGCGCCGCCACGCAGCGTCACGTGAGGGCGAGGCCACGCCCCCGGACCCCGCGGCGAGACCCGGATGAGAGAGCGGCGGCGCTTCCCGCCCACCGGCCGTGTGACGTCACCGCGGGGCGGGGGCGGGCCTCTAGCGCCCCCTGCCGGAGGCGCGAGCCCGCCGCAGCACCAACCCCTCCCCTTCCCCTCACAGCCCTGAGGGGCCATGGAGGCGGGGGAGGCGGCTGCGCCGGGAGGTCCCCGCGCCCTGCCCGACCCTCCCGGTAATCAATCACTGCGTTCCTTCCCCTTGCTCTCGGCACTGGTAAGGACGAACCTTGAGCCCTGTGTTCAGTTTTGGGCCTCTCAATTCAGGAAGGATATTAAGGGGCTGGAACATGTCCAGAGAAGGGAAGGGAGCTCGGGAAGGGTCAACGGTCTGAGAGGAGCAACTGAAGGAGCTGGGGGCGGAGCTCAGGCTGGAGAAAAGGAAGCTCAGGGGGGCCCTTCTTGTTCTCCACAACTCCCTATGATAGGAGGATGAAGCCAGGGGTGAGTTGGGCTCTGCTCCCAGGGAACAAGGGGCAGGACAGGAGAACGTGGCCTTAAGCTGCAGCAGGTGAGGTTTAGGTTGGACACCAGGAAGAAATTCTTCACAGAAGGGGTGATTAGACATTGGAAGAGGCTGACAAGGGAGGTGGTGGAGTCGCAGTTTCAGGAGGTGTTCAAAGGAGCACCTGAACGTGGCACTCAGTGTCCTGGTCTGGTTGACAAGGTAGGAATCAGTCCCAAGTTGTACTCGATGGTTTCAGGGATCTTTTTCAACCTGAATGATTCCGTGATTCTGCCAGCCTCCCCCCGCTGTCTCACACACACACACACACACACACAGGCACAGAGGCTGCCTCAGCAGCTCAGTGTGGCTCCCAGCCTCGTGTGGTTCCAATTCAGCCTTATCGGTGGCCACAAGAAACTCTGTGAGAGGCCACCGTGTGTGAGCACTCAGTGCCCAGGCACCGAGGGCTGGACCTGCTCTCGCCCGGGCACTGGAGGAGCCCTGAGGACACTTTGCTGTGGGAGTCGCCCTGGGAGGCAGCGGCAGCTGCTGTTGCTGCTGACAGAGAAAGGGCATTAGATGATACATATTTTGACTCTTCTGTTGGAAAAATCAGGAGCTCAAGGCAAACTTTCTTCAGCTAAAAATACCAGTTTATTTTTAGTCCCCAAACCCATATTAGTACATGATGCAGAATAGCCCCATGTGGTTCCTTCAGTGTAAAAAAACTATTCTTGGCTGTTACGCACTGCTGAAGGTATAACCGTTTTCAGCTGAAACAGTTTTACTCTAATCATGATGTCAGCCACAACCCATGTAGCTTTTTCCATCCACTTCTAGGTGAATAAATACTTGTCATTGTGTACTGAATGACAGCCAAAAATTATGCAACAGTGAATACTAGTGATTCTTACGAGCTAATGGGTTGAAAGCCTGTAATTCTTGGGGCTTATTTTTAGCTGAGAGCTGCATAGGACTACCTCACCCAAAACCCCTAGAGTGGAATTTCTCCATTAGGAGGCTGGTATGGAAAAGCAAAGCTCCCTAGAAAAGGGCTGGCCTCTGATAAGCTGCATTCAATTCCCCCTCGTTGTTGTCACACAACTTGAGCCAATACTAATAATGATAAAGAGAGGGAGGGAGGGAGGGAGACAGTGCTGCATTTCAAGCTGTCGGTGAGAACTTCCAATTTCATTGCAGAAGCAGCTGTGCCTTGTTATTCTACTTATCAAATGTGAGTTTGAACACTCAAAAATATTTTCACATGCTCTAAGACAACCTTTATCTGAGACAGGAGATGTTTAGCACTTGTGGAAGTTTTTTTTAACCCTGTTAGCACAAACATATTACTAAGACAAAAAAAAAAAAAAATTCAAATTCAAGAAGCATCTGAAACATGCCTTATCTGCAGAACTTGGCATTTCTGTAAAATACCTCAAGGAAACTCAGATGACAATCTTTTGGTAATAGCAGATGCATCTTAAATCTTCTACAACTCATTCAAGCAGAACAAGGAGAACAGAAATCCTCATTGAAAATTCAAGGCTGTACCCGTGTGGTAAAATTCCTGCATGGCTCAATGACAGAATGTCAGCTGATAGTGTGTAGGTGTGAAATCACCCCAGCAGCCAGTCTGGGTACCAAGGGCACGATGTACTTCAGAGCCCTGGATTACTGTGCCAATTCATCCACACCATTAAAACCTGAGCGCAGGGAAGCGGCATCTCCAACAAACTAAACTTTCCTTACTAACCCCTTGTTTTCACCCATTCTGGCTTGGAGGCAAGAGCTTGCCTCCCTCAGTACACTGCTAGAGCTATGAACACAGAGCACAGCTTTGAAATGATAAATCACGACCACAAAACAGCCCAGAAAGATGTGTCACAGTCATGTTTCCCCTTGCCCCTCCTGCATTTTGTTACTTGGAAAAGCAGTTCCCCTGTTTGTTGAAATAACCAGGGATTTTGTCTGGGAAGAGTCAACGTCTTCTTGGCAGCCTCTGTTTTCCATGCCTTCATTTGTCACATCCCTAAAAATAATGAAAACAGCAGCAAAGCAGGCAAACGTCCAACTGCAGTTTTTAAAGTCAGTCACTTCAATGCATCTGTCACCTCAGGTGGCTTGTGCTGAAAGACAGAATACCACAAACAAGCTGCTACTTCTGCAACACTCAATTACTTTTAGATGTCTTGGATTTATTTGGACACTTCCCGTAAGGTTAAAATGCTATTTTGTCACCTTAATCCTCACAGATAAACCCGAACCTTGAGCCAGGAGCAGCTTGATCACACCACTTCTCTTTCTCTCAACTGGGACCACACTGAGCTCTTTAGATGAGACTTCCTGCTGCCATAGGCTGTCCCCTGCAGCCAATGGCAATGACTGTGACAGGAGCATCCTTGAGAAATCCACTGCAACCTGAGCATTCAGACAGGCTGAACCCACCCTGAGTGCTGGCTGAAGTGCTAGTGACTCCTCTATTGTACTTTGCCTGCCCTGGGAAATGTTAAAATCCCTTCAGAGATGAAACCCTACCTGGTTTCCATTCTAGATGAATGAGATGAGGCAGGTATTTGCCCCTTCTGAGAAAGACCGCTAAGGGCAACAGGCTTTTCATCAAGCTGCTCTACTTGCCATCACTGACTTGAGTCACTTGGGGCATGTCAGAAATACCAAACAGGCATTAATGTACCAGCAGGCATCACTAAAGTGAGCTGGGATTGCCAGGACCTTTGAGAGCCACCTGTGGTGACATCAGGCATAAAAGGACAGAGCATCAAGAATTATAATAGATAAATTACAGGTAAATACAACTAAATGTTTTCATACGGTTCAATGCGGGATACAGCTAGACAACTTTTCTTTAGTACTTCTGCATAACCTAATGACACTGTAATCCAATCCAATAATTGGATAACAGTGTCAATAATCCAAAACAGAACAATTTAGAAAGCAATTAATTTCCCAATGTCCATTTTTGCAAAGCTAATTTCAAAATACAAATTGCTGCTACCTCCAAATAAATGCAGATCCAAAGCACTCACTGTTCACTGCACTGAATACAGGTTCCATCTAACAGCACCTGTTTGAATTGAACAAAACCACTGAAAATACTTATTTCTTTACTGAAACTTGTCAGCTGGAGTTGACTCAATTCTGTTAAAAAAAAAAAACCACTGGAAAGCCTTTCTCCACCCCCTTCTCCTGCAGCCCTGTGCTCCTTACCCAGCTGCATGTGCGAAGCAGCACAACTCAGCAGCGCTTGCTATGTTGTAAAGAAAAAAAAAAAAAGAAAAAAAAAAAAAAAGAAAATCAAGAGCTGCAGTGTCACAACTTTCCTGAGGAAGGAGACTAAGGAACCTTCACCCTTATTTCACCTGACCTCTTGAGACCTGAGGACTCACAGACACAGTGACTGTATCAGCACAGAGCAGAGCTTGCACAGGATAAAATATTTATGGCTTCTATTTCATCACTGGACCTGAAACAAGGCATGGTTAAACCTCCTCCTGAACCCTCTCCTCAGTGTGGCCATGCAAAAGCTTAGCAGATCAGCAACAGTAGAAACAAAATGCTTGGACACATTTTCAGATATCCAGATATTCAGATATGTATTTTTTCTTTTTTCTCTCTAAATAAAGGCAGAAGCAGGAAATGCAAAGGGAATTCTAGCTGAAGCAACCTGCCCAGCTCCCAGCTGGGGCACTACAGGGGCTGAGACAGAGCCTATTTTAAGATAAGGAAAGGCTGACAACCTTCAGATGTCAACATGTAGCAGTGGGCAGTATTTCAAGTATTTACACAGCCACGTCCCTTTCTGAGGAAATGCAAACATTAGGGCTTTTTACACCAGAACTGCTGTGCAGAAGAAGAAGTATTATCAAGAAGGGGTTGAACACTTCCCCCACTCATCCAAGTCAGGATGCCAAACTTTGGGGATTACTACTGTAATTTGTGAAAAATTATATTCAAAGACCTGAAATAAACCACAGACAAGACTGGAGATAACAATGCTTTATTTTTACATTTCAGCAACAGGAGAAATAATTGAAGATGAAATTATCTGCTTTGTTGTAAAGTATAAAAACATTTAATTATAAATATTTAGCTAAAAAAGCGTGATTTATAAAATATAATCTGTGAAGATATATACACAGTTTAATCGTTTAGCAATTTTTTCACCTGAAAATAAAGGGTAGAGGTTTTTCTATTTATTATTCCATGCTCACAGTTTAGTGCTCACAGTTTAAATAAGCAAAACAGACAAGTGAAAAGATATCTGGTGAATTTTGTCCTGGAAATAAAAAATTAACATTTCACCACAAATTTGGGCAGGAGCAGAGGCAGAATTTGAGCAAATCCATGTTTTGAGAGAGGTCTCTGAGGGAAGCTCCCCTGCCACGACCGACAGTGTTTATATCCAGATAAGCAGTGGGCATCTCAACATTTGTGGGCAAGTTTCCTGTGTTTCCAAGAGAAAATGGCTAATAGTCTAATGCAAGCCCTCAAAATTCAGTTTGGTTAAATGTGCTCACCTCCCTGCTCTCTGAGCAGGGGTTGCTCAGTATGCTGTGCTGGTGTCCTCTCTTGTGCCTCTAATGAAATCAATGTCACCTTCATGATTCAGGCTATGAGCAAATATCCAAATAGAAAACCCCAGTGTGCCATCTGATTGCACTGTCCAGCTGACAATACCCCCTAAAAACAGATACAGCTGCCTAAGGCTGGAAAATAACAGTGAAGTGGTACAGTACACTACATGTGATGGAATGTGAAAGAAGATAAATGGTCAGGCAACCCAGTTTTCTATTCCTCATTTAAGAGAGCCAGCTTCTTCCCTTTGAAGTCTTGGGGAATCTCGCCTCTTATTGAAGGGTCTGCTACTATGGCACTTCAGAGAAGAAAAACTGGAAGACTCTTCAACATGCTGGGTGGCAGAAAATGCTACAGGAAATGATAGTGAATTTGATCCATGTACCTAGTAATTATCTTTCTCTCTTCACAGTGTTTTCACAGTGCCTGTGGCACGGGGCTTTGAGGGATAAGAAAAGGGTGACAACACCCAACAGCAGTACAAATATACAGAAGTCAAGCTGTACTTTGTACACCCTGATTTACACAAGACCTCACTACTTGCCTGTAAGCAAGGAATGAATTAATACAGGATTAAGAGAAAAAGGATGTATAGGAAAGAATGAAGTAGGCAAACATGACGCTTGTCAGTGCTCACCCGTGATTTGCTACCTGCTGTTTCTGCTTAAGGGTGATATGCTCATAACAGTTCAGAGCAAACACCCCATACACAGCTTGTATTACTCACATCATTATGAATGCATAGTAACTGCAAGAGTTGTGCCCTTAGGAGCTCAGGAGGATCTTTCAGGAAAGGAAAGCTAGCAAAGCTGTGATGAGTTTTAGGCAGGATCCAAGTAGTTCTGTCGAGGCAGAGCCCTGATCTGGGAAATGTACCAAGTCGTGTGCAATTTCAGAGTGCATATTGGCTGGTTGGTTACTGGGTAAATGCAGACTTTAACTCCCTGAAAGCTGCTCGGCGGTGCTTCCTTTCCTCCTCTTCCCGCTTTCGCTCATCCTGCTCAGCTTTTATCTCTGCTTCAAACTTACTGGCTGAGGAGAGGGCTTGAGCCTTTATGAGACAGAGAGAAAATAAGTGAGTGTCAAGCCTTGCATCAGAGGGAGAGCCAAAGCGTGAGCTACTCCCAGATGAGCAACACAGAATTGCTTGCTGCACCTCCCAGTACTTGCTGGGAGCCTCTGTCAGGACAGCTCAAGTATTAATTATACTGCAGTGCTTGGGTATTTACACCCAATACCTGTTACCTTCCTTGACTTCAACATCAACAAAAGAAAGGTCACTTACTAATAAGTCACTTTAAAGTGACCAAAACAAGGCCATCAGTACTGGGTCACACATTATTTCCATAAGCAGGCAGCAGGGCATGGGTTGTGAGTATGCAGTGGGAGAAGCTACTGCAGAAAACACTGAATCACAGCCAAATCTGAGAACATCATACTACACCATGGATAATCTGCAGATCAAAGAGACATTGTTTACTTGCTGGCTATTTTTCCAGCTTTCATCTCAGTACATCTGCTGTGCAATAGCTGTGTTAGGCTCTTGGGAAAAAAACTTCTTATATAAACAAGCAGGATTATTTTCTGTCCAAGAGAGCTTTCAGAAAGGGTGCTTTGTCAGCTTCAGATGGCGTACAGCTCTTTCCGCCAACCCCAGGACCCTGCAGAATGATTCTGATTCCAAAGGTTACAGAGAAAGAGATGTCTGAAATCCTATACTCCAAAACACTCCGTTCACCACTGAACTCAGAGTGTTCTGGTTGAAGGAGGTTTTGTAAAATGGGAAAACTCTGTCTCTGTTGCATTAGTTTTCAGGACACTTTTGTCTTTAAAAGAGGTCAGGCACCTAGTCCCAGCCACAGGGACACAGGTCAGCCAGTCAGCTCTACCCGGGTAAGACCCAGGACACAGACCGTGAGCTACAATGCCCTGGTGTGTTGACTGAGCCACAGAAAGGCTCTAGCTAGAGTCCAACAAAATTTGAAAGGAAACTTGGCTACAGCTGAGTAGCTGAGATTCAGCTACAGCTGAGTTTTTTTCATATTCCTCTGTGCCACACCATACCTTAGCTTCAAAGAAGTTCTTGGCTCCTTTGACTCCCTCGATGGATACATCTATCTCCGAGAGCTTCGCAAGAGTCAACAGGCCGCTGTCCTCCTCGAGTTCCCCAGCTGCAGCTTTATGGAAAATCAGCAGGAACTAGCAAGATAGACAGGAAACCATTCAGGTTTTTCACTGAGGCTCAAACAACGTAAAATACAAACAGCACAATCACCTGGAGAGGGATGGAATTCACATTTCAAAGCAGGGGAAACCAGGTCTATATAAACCAAGTGGCACCAAGGAACTTGTGCTTCAGTACGCAGTCCTGTTACAGACTAAAAGCAGCAGGAATCTCACAGGAAAAGAAGGCTTCCTGGGAATCAGAGCCCTGGTAAAGCACAGTTCCTAGCAAGCCTGGGCTGCTATGTAGTCAGAGGAAGGAGGCCACCTCTGCACCTGCCCAATACAACCATTGGACGGGCTCAGATACAGCTCTTTATGTCCCCACACCCTAATGGCGTATTCACAAGCCCTCCACCAGCTTCTCCAGTGTTCTAGGGACTTAGGTCACATCCCATGACAATGAAAGTGGGGCAAACACACCTCTGGTTCACCTCAGGCTCTCTGAACCAAGGCAGCAGTGCAGTCCTTTTAGAGAGAACAGCATGCCCTTGTTACAGAGTGGCTTGAACAAGTGTCCACAGACCAAGTGGGTGCGAAATTTCTGTCCTGCACTGGACCATGGCCATTTAACAAACCCAGAGTCACTACAGCAGAGTGTGTATTGGGAAGTGAATTGCAAAGGGAAACAAACAGAAAAAGAGAGTTATAGGTCAATCCACAAAAGCATACTTTTTGGTTTTGTTTTAAAGAAGGAATAAAACCTGCCTGGTTAAAAATAAAGACCCCTGCACCACCATCCACCTGCCAGCTGAACTCCAGGCTAAGATGTGAAAGCTCTAGGTACTCACAGAGGTCTTTAGTTCCCTGTTATTTTTGGTGACTCCAGGAGGTGTCTCAGTGCTTCGAACAACACAGAGAGAACAGACACAAGGACAAGCCACTCAGGTACAAAAAGGAGCACAAGCAACAAAGCTGCACCAATAAAGTACTTCAGGCCAGGCCAAAGGGCTGCAGATACCAGGTAGGGGTGCCCTGAAATCCCCTTGCACAGGAGCATCAAATATCTCTAGCGCTGTTCTCAGACTGCCAGGCTGGGGAGTCTGCTGTTTCCTACGGAGAGCCCTAGCCGTCCCAGAGGAGGGCAGCAGAGTCCCAGCATCCACACTGAGCCAGCCCTGCTTCAAGTTGCTCGCAGAAGCTGGTGGGAACGCAAGAATTTGGGAAGGCCTCCCATGAGGAAGGGTGTGGAGATGACTGCACTGCTGGCCGCCCTCTTGCACAGGCAGCTCACCAGGCACTGCTCCATGCAACAGCCTCTTAACCTGTGAGTGCTCAGCACAGAGCAAGCAGAAAGCAGGCAGGGCTTGGGAAGGGAACTTTTCCAAACACATTGTAGTTGGTTGACCCTGGCTGGATGCCAGGCTACCAAAGCCATTCTATCACTCCCCTTCTCATCTGGATAGGGGAGAGAAAATGTAACAAAAGTTCATGAGTTAAGGACCTGGAGAGATTATTAACCAAAATACTGTCATAGGCAAAAAAGGCTCAACTTGGTGATATAAATTGAATTTATTACTAACAAAATTAGAGCAGAATAATGAGAAGTAAAATAAATTTTAAAGACGCCTTGCCTTCACCCCTCCCTCCTTGCCAGCTCTAGCTCCTCTCTCCAGCAGCACATGGAGACAGGGAATGGGGGTTATGGTCAGTTCTTCACAGGTTGTTCCTGCCACTGTGCAGGGAGAAGAATCTTTCCCCTGCTCCAGCATGGGCTTCCCATGGGTTTACATCTTCCTTTCAGGCAATCACCTGCTCTGGCATTGGTCTCCTCCACGGGCTGCAGGTGGATCTCTGCATCCCCATGGACCTCCACGAGCTGCAGGAGGACAGCCTGTTTGTTTCACCATGGTCTGCACCACAGGCTGCAGGGGAACCTCAGCTCCAGCACCTGGATTACCTCCTGCTCCTCCCTCTCCACTGACCCAGGTATCTGCAAAGCTGTTCCTCTCATATATTCTCACTTCTCCTCTGGCCATAATTACCTCTGCACAGTAACTTTTTAACCTTCTTAATATGTTATCACAGAAGCATTACTATCATTCCTGATGGGCTCGCTTTAGTCAGTGGAAGGTCGTCCTGGAGCCAGCTGGCTTTGGCTTAGTTTTTTACCAGACACAAGGGAAGATTCTAAAAGCTTCTCATAGAAGCCACTCCTTGTAGACCCCCTGCTGCAAAAACCTGGCCATCCAAACCCAATACACTCATGTAAGAAATAAATGGTTCACTGCTGAACAGGCAAAGCACCCTGCTTAGAAAGAAACCAAATCCTCCCCAAGACATCTCCCTCTGCTCTGGCTTGTTCCCCTTTGACACCACCAGGCACTGTGACACAGAGGGCTGGCAGCTAGGCTGGAATTAGTCATGCTTCCTCCTGCTCCACCCTGCAAGTCCCACTTCCTGGCATCGGAAAAGAGCGGTGGAGGCAGCACAGTCCTGGGGTCTGATACAGCTGTCACCTGGGGAGGGACTGCGTCATGAGTACAAGTGAGCGTGAATCATCCTGAGACTAAGGGATGGGGCAGCAATCATCTAGCTTACAGGCTGCTGTGGCCACAAAGGGCAGGCTGACTTAAAGGAAACTTGAGATTAAGACACTGGTTAGAGTGGACAGAGCATAATGTCAGTCCCAAGGACCCAGAAAGGTGGACTAGGGGATCTCATGCTGGTTCCCACAGAAGCTCAGCAGCAATCGCTCCAGCACACAGCCTGCAGCCCACCTTACCATGAGGTGTTGGTCCTTACTAACTAGAGAACACCAGCAATCTGCATTCAGCTTCCATTGCCAGCCTGTGTAACACCCTTGCTGCGCCCAGGACACACCATGTGTAGCTAAGTCTCAAGGAAATGTCAACACAGAAGAAGAGTAAATAATATAGGTAGGTACCTTTCAAAACTCTGCTCTCAAAGAGGACAACATGACCCACACTTTCCAACACACTAATCTGGTAAATTGTATCTGCTCTCACATCCTTCATGATTCAAGACCCACCCCACAGAGCCAGGCTGGACATTGTGCAAGGAAAGGTGTGGAACTGACAGGCAGCAGTAGCCCTGCAGCAACAACTTACCAGAAAAGCAGCACTATATAAGGATGTGATTTGCACCAACCCTGGTAGCAAACACATCATGTGGGTCAACATTTCATTTCAGCTGGTGAGGGTGTAGGAGGCAGTGGGTGGATTTCTGTGGGCTCTAGGTAGCAGCTCCAATTGCACATTACTATCACAGCAATTAACTGCAGTTTCCTGTGGTAATGATGGAACTAGACAGTCAGAAGTGTGGGGGGTTCCCCTCCCCCCACTAATCTTTTTAAGCCTAAATTTCATTGCTTGAGTCAGGCAGGAGTCCTGTACAGTTAATTGTTAATGTATTGGTGGATGTTCAAAGGTCAATGGTAGAAGGCAGCTTTCCTAACAGGACCTGCAGTTCATCAGCAGCCTGCTTGCCAGGCAACAGCTTATGTGGTATGGGAGGACACTACTCAAAGCAGTAGGAAAGGGTGATCTATTGCAAGTGAAAGAGATCCCCACCAATTCTCTGGCCAGGCTACAAGAAGAGTACGTTCAGGCAGGTATGCCAGGACTTGGTATTCTCTGGACAGGCAGATAGGAGCCCTCCAGTACTAAAGTTGCACCCTACTGAGTTCAGACACTCATTTAAACCAGGTTTCTCCTGGTATTATCTGAATGACCCAAGGCAGCTTAGCCACCCTCCACATGCTTGCTTGTCACCACCAATGAGAAGCAGGATTGGACAGGCCTATGGGATAGTTGAGGTCTCCTTACCCACCAGGGAACCTCCTTCCCTGTCAGCCTGAACACAGCAGCTGGACAGGGCACACCTGTAGCAAGGCAAGAAGCGTCCTGCTCCTCTGTGCCACAGGAAGCTTTGGGTGTCTGCCAAAGCTGCTGTGTAATTTTTCCCCAGAGCTCTGCCAGTGATGCTCCCTCATTCCAACCCATGGGCCACTCAGGCTTGCAGTTGCATGACCATTGTTTTCCCTTCTGGCAAGACACTGCAACAGCACCAGGTGCCATGTGCCACATGCCAGGCGCTGGCAGCACAGGCACCCCTGCAGGAGGCTGTGCTCCAAATAAGTGGCAGCAGAAGAGGAGCTATTCTGCCACTTGTGCCATGCCACTGAAGCTAGGACATGAGAGCATCTTTCAGGGCCTTGAGGAAAAAGGCAATTCTCTTCCATGGGAGAGAGCCCCTGCAGCAAGCCTGGAGGCTGTCCCCAGCTCTTCACCTGGAATGAAGGGTGGCCCAGAATGCACAGACACAAGGCTCCTCAGCCTATGCAGTGATTTGGCAATCAGTGACCTGGGGCCATGGGCACGTGCTCTTCCTGCTCCACTGGATTCCAGTTCACCTCCAACTGGGCAGCAGGGAACTCAGGCACAGGCTCTCGTTTCCCACATTTGCATATCCTTCCCCCTGTCTTGGAACCCAAGTCTTTGGCCTCTGTCTTTTCTCTTGCAGTGAAATAAATCCAACAAAATCCTTGGGGTACCAAAGCAGAGGAAGATGGTGTGATATGCCAGCACAGAGAGATGGTGCAGCAGCTCTGTAAGTGATGGTCACCCCTCATGCCCCAACCGATCCAGCCAGTCACAGGCTTTGGCTGCTCATCCTCCTTCCCAGCACTGCCAAAGCTCTCAAACTCCCACAATGGAGAGCTTGACCTTCTGAGCCCTGCCCTGGAAGAGGCATGGTGAGAGCATCATGCCTGCAGAAACAAGAGAGCCCAGCTGCTCAGGGCCCACCACAGGCATCCCACGGGATGGAAGGAAGCAGCACAGCCCTCAAAACTGATGCAAGACATAAGCAGTGCTGCCCCTCCTCTTGCTATCTAAGGGGCTGTGGGTTAATTCAGAAAGCCACAGTGTGACATTTGCTTGTGACCAAGCCAGCTCTCAAAGACTGAGAGGAAGAGATGATTCTACAGGAGCTTTTGGTACCTGGGTTTCCCCTTCCTGCTGAGATGATTTGGGTGCCCCTGCATGCATGCGGGTGACTGCTCAAATTTCCTCTCTTCCTCTGCCTGGCAGAGGATCCTGGCCTGTCCTCAGAGTTGTCACAATACAGTGGTAACAGACAGACCTGTTTGAGCTGTGTCCCTGCTGAGCCAGTGTGCAGTACCAAACTGCTGCATCCACACATTTATTCCTTGCTGCAGGGAGGTGACCACACCTCATAAGGCTTGCCATGGCTGGTCACTGCATGATGCAGAGAGGGTCCCAATACAAATTGGAAGAGGGAGCCTTTTGTGCCCCATGAGATGAGCTGTTCCAAGCAGAGCTCCGGCACTGCACCTGAAATGAGGCCTCAGCTGCTGTACCACAGGAGCCAAGCAATGAGACCTGAAAACTGAAGGGACATAACACCCTCCAGCTACAACAGGGAGCTCAGTGAGCACTCCCAGCAGCTGCAATAGAGCTCAAATGTGCTCCCAAAGCAAGCAGGGAAGCTGGAGAACTTTGGCATCAGGTACCATGACTGCCACGTGGAGATGGAAGTTAACAATTCTACGCACCCTTGACATGGGGAAGCTCACCATCTTCTCCACTGCACCCCACCACTGGAAAAACACAGAGGGGAGAGGGCCACCTACAGCCCAAAGAATACGGGGCCCATCTACCTCCTCCTTCAATCCTGCAGCCACATCCCTGTCCGTTACTGCAGCCACCCTCACCTCACGGAAGCTGAGCTTCCCATCAAAGTCTTCATCCACCTCCTTGATCATGTTCTTCAGCCCCAGGTGGGTCTGTGGGGCTCCCAGCTTTTCCATCATCAGCTTCAGCTCCATCAGGTCGATATATCCATCCCGTCCTGAGTCATACCTGCAGGGCACAAAGGGGAAGGGGTCAACCATCATCATCCCCATACTCATCTCCCCAGAAGAGGAATCATGCATGTGGATAAAGTCACTGTGTGGTTCAAAGCTCAGGGGGGAGGGGAAGCTGCATGACATGGCCAGTGCTGAGATATATTAAGCTCAAGGAAGTAGCTGTCAGCTTTCAGAGCTGTCTCACCACAGAGAGAAGTACTCAGGGGAGCTCAGACCAAATGACCCACACAGAAGGAGCATGGAGAAACTCAGCTTATCTCAGTGGAATTTCCATTTCACCCACTTGCCTGTCCAGCACGAATGTAACTTGCACACAGCTTACACCATGCACCAATGTGGTGAGGCAAAGGCATGCAGAGTCAGCTGCTGCCAGGCTTCCTGCTAGTTTCAAGGAGAAACAGGGAGCAGAGACCAAGCAGAACCTGTTGGCAGAAAGCAATTTTTCTTTGAAAGTAAAACTCCCCAACTCTAGCTGTTAACATCTTTCCTCTCCTGTACTACAACAAGCACTGTGCTTCAGGGTAGCTGTTTATTCTGTGTCCCCAGGCAGAGCAGAAAGACAGTTTCAGGGGAGCACAGCAATCCTAGCCAGGGCTGTGGTACCAGGGCTGCACCACAGGGCCAGGCTGGCAGAGGAAACCAGTGCCCATCTCCAGCAGCAAGACTAGAGTGGGACTATGCTTCCAGTGGAGCACCAAAGACTGCAAGGACTCTTCAGAAGACAGCACCCATGCAAGGGGAGAAGTGCTTTAGGGATGGGGAGGCAGCGAGTGATCTGCTGTGCACAGCCTGGGACTGTGCACCAATTCCTCCCAACATCTGCTGTGGGTGTGGGTAAAGCATCTGGCCCATTCAGCACGTAGAGCTTCACACCCACCAGGGCTATCACTGGCTTTCAAAGTCCAAAAGCTGCAGGGATGGACGCTCTATTATCAGACAGTCAGCAGCCCTCTTTCATCCTGGTCTTGCCATCGGGGTTCAGCACAGAGCTAGGGCTTCACAGGAGAGGACAGGGCAGGGCTCCCAAGCTGGGCTCAGCCCTGGCACACAGCCTGCCACCATCTCAACGTTGACAGAGTTAAATCCTTTCAACCATTCAGAAGGAAACACTAGGCACAGTGCTGAAGCTTTCCAGTGGGCAGGAGCTAGTCAAATCCTCCCACCCATCATCTTTCATTGACTGTTAGCTCTCTTCCAAAGAAATGAGGGCTGTAGCCATCCCAGACAGAGATCTGCACAGTTGTGGTTATCCTGGAAGAAAGCCTTTCCAGCTGAAAAACCTCACGGCCACAGAGGAAGTTGTGGCAAAGGAAGGCACGAACAAAGCCCCAAACTGCGTACAGGCGTGAGCAGCACAAGGCAGAGCTGCAGCCAAGATCTCTGCCCCTGCCCTCACGAGCACAGGCACAGCATGCTTTTCCCCCAAACTAGGGTGGCCTCCAGGACTTTCCTGAGTCCCACCACCCCCACAACTATTTCTGATACTCTTTCTAGCTCTTAGTTTCTAAGGGTCCAGGGGCTAAGAGACTCAATGACAGGGACATAGCTGCCAGACTAGGCTGGCACAGAACCACGGTTACCAATCTGCCTGCACTCTCTGTACCCAGCAAACCCATGTGCCCACCAGGCTGGACCCACTTTCTGAAAAACTAGGAAAGAAACCTCCATCAGAGCAAAAATCAGGTCACAAGGCCTGGGATGTCAACAGGAAGAAATGCAGTGGGTTCTTCACAGAAAGGAAGGTGTCAGTTAATTAAGGCACATTCACAGCATTACGAAGCCCAGCGCTGAGATGCACTTCCTAGACATCACAGAAACATAGCAAGTGCAATATTTCATTGTTAATTTGCTTTTCTTTCAAGTTTGGGAGAAAGGGTACAGAGCTATCATTGTTGGAGACACAGTGCCTTTGATGAGACACAGCAGCAAAGTGTGCAGCAGCAGAGAGGCTCCAGGGGCTGGGTTTTCTGGGGGCCCAGCAGGCTCATGCTGCCCTTTGGCTGGGTGCAGAAGCAAAATAGTAGTCCTCTCCAAGGGCTGCTCATCTAGGGGTGGGACACTGCCCAGCCCCACAAGGAAGCTCTGGGTAACAGCAATGAAGGCAGAAGAAGGACACAAGCCCAGCCTGTGCCTGCTGTGCTCAACTCACACTCCTTTTATCAATACTACCTGCAAGTAAACACTGGCCCAGGGACCAGTACACTGCCCTGAAAGGGTTAAGCATGGGGCACAGCTTCAGGGCTCATCCCTGCAGAGAGGCAGGACAAAGCCAGGATTGTGAGAAATGGGGTCTTGCCAACAGAGGGCCTGGCAGAGCAGCACTCTGTACCAGCCACACAATGGGTGTGGAGCATGCTGAGCCAGAGTACAGCTGGTGCTCAGAAGCACCCAGAAATCAGGTTACCAGTCCCCTGCACTCAGGGACCGCCAGACAGAGGAGCACTGAAACCCAATGGCAGCACCCTGCAAACTGCTTCATTCCCTCCCTGCCCCCTCGCCTCCTAAAACAGCCGAACTAT
This sequence comes from Hirundo rustica, assembly GCF_015227805.2. Lineage (NCBI taxonomy): Eukaryota > Metazoa > Chordata > Aves > Passeriformes > Hirundinidae > Hirundo > Hirundo rustica. The sequence continues at coordinate 6,543,484 of NC_053459.1, read as the reverse complement.
TTTAGGACCTGGGTACAGCCACGCAGCTGCTGTGCAGCCAGACTATTTAGGGAGAGACATATTTATAGGGCACGAGAAACAGCACAATTCATTCCCCACCACCCCCCACCCCCAGCAGACCACAGCCATTCAACACCATGGGGCAAAATGCAGACTGCACCTTGCTGATCAGCTGATGTTCCCAGCACACCTCAGTCCTACCGAAGACCACGCAGTGTGCCTTTCAAGAGATCATAAAACTCCCCTGTCTGCCTTTTGGGAGCCCCCTTTCAGGACCCTGGGCTCAGCCAGCCCCGGATGCCTCTCACACATAGCTGCCTGCAGCATAGCCCTGCCCTGGTGATGGACAGCTATCAGCTTCACAGGCAAAGCTGGAAGAGAGCAGCAGGGCAAGTTAAGCACACCTCAGCAGGCAGGGGAGCCATCTCATCCTGTATTCCAGGAGTGGCACGGCAAGAGCACACAGCACTCAGGTGCCTGGTGAGCCCCACCATCACCCACTGTCCTGCTATGACACCAGAGCTTTGCTTCCTTCAGGCTCAAAGCTCCCTGGGGCACGAGCCAAGCCTCATCCGAGTGATGTGCAGGCATTACAGAGAGAGGGGAATTCTGCCAACAGGCACATGACATCTCATGTCACAGGAAGGCCACTCCAGCAGCAGGAGCCATGGCTACAGCAGATCCCATCTGTGACAGCTGGGGTGCTGCAGGCAGGTACGGGCATCATGGCCGCTGTGATAAAGCTTTGCCACACTGCTGCCACAGCAGTGTTCCTGGCAGCAAATGAGACACAGCAGAGGCTGCCAAAATCTGCTGCAACAAGGATGCACCCAGATTCCCAGGCTGGCTTGCTTCCACCCGGACTGCAGAGCGTGCCTGGCTGCTGAAGCACTGGGAGAGGAAAGCAGGAGACAAAATCGGGGGAAGGAAGGAATACTTGCTGAACAGACTTGCTTAAGAGTACAAAGTCTGTTACACGCAGTTACTGCCCAAGTACAAGCATTGCACTGGTGTTACACAGGTGCTGGAGGGTTACATCACAGAAGAAAGAAGGAGCAGGAAGGGAGGAAAAAGGCGATGCAAAGGACTGCATCACCTGTAGTGACTCTGCAGTCACCTTCCAGCTGCCTCTGAAACCCCACTTAACAAAAAAAACAATTGAATGAAAAAACACAGATCCTGAAGGATCAAAGAAAAGTTTTTAAACATTTACATTTCTTGAGAAAAGCTGAAATTAAAACCTGCCCTTCCTGTACATGTTTGCTGCACCTTACCTTGCTTCACATACTATGGGCACCTGTACTTTGATCTGCAGTTCCTGTATGCTGCAATGGCCTAATTGAGGCTTTGAAATAAAGCAATTGGAATAATGATGCTGAAGTAATAATCTCCTCTTAAATATTTCAAAACTTAAGTAGCACTTTATTCCCTCTGAGCATTGTGTGTCACTTTACACAGAGAAAGTGGTGCTGATCGCTGCTCCCTGATATCCAGTGATAGGATAAATGGGAATGGTTCAAAACCGCCTCAGAGGAAGATCAGACTGGACCTGAGGAAGCCTTTCTTTCAGCCTGAGAGGGTTGAGACCCTGGAACAGGCTTCCTAGAAAGGTGGTCAGTCTCCCAAGCCTGTCAGTGTTTAAAAGACATTTGGACAATGCCCTTAATAACAAGCCTTAACTTTTGGTCAACCCTGAAGCAATCAGGCCACTGAACTAGATGTGATCATTGGTGGTCCATTCCAAATGGAGTATTCTATTCGATTGCCAAGAGCTTTGGAAACAATTCCTCCATACCAGGGTGTGGACAAGAACTGGTTCCTTAGCCACTTGCAGCTTCATCCTCCCCAGCGCAGGCAGAAGGAGGTTTCCTGCTCTTGGAGGGACATGAGGGCAAGACAAGAGTCTCCTCCACTAAGATCTTCCCCAAGATGTTGGGCAAGACCTGCAGGCCCAGGCTGAGTCCACACAGGAATAACCTCCCTGTCCACTGGAAGTCCACAGACACCCAGTCAAAGACCAGAGGCAGCTGGTCACATGGAGCACACAACAGCTCTGGAGAGAGCAGGTCTGCTGCACCATGTCAGGTGAGGCTGGGCACCTGGCAAAGGAGCTGCTGAGTGGCTCCAGGAGGGCAAGGGGACATCACAGCCTCTCCCACCAGCCAGATGCAAGGCACTCAGCAATGTGTGGGCAAAACATGGAATTCCCTAGATATACAAAGCAATAGCAAGACTGGAATTTCTGTACTCCCTCGCACCCCACAGATGAAGCTGCTGTCTGTTTTCCTCCCCCTTACATTTCTCATAAAGGTCATTCCTGCCAGGCAGAGCCTCACTCCCTGGCTTTCACAGTGCCCTCTGCCATTTTTCTGGACAAAGATGGCTCCAAGGGGAGCTGTGAGACTCCAGAGACCCTGAGAGTTCACTTAGAGAATTCGGGAAAGAAAGGTTATTACAGTTACCACAGTCCTCACATATTGCCAGAATAGGTAGTTTAATTAGGTCACATTATAATTAGCCTGAGCTGTAGACTTGCTGGTTTCTGCCAAAAAAAATACCCACCCTGAGAGCTGCCTGCACCCCATCTCCAGTGGAATGGGGCCAAAAAGGAGATACGCTGACAAGAGAAGGCTTGGAAAAGAAAAGGGGAAAAGTGAGCCCAACTGTAGCAGTCAGAGCAAAAGAGCATTATTTCTGCTATGGAAGGATGTTCCTGGCATAGCCAGCAGCACACAGCACCGGATGGAGCACTGTGTTTTGGGAAGTCCCACTTTCATACGAGTTCTTTGCTTCCACCCTGGCAGTCATAGCCACCATCTATACCATGGAATGCCCTGAGAAGCAGTCAGGGCAGCTGCAATCACTAGGACATCTTTTCAGCTGGAGCACCATGACCCAGCCCACATCATGCACAGGACCACAAGCTCAAATCTAGTCTGAGCTACAGATTTAGAAGTCCCACCAAACTTATAAGAAACATTTTTTTGGATGGGAAGTTTCATAGTGGAAACCTGGCATCCTGTGGCAACGGGAAGATACTAAAGGAAAAAAGCCTCTGAGAGAGGGATGTAAGAAAGACCCTGAGTTGTGGTGGCTAGGGCCAATAAGCCATATAGAGAATTAAAGCCTTAATCACATTAACTCAAGCTCTGACTGACAGGAATTAAGGGGAACATTTCCTCTCCTCATGGAGCATGTGATGTCAGCCAGTAGTGGAGACAGGTCACTGGCAGCAGATGGACCAAAGACCAGATCCTCTGCAACTGCAAACCTCAGCTGCCTGTAACAGTGAACACCAGGACACGGTTTTCTGGCTGCACGTCCGAGAAAAACAACACGGGAGCATGCAGCCCACCTTCCTCGCCCTTTGGCTTCAGCAGTTCTCACAGGGTATGCAATGCTTTCCAGCTACATTGACCAGCTGATTAGCATTCAACTGCAAAGCCTAGCTTTTCCTGCTTACAAGGCTGGTATTTAATCAGCTCATTGTTGAAAAATTAGGCCGCAATTCAGCTCTTCCACTTTTTATTTCTCAAAACCACCACCATTCCTTTCCTCTTCCTATTGAGGCAATGACGCTGCCCAGTCCAGGCTCTCACCCACAGCTTTCAAGCCTCGCCTGCATTGTTTGCCCTCCAGTGCTCACAGCACCATGTATCGGCCTTCCATAGAGCGGGATCTCCTTTAAGCACAGCCAAAAGGGACGCAGGAGAGAGTGGAGCAGCAGTCCCGCCTGGACCACCTCGCTTCCCGCACCAGCTGCCAACACAGCGCTGCCTGTGCAACAAAGAACTCCGAACTCCAGTAAGCTCACAAAAGCCCACCGCCTGGTCTCCTGTGGCAACAGCCTGCCTGGGACAGGCACCACCCCGCAGCGCTGGGAGCTGGCAGCATTCAACCAGCTCTTCATCTCCTCACAGCAATCCAGGGCGTCCAAGGCAGCTTTCAGCTAGGAGAACAATGATCTAACAAGTTACAAATCTCACTTCAGTCACCTGCATAGGGTGAAGTACATCTTCACACTTTGCTCTGTGGTGATGCCACCTCCTGCCTGGCAGCAACTCCCTCCTAGTCTGGTGTCCTGCCCTAGGGCTGGAAGGACACTGTTTTTCAGGAGCCCATGGGTCTGTGGTACCAGGGGGAAACCTGAGCACAGACAAAGGTACCCCAACACAGCCTAACTGCAGGAGTCAGGACAGGGTCTGGAGGCGAGAAAAGGGCAGGATCACGGTCCTGGAGAAGGCCAAACCTTTCTGCTTAGAGAAGCAGCTCTCCCTCTTGCTAGCAGTAGCTTGACTTTAACACAAACTCTCCTGCTGGGAGGGGAACCCCATCCCAGCCCCCACGAAGGCGACAGCAAGAGGAAGCTGTGCTCAACCTTTGTTTGGGTGCACGGGAGAGAGCACCAAGCCCGGCAGACGGGACTGCCCGGAACTAGGACACTGGCAGGCAGGGCCAGAAGGCTGCTGGCGGTGTTCAGGGTCACAGTTGTTTCGAATTTCACAAATGTCCAGCGCCTCTGCCGGGCCCCGGCACACAGACCCACCTGGTGCCCCCCAAGGCGTGGGACAGAAGACTGGCGGTGCTCTCATAGCTCCCCGTCCCACCCAGAGCGTCCCGCAAAGCCATTGCTCCTGGGTGCCACCACAAACAGCCACCGTCCCAATCCCAGGCAGAGCAGAGGCCGTGAGCTAAACGCAGGGCTGAGCCTCAGGCAAATTCTACGAACACTCCCGGCAAAACACAGGGACAATCTGGGGATCAGATGGCGCTAGGAACGCGCCGCGGCTTCCTCCAGCCCGACCGCAAAACCGCGGAGAAATGCGAGCATGCCGCTGAGAGCGGGCAGCCCTTCTCCAGATGTGCCCCCGGGGGTCGGTCCCGGGAGGGGCTGCGGGGGAACGCGGAACCCCACTCCCGGAGCCCACGGGCCGGGCAGCGAGCCCCCCGCCCCGTTCCCGCCCCACTCACAGGCGGAACATGCGCTCCATGTCCTTGATCTGCCGGCGGCTGAACTCCTTGAACTCGGTGTAGGGGTTGAAGACGGCGGCCCGCCGGGGCTGCGCCGCGCCCTCGTTGATGTCCTGCCGCCGGCACAGCTTGGCGCTCAGCTCGGCGCCCGCACTGGCCGTCAAGCAGCTCCGCTCCTCCACCTCCCCGGCGGCCGCCGCGCCCTTGACCGCCTCCTCCTCGCCCTCCACCGCTGCCCCGCTCTCCTCCAGCTGCAGCCGCCGCTGCAGCTTCTGTGCCAGCTCCTCCGAGGCCATGGTCCGGCGCTCCCGCCGGCTAGCCGCGCTGCCGCCACCCCCCTCGGCTCCGCTCCGCTCCGGCCGGAGCCGCCTGCCCCGGTGCGCAACTTTATTCCCTCACTTGGAGAGAGCGGGGCGGGGCGGGGCGGGGCGGAGGGAGGCCGGGACGGGGCGGGCACTTAAGGAGGCGCGGCGGGGGAAGGGGCGGGAATGGAGAGGAAGAGTGGGGGAGTCGTGGCCGGTGGGGGTTGTCGCCACTGCCTGAGGAGGTACTCCGAGCGTGTGGTGCGCCAGCATCCCCCAGGCTGACCTCTGACGTGGACGCTGTCCCACACAGTAGTCACCCCCACTCAGGTGACCCACACAGGCTGTCTTCTCACGTCCTCATGCAGGGAACTCCCCACTCCATGGTCACTCTCCGACTCATCCTTCAACCGATAGGGTCCTCCCCAGGTCCCCCCTGCATCCCACAGCAGGGCGCTGCACTGGCCCTGGGATGCAAAGACCACGTACACCCCCACAACGCTGCCTGCTCCTCTCCGTTCTGGGGGTTGAGACAAGCCCGGAGCCCGACCGGGAGCCCCCCGCGCCCGGGGAGAGCAGCGGGCCCCCGTCGGCTCACCAGGCGCTGCAGGCACGACGGAGATCAGGCTTGCCCCGCACCAGGGCAGAAGGACCCCTTAAGCCCTTCTATGCGCCTCCCTTGTCTTACCGCCTTGGTCTAAAATTAGCCCAGGACAAAGCTCGGCTCAGGCCTGGATTGCCTCTCCATCCCCAGAGAACATGGGCAGCAGGCAGGAGGCCTCTTCCCACCACCCGGCCCCCTTCCCAGGACAGTGCCCAATGCCACCCCTGCTGTCCCCCCGGCTCTCGCAGGGGTGTCCTTCCCAGGACTGTCAGTCCCTCGCCTGGCTGATGGGAGCCTGATGGCACACCCGAGATGGTATTAGGGCTGGCGTGTGCCGGTTTACGGTGGCGGCTGATGGGATTTACCCACCGGGGAGGAGGGGGAGAGAAAAGAACCGGCTCGGACACGCCGCCTGCTTATGGCTCCCGCGTGCCCGAGCCTGTGCGTCACGGGGAACCGGTCCCAGCCTCTGTTATGTGGCTGTTTGACACCTCCGGGCAGGTAGTAAGCAGTTCTCTGATGTGGTGACCTGCAGTTGACCCTCTTGGATAAGCTCATTCCCACCAAACCTACCCAGAAAATCACTGATGAGGCCATTTGCAGCCAGCCTGCCCCTACATACTGCCTAGGCAGCTCTACGCTGCCCCAGCGAGGGTTGGGAAGGTCAGGAGGGCTGCAGGTTCACCACAGCATGTGACACAGGAAGGCCACTGGGGGTATATCACACCAGGACCACCTGAAAACGGGCTGCTGTGTGGAAGGGGTGGCGTGTGCTACGCCCACACCACATTGCCCTCACGCGGTGCCATGTCTATGATGGAGAGACGTTCCTTCCACCAGAGAAGAATAGGGAGGAGAGCGGGGAGCCCTGCCTGGGTCACTGGCCACCCTGAAGAACGAGGCCGCCAACACAAGGCGCTTCTGTGCCTGCAGGGTGTCCGGGCAAAAAGAGTAGCTGAGGGTGAAATCAGCAACTGCAAAGCCAGGCTGCCATCTGGTGGAAACAAAGCTCTAAGCTACGGCCATGGGTGGGAGACCGCCGTAAGGGCGGGGTAGGAGGGTCAATGAATGGAGTAAGCAAGGGAAAGGGAAAGGTAGGCAAGATAAGGCAGGGGTTTGCATGGCCTTCCCTTCCCTTCCCTTCCCTTCCCTTCCCTTCCCTTCCCTTCCCTTCCCTTCCCTTCCCTTCCCTTCCCTTCCCTTCCCTTCCCTTCCCTTCCCTTCCCTTCCCTTCCCTCTCCTGATTCCAGCTCCATCCTAAAGTTGTTATCCTGGCCCCATAATTCCTATCACAGCCACACAGTCCCTATCCCAGCTCTGGTGATTTTAGCTGCAGCCCTACAGTCCTATCCCAGCCCTACAACGATTCCAGCTCCAGCCCCACAAGCTTTATTTCTCCACCAGTTCTGATGTTTCTGCTCCAGCTCTGCATCTGCCCAATCCTGCCATGCGAAGCTGCTTCTGGATCAAGGCAGAATCTCCATTTCAGCATCAGCTCTAGAATCCATGTTCCAGCTCCAGCCCTACAGTGCCCATCCTAGCCCCACAGCCCCTACCTAGCCCCACATTGGTTTCACCCTATGCTCCACTTTCTCTATGTCACTGTCAGCTCTGCTGCAGCTCCAACTGCTCAGCTTTCCACTGCCTCTGGCTAAAAGCTGCTCCTGGTCGTCACTTTGCTCCCATGCTGACAAGGCAATGAATCAGTCACTGCTGGGAGGGCTAGAACCCCCCTGGCAGCTCCTGTAACCCCCAAGCTTCAGCTCCATCCCCTTCTCCATGGGATTTATCCACCTCCAGCCCCACCATTTCCATTGCTCCACATCAGTTTGGGGCTAGATCCAGGTTCATTTTCTACTCATTCTATTTTATTATTTATTCTCTTAGTTTTACATTATTCTAGTTGTATTAAGAGTTAATGATACGATTGCATTGTCGTATTTTTATTGTATTCTATTTTTTAAAATTCTATTACTAGATATATAATGTTTTTAAAATAAAGACTATAGGGCTGGGGCTGTGAGGCCAGAAGCCTCTGGGGCTGAATCCAGATCCAAACCAATGTGGAGCAATGGATAAATCCTGTGTGGCTAGGGGTAGAATCCCTGTGGAGCTGGGATAGTGTGTTACAGGATGCTCAGCCCTGAAATGTGGTCAAACAACTCGAACAATGCCCTGTTTTGCAAGCTACCAACAGTGGGCTGAGGGGGGCATCATGTGCTGGTTTTTGGTGTTGAATCATGCTAAAAGTCTGGCACACTGTCTCAATCTGGCAGACCAGCCTCAAATCAACCTGCTGATAACAAAAAGAAGATTTGGCAGATAAACTGCTAAACTGATCTGTAAGTATATCACTGGTGGTCAACTCCTTCACACTATGAAAGTCCAATCCACTTTCCATACAGTAGATTTTGTAATATGTTCCTCCTTGGAGTGTGTGGAGATTTTTCCGCTGGGTTTTAGGAATGCTCACCAAGGATACTCCTAAAGGTTAGAAGAAAGAGATTTGTCCACAGTCATTAGTATGGGTGAGTTTCATCAGTCTCTAATAAAGATTTCCTTTTGCTAGCTTTAATATAATTGCTTTAATATTGCTTTGATATAATGATTCTATCTTGTAGTATAATACTTCTAGTTTTTATGGTGTGTAGTAAATAATTTTGATTGAGTTCTTTTTGTCTAATCGTTTATCATAATAAATCATTCTTATAAAAACATGTCTGATTTGCTGTCATTAAAACCTATGGGACAAATTGTAAGACTTAAATTGTTGGCAAAGTCCAAAGCTGGGACTGGATCCAGATGCCCCAGGCTCCTCTCACTGAGAAGGAGTTTAGAAAGCAAGGGGATCCTTTTCTGCACCTTGTGAGGCAATGGGAGGGCTTCTTAAATAAATTTTGTCTGAAGTTACCACTCCCCTCCCATGACAGACTGGAGCTGGAATGTGGATTCTTGAGCTGGAGCTGCAGCACGAGAGAGCTGGATGTGAAAAGAAGATCCAGCCCTGATCCATGAGCTGCTTCACCTGCCAGTGGTGGAAAGAGGCGGAACTGAAGCTGAAGCAGTGGAGCGGGTAGAGAAATAAAGGGATGGAGCTGAAATGACTGCAGAGTAGGGATAGAAACTGTAGGATTGATACAGGGATCGTTGGGCTGGAATAGCAACTTCAGGGATGGAACTGAAATCATTATAAGAGTGGAATAGCAACTGTGGGGCTGGAACTACAATAACATTTCTCAGGCTGGGTTTGGAACATGGATTCTAGAGTTGAAGTTGAAAACTCACAGATCTGGAGGAAAACTGAAGATCCTTCCACAAAAATAAGTTTCACCTGGCAACTGCAGGAACAAGCAAAGATGGAGCTGGTGAAATAAAAACTTTATGGCACTGAAGCCAAAGTCACTGTGATGTTGGGTTAGTGACTATAGGACTGCACCTGAAATCACTGTGGAGTTGAGATAGCAGCTGTAGGGCTGGGTTAGTGATTGTAGGGTTGGAATTGAGACTGTGGGGCCATAATATGGGCTGTGGGCCAGGGTCTGGTCTTTGGCCTGGGGGAAGGATTGTGGGCCGGGGGACAGATTGTCCAGGATAGGGACTGTGGGCCAAGGTAAGGACAGTGCGCCGGGGAAGGGATTGTGAATGGGATAGGGACTGTGGGCCAGGATAGGGCCTGAAGAGCCGGGGTAGGATCTGTGGGGGCGGGAAACGAACGGCAGGGCCGGAGGAGAGCCCGTCGGGCCGGGAAAAGGATTGTGGGGCAGGGGAGGGGAACCGCAGCGGGCGACGTCAATCGAGACCAATCCCAGCACGAGGAATGCGATGGATCGGCCAATCGCCACCGGCTAAGCCCGTGTTGTCCAATCACAGCCACCCGTGCCACACGGCCGTGTTCCCGCCAAACCGAGACCCACCACGGCGGGCGCTCGGAGCGGTACCAACCCCGCAACGCACAGGTGACTCCCCGGTGAATGGTCTTCAGACGCAAATATGGGGCTTAGGCTCCGTTGTACCTTCGTACGCGCAGAGGAAGCGCACTTCACCTTTCCTGAGCTGCGGTAAGCCGACGACCATAAAGGCTTGAAAAATAAAAATGGCGTTCAATTCTGAGAACGTGAACGGCATCGGGCCTCGATAGTACTTGGATGGGAGACCGCCTGGGAATACCGGGTGCTGTAGGCTTCTTTTGCTGGGGGCTGGAGACTTTTTTGGCGGGCTTCTGGCCACTGTGCAGGCGGTGCCTTGTTTTGCTTGGGCAGCCGTGGCAAAGGACGAGGCTTGTGTGCCTTTTTGTGCACTTTTTGCCTTGTGTGCACGGCACGCCTGGCATGCGTGGCGTGCGTGGTGCGGGATTCCTTGCGGGTCTAGGTTGTGCTGCTGCCTTGGGCAGCCGAGGGTGTTGTGTGGTGTGTCCATGAGGTGTTGGGGAAGGGCGGGAGGGCGGTGGTGTGTGCTCGAGAGCGCTGCTGGGGGCTCGAGAGGTGCCTACGGCCATACCACCCTGAGAACGCCCGATCTCGTCTGATCTCGGAAGCTAAGCAGGGTCGGGCCCGGTTAGTACTTGGATGGGAGACCGCCTGGGAATACCGGGTGCTGTAGGCTTCTTTTGCTGGGGGCTGGAGGCTTTTTTTTGGCGGGCTTCTGGCCACTGTGCAGGCGGTGCCTTGTTTTGCTTGGGCAGCCGTGGCGAGAGGCAGGAGAGCAAGGGCACGCGTGCTTGGTGTGCCTTGTGTGCCGGGCGTGTCTGGTGCGGGGTTGGGTGTGGCCCTCGGTTGTTCTGTTGCCTTGGAGAGTCCAGAGTGTCATGTAGCGTGTCCATGAGGTGTTGGGGAAGGGCGGGAGGGCGGTGGTGTGTGCTCGAGAGCGCTGCTGGGGGCTCAGGAGGTGCCTACGGCCATACCACCCTGAGAACGCCCGATCTCGTCTGATCTCGGAAGCTAAGCAGGGTCGGGCCCGGTTAGTACTTGGATGGGAGACCGCCTGGGAATACCGGGTGCTGTAGGCTTCTTTTGCTGGGGGCTGGAGACTTTTTTGGCGGGCTTCTGGCCACTGTGCAGGCGGTGCCTTGTTTTGCTTGGGCAGCCGTGGCAAAGGACGAGGCTTGTGTGCCTTTTTGTGCACTTTTTGCCTTGTGTGCATGGCACGCCTGGCATGCGTGGCGTGCGTGGTGCGGGATTCCTTGCGGGTCTAGGTTGTGCTGCTGCCTTGGGCAGCCGAGGGTGTTGTGTGGTGTGTCCATGAGGTGTTGGGGAAGGGCGGGAGGGCGGTGGTGTGTGCTCGAGAGCGCTGCTGGGGGCTCGAGAGGTGCCTATGGCCATACCACCCTGAGAACGCCCGATCTCGTCTGATCTCGGAAGCTAAGCAGGGTCGGGCCCGGTTAGTACTTGGATGGGAGACCGCCTGGGAATACCGGGTGCTGTAGGCTTCTTTTGCTGGGGGCTGGAGACTTTTTTGGCGGGCTTCTGACCACTGTGCAGGCGGTGCCTTGTTTTGCTTGGGCAGCCGTGGCAAAGGACGAGGCTTGTGTGCCTTTTTGTGCACTTTTTGCCTTGTGTGCACGGCACGCCTGGCATGCGTGGCGTGCGTGGTGCGGGATTCCTTGCAGGTCTAGGTTGTGCTGCTGCCTTGGGCAGCCGAGGGTGTTGTGTGGTGTGTCCATGAGGTGTTGGGGAAGGGCGGGAGGGCGGTGGTGTGTGCTCGAGAGCGCTGCTGGGGGCTCGAGAGGTGCCTACGGCCATACCACCCTGAGAACGCCCGATCTCGTCTGATCTCGGAAGCTAAGCAGGGTCGGGCCCGGTTAGTACTTGGATGGGAGACCGCCTGGGAATACCGGGTGCTGTAGGCTTCTTTTGCTGGGGGCTGGAGACTTTTTTGGCGGGCTTCTGGCCACTGTGCAGGCGGTGCCTTGTTTTGCTTGGGCAGCCGTGGCAAAGGACGAGGCTTGTGTGCCTTTTTGTGCACTTTTTGCCTTGTGTGCACGGCACGCCTGGCATGCGTGGCGTGCGTGGTTTGGGATTCCTTGCAGGTCTAGGTTGTGCTGCTGCCTTGGGCAGCCGAGGGTGTTGTGTGGTGTGTCCATGAGGTGGTGGGGAAGGGCGGGAGGGCGGTGGTGTGTGCTCGAGAGCGCTGCTGGGGGCTCGAGAGGTGCCTACGGCCATACCACCCTGAGAACGCCCGATCTCGTCTGATCTCGGAAGCTAAGCAGGGTCGGGCCCGGTTAGTACTTGGATGGGAGACCGCCTGGGAATACCGGGTGCTGTAGGCTTCTTTTGCTGGGGGCTGGAGGCTTTTTTTGGCGGGCTTCTGGCCACTGTGCAGGCGGTGCCTTGTTTTGCTTGGGCAGCCGTGGCGAGAGGCAGGAGAGCAAGGGCACGCGTGCTTGGTGTGCCTTGTGTGCCGGGCGTGTCTGGTGCGGGGTTGGGTGTGGCCCTAGGTTGTTCTGTTGCCTTGGAGAGTCCAGAGTGTCATGTAGCGTGTCCATGAGGTGTTGGGGAAGGGCGGGAGGGCGGTGGTGTGTGCTCGAGAGCGCTGCTGGGGGGCTCAGGAGGTGCCTACGGCCATACCACCCTGAGAACGCCCGATCTCGTCTGATCTCGGAAGCTAAGCAGGGTCGGGCCCGGTTAGTACTTGGATGGGAGACCGCCTGGGAATACCGGGTGCTGTAGGCTTCTTTTGCTGGGGGCTGGAGACTTTTTTGGCGGGCTTCTGGCCACTGTGCAGGCGGTGCCTTGTTTTGCTTGGGCAGCCGTGGCAAAGGACGAGGCTTGTGTGCCTTTTTGTGCACTTTTTGCCTTGTGTGCACGGCACGCCTGGCATGCGTGGCGTGCGTGGTGCGGGATTCCTTGCAGGTCTAGGTTGTGCTGCTGCCTTGGGCAGCCGAGGGTGTTGTGTGGTGTGTCCATGAGGTGTTGGGGAAGGGCGGGAGGGCGGTGGTGTGTGCTCGAGAGCGCTGCTGGGGGCTCGAGAGGTGCCTACGGCCATACCACCCTGAGAACGCCCGATCTCGTCTGATCTCGGAAGCTAAGCAGGGTCGGGGCCCGGTTAGTACTTGGATGGGAGACCGCCTGGGAATACCGGGTGCTGTAGGCTTCTTTTGCTGGGGGCTGGAGACTTTTTTGGCGGGCTTCTGGCCACTGTGCAGGCGGTGCCTTGTTTTGCTTGGGCAGCCGTGGCAAAGGACGAGGCTTGTGTGCCTTTTTGTGCACTTTTTGCCTTGTGTGCACGGCACGCCTGGCATGCGTGGCGTGCGTGGTGCGGGATTCCTTGCAGGTCTAGGTTGTGCTGCTGCCTTGGGCAGCCGAGGGTGTTGTGTGGTGTGTCCATGAGGTGTTGGGGAAGGGCGGGAGGGCGGTGGTGTGTGCTCGAGAGCGCTGCTGGGGGCTCGAGAGGTGCCTACGGCCATACCACCCTGAGAACGCCCGATCTCGTCTGATCTCGGAAGCTAAGCAGGGTCGGGCCCGGTTAGTACTTGGATGGGAGACCGCCTGGGAATACCGGGTGCTGTAGGCTTCTTTTGCTGGGGGCTGGAGACTTTTTTGGCGGGCTTCTGGCCACTGTGCAGGCGGTGCCTTGTTTTGCTTGGGCAGCCGTGGCAAAGGACGAGGCTTGTGTGCCTTTTTGTGCACTTTTTGCCTTGTGTGCACGGCACGCCTGGCATGCGTGGCATGTGTGGTGCGGGATTCCTTGCAGGTCTAGGTTGTGCTGCTGCCTTGGGCAGCCGAGGGTGTTGTGTGGTGTGTCCATGAGGTGTTGGGGAAGGGCGGGAGGGCGGTGGTGTGTGCTCGAGAGCGCTGCTGGGGGCTCAGGAGGTGCCTATGGCCATACCACCCTGAGAACGCCCGATCTCGTCTGATCTCGGAAGCTAAGCAGCGTCGGGCCCGGTTAGTACTTGGATGGGAGACCGCCTGGGAATACCGGGTGCTGTAGGCTTCTTTTGCTGGGGGCTGGAGACTTTTTTGGCGGGCTTCTGGCCACTGTGCAGGCGGTGCCTTGTTTTGCTTGGGCAGCCGTGGCAAAGGACGAGGCTTGTGTGCCTTTTTGTGCACTTTTTGCCTTGTGTGCACGGCACGCCTGGCATGCGTGGCGTGCGTGGTTTGGGATTCCTTGCGGGTCTAGGTTGTGCTGCTGCCTTGGGCAGCCCAGGGTGTTGTGTGGTGTGTCCATGAGGTGGTGGGGAAGGGCGGGAGGGCGGTGGTGTGTGCTCGAGAGCGCTGCTGGGGGCTCGAGAGGTGCCTACGGCCATACCACCCTGAGAACGCCCGATCTCGTCTGATCTCGGAAGCTAAGCAGGGTCGGGCCCGGTTAGTACTTGGATGGGAGACCGCCTGGGAATACCGGGTGCTGTAGGCTTCTTTTGCTGGGGGCTGGAGACTTTTTTGGCGGGCTTCTGGCCACTGTGCAGGCGGTGCCTTGTTTTGCTTGGGCAGCCGTGGCAAAGGACGAGGCTTGTGTGCCTTTTTGTGCACTTTTTGCCTTGTGTGCACGGCACGCCTGGCATGCGTGGCGTGCGTGGTGCGGGATTCCTTGCAGGTCTAGGTTGTGCTGCTGCCTTGGGCAGCCCAGGGTGTTGTGTGGTGTGTCCATGAGGTGTTGGGGAAGGGCGGGCGGGCGGTGGTGTGTGCTCGAGAGCGCTGCTGGGGGCTCGAGAGGTGCCTACGGCCATACCACCCTGAGAACGCCCGATCTCGTCTGATCTCGGAAGCTAAGCAGGGTCGGGCCCGGTTAGTACTTGGATGGGAGACCGCCTGGGAATACCGGGTGCTGTAGGCTTCTTTTGCTGGGGGCTGGAGGCTTTTTTTTGGCGGGCTTCTGGCCACTGTGCAGGCGGTGCCTTGTTTTGCTTGGGCAGCCGTGGCGAGAGGCAGGAGAGCAAGGGCACGCGTGCTTGGTGTGCCTTGTGTGCCGGGCGTGTCTGGTGCGGGGTTGGGTGTGGCCCTAGGTTGTTCTGTTGCCTTGGAGAGTCCAGAGTGTCATGTAGCGTGTCCATGAGGTGTTGGGGAAGGGCGGGAGGGCGGTGGTGTGTGCTCGAGAGCGCTGCTGGGGGCTCAGGAGGTGCCTACGGCCATACCACCCTGAGAACGCCCGATCTCGTCTGATCTCGGAAGCTAAGCAGGGTCGGGCCCGGTTAGTACTTGGATGGGAGACCGCCTGGGAATACCGGGTGCTGTAGGCTTCTTTTGCTGGGGGCTGGAGACTTTTTTGGCGGGCTTCTGGCCACTGTGCAGGCGGTGCCTTGTTTTGCTTGGGCAGCCGTGGCAAAGGACGAGGCTTGTGTGCCTTTTTGTGCACTTTTTGCCTTGTGTGCACGGCACGCCTGGCATGCGTGGCGTGCGTGGTGCGGGATTCCTTGCGGGTCTAGGTTGTGCTGCTGCCTTGGGCAGCCGAGGGTGTTGTGTGGTGTGTCCATGAGGTGTTGGGGAAGGGCGGGAGGGCGGTGGTGTGTGCTCGAGAGCACTGCTGGGGGCTCGAGAGGTGCCTACGGCCATACCACCCTGAGAACGCCCGATCTCGTCTGATCTCGGAAGCTAAGCAGGGTCGGGCCCGGTTAGTACTTGGATGGGAGACCGCCTGGGAATACCGGGTGCTGTAGGCTTCTTTTGCTGGGGGCTGGAGGCTTTTTTTGGCGGGCTTCTGGCCACTGTGCAGGCGGTGCCTTGTTTTGCTTGGGCAGCCGTGGCGAGAGGCAGGAGAGCAAGGGCACGCGTGCTTGGTGTGCCTTGTGTGCCGGGCGTGTCTGGTGCGGGGTTGGGTGTGGCCCTCGGTTGTTCTGTTGCCTTGGAGAGTCCAGAGTGTCATGTAGCGTGTCCATGAGGTGTTGGGGAAGGGCGGGAGGGGCGGTGGTGTGTGCTCGAGAGCGCTGCTGGGGGCTCAGGAGGTGCCTACGGCCATACCACCCTGAGAACGCCCGATCTCGTCTGATCTCGGAAGCTAAGCAGGGTCGGGCCCGGTTAGTACTTGGATGGGAGACCGCCTGGGAATACCGGGTGCTGTAGGCTTCTTTTGCTGGGGGCTGGAGACTTTTTGGCGGGCTTCTGGCCACTGTGCAGGCGGTGCCTTGTTTTGCTTGGGCAGCCGTGGCAAAGGACGAGGCTTGTGTGCCTTTTTGTGCACTTTTTGCCTTGTGTGCATGGCACGCCTGGCATGCGTGGCGTGCGTGGTGCGGGATTCCTTGCGGGTCTAGGTTGTGCTGCTGCCTTGGGCAGCCGAGGGTGTTGTGTGGTGTGTCCATGAGGTGTTGGGGAAGGGCGGGAGGGCGGTGGTGTGTGCTCGAGAGCGCTGCTGGGGGCTCGAGAGGTGCCTACGGCCATACCACCCTGAGAACGCCCGATCTCGTCTGATCTCGGAAGCTAAGCAGGGTCGGGCCCGGTTAGTACTTGGATGGGAGACCGCCTGGGAATACCGGGTGCTGTAGGCTTCTTTTGCTGGGGGCTGGAGACTTTTTTGGCGGGCTTCTGGCCACTGTGCAGGCGGTGCCTTGTTTTGCTTGGGCAGCCGTGGCAAAGGACGAGGCTTGTGTGCCTTTTTGTGCACTTTTTGCCTTGTGTGCACGGCACGCCTGGCATGCGTGGCGTGCGTGGTGCGGGATTCCTTGCAGGTCTAGGTTGTGCTGCTGCCTTGGGCAGCCCAGGGTGTTGTGTGGTGTGTCCATGAGGTGTTGGGGAAGGGCGGGAGGGCGGTGGTGTGTGCTCGAGAGCGCTGCTGGGGGCTCAGGAGGTGCCTATGGCCATACCACCCTGAGAACGCCCGATCTCGTCTGATCTCGGAAGCTAAGCAGGGTCGGGCCCGGTTAGTACTTGGATGGGAGACCGCCTGGGAATACCGGGTGCTGTAGGCTTCTTTTGCTGGGGGCTGGAGACTTTTTTGGCGGGCTTCTGGCCACTGTGCAGGCGGTGCCTTGTTTTGCTTGGGCAGCCGTGGCAAAGGACGAGGCTTGTGTGCCTTTTTGTGCACTTTTTGCCTTGTGTGCACGGCACGCCTGGCATGCGTGGCGTGCGTGGTTTGGGATTCCTTGCGGGTCTAGGTTGTGCTGCTGCCTTGGGCAGCCGAGGGTGTTGTGTGGTGTGTCCATGAGGTGTTGGGGAAGGGCGGGAGGGCGGTGGTGTGTGCTCGAGAGCGCTGCTGGGGGCTCGAGAGGTGCCTACGGCCATACCACCCTGAGAACGCCCGATCTCGTCTGATCTCGGAAGCTAAGCAGGGTCGGGCCCGGTTAGTACTTGGATGGGAGACCGCCTGGGAATACCGGGTGCTGTAGGCTTCTTTTGCTGGGGGCTGGAGACTTTTTTGGCGGGCTTCTGGCCACTGTGCAGGCGGTGCCTTGTTTTGCTTGGGCAGCCGTGGCAAAGGACGAGGCTTGTGTGCCTTTTTGTGCACTTTTTGCCTTGTGTGCACGGCACGCCTGGCATGCGTGGCGTGCGTGGTGCGGGATTCCTTGCGGGTCTAGGTTGTGCTGCTGCCTTGGGCAGCCGAGGGTGTTGTGTGGTGTGTCCATGAGGTGTTGGGGAAGGGCGGGAGGGCGGTGGTGTGTGCTCGAGAGCGCTGCTGGGGGCTCGAGAGGTGCCTACGGCCATACCACCCTGAGAACGCCCGATCTCGTCTGATCTCGGAAGCTAAGCAGGGTCGGGCCCGGTTAGTATTGGATGGGAGACCGCCTGGGAATACCGGGTGCTGTAGGCTTCTTTTGCTGGGGGCTGGAGGCTTTTTTTGGCGGGCTTCTGGCCACTGTGCAGGCGGTGCCTTGTTTTGCTTGGGCAGCCGTGGCAAAGGACGAGGCTTGTGTGCCTTTTTGTGCACTTTTTGCCTTGTGTACACGGCACGCCTGGCATGCGTGGCGTGCGTGGTTTGGGATTCCTTGCGGGTCTAGGTTGTGCTGCTGCCTTGGGCAGCCCAGGGTGTTGTGTGGTGTGTCCATGAGGTGTTGGGGAAGGGCGGGAGGGCGGTGGTGTGTGCTCGAGAGCGCTGCTGGGGGCTCAGGAGGTGCCTACGGCCATACCACCCTGAGAACGCCCGATCTCGTCTGATCTCGGAAGCTAAGCAGGGTCGGGCCCGGTTAGTACTTGGATGGGAGACCGCCTGGGAATACCGGGTGCTGTAGGCTTCTTTTGCTGGGGGCTGGAGACTTTTTTGGCGGGCTTCTGGCCACTGTGCAGGCGGTGCCTTGATTTGCTTGGGCAGCCGTGGCAAAGGACGAGGCTTGTGTGCCTTTTTGTGCACTTTTTGCCTTGTGTGCACGGCACGCCTGCATGCGTGGCGTGCGTGGTGCGGGATTCCTTGCGGGTCTAGGTTGTGCTGCTGCCTTGGGCAGCCGAGGGTGTTGTGTGGTGTGTCCATGAGGTGTTGGGGAAGGGCGGGAGGGCGGTGGTGTGTGCTCGAGAGCGCTGCTGGGGGCTCGAGAGGTGCCTACGGCCATACCACCCTGAGAACGCCCGATCTCGTCTGATCTCGGAAGCTAAGCAGGGTCGGGCCCGGTTAGTACTTGGATGGGAGACCGCCTGGGAATACCGGGTGCTGTAGGCTTCTTTTGCTGGGGGCTGGAGACTTTTTTGGCGGGCTTCTGGCCACTGTGCAGGCGGTGCCTTGTTTTGCTTGGGCAGCCGTGGCAAAGGACGAGGCTTGTGTGCCTTTTTGTGCACTTTTTGCCTTGTGTGCACGGCACGCCTGGCATGCGTGGCGTGCGTGGTTTGGGATTCCTTGCGGGTCTAGGTTGTGCTGCTGCCTTGGGCAGCCGAGGGTGTTGTGTGGTGTGTCCATGAGGTGTTGGGGAAGGGCGGGAGGGCGGTGGTGTGTGCTCGAGAGCGCTGCTGGGGGCTCAGGAGGTGCCTACGGCCATACCACCCTGAGAACGCCCGATCTCGTCTGATCTCGGAAGCTAAGCAGGGTCGGGCCCGGTTAGTACTTGGATGGGAGACCGCCTGGGAATACCGGGTGCTGTAGGCTTCTTTTGCTGGGGGCTGGAGACTTTTTTGGCGGGCTTCTGGCCACTGTGCAGGCGGTGCCTTGTTTTGCTTGGGCAGCCGTGGCAAAGGACGAGGCTTGTGTGCCTTTTTGTGCACTTTTTGCCTTGTGTGCACGGCACGCCTGGCATGCGTGGCGTGCGTGGTGCGGGATTCCTTGCAGGTCTAGGTTGTGCTGCTGCCTTGGGCAGCCGAGGGTGTTGTGTGGTGTGTCCATGAGGTGTTGGGGAAGGGCGGGAGGGCGGTGGTGTGTGCTCGAGAGCGCTGCTGGGGGCTCAGGAGGTGCCTATGGCCATACCACCCTGAGAACGCCCGATCTCGTCTGATCTCGGAAGCTAAGCAGGGTCGGGCCCGGTTAGTACTTGGATGGGAGACCGCCTGGGAATACCGGGTGCTGTAGGCTTCTTTTGCTGGGGGCTGGAGACTTTTTTGGCGGGCTTCTGGCCACTGTGCAGGCGGTGCCTTGTTTTGCTTGGGCAGCCGTGGCAAAGGACGAGGCTTGTGTGCCTTTTTGTGCACTTTTTGCCTTGTGTGCACGGCACGCCTGGCATGCGTGGCGTGCGTGGTTTGGGATTCCTTGCGGGTCTAGGTTGTGCTGCTGCCTTGGGCAGCCGAGGGTGTTGTGTGGTGTGTCCATGAGGTGTTGGGGAAGGGCGGGAGGGCGGTGGTGTGTGCTCGAGAGCGCTGCTGGGGGCTCGAGAGGTGCCTACGGCCATACCACCCTGAGAACGCCCGATCTCGTCTGATCTCGGAAGCTAAGCAGGGTCGGGCCCGGTTAGTACTTGGATGGGAGACCGCCTGGGAATACCGGGTGCTGTAGGCTTCTTTTGCTGGGGGCTGGAGACTTTTTTGGCGGGCTTCTGGCCACTGTGCAGGCGGTGCCTTGTTTTGCTTGGGCAGCCGTGGCAAAGGACGAGGCTTGTGTGCCTTTTTGTGCACTTTTTGCCTTGTGTGCACGGCACGCCTGGCATGCGTGGCGTGCGTGGTGCGGGATTCCTTGCGGGTCTAGGTTGTGCTGCTGCCTTGGGCAGCCGAGGGTGTTGTGTGGTGTGTCCATGAGGTGTTGGGGAAGGGCGGGAGGGCGGTGGTGTGTGCTCGAGAGCGCTGCTGGGGGCTCGAGAGGTGCCTACGGCCATACCACCCTGAGAACGCCCGATCTCGTCTGATCTCGGAAGCTAAGCAGGGTCGGGCCCGGTTAGTACTTGGATGGGAGACCGCCTGGGAATACCGGGTGCTGTAGGCTTCTTTTGCTGGGGGCTGGAGACTTTTTTGGCGGGCTTCTGGCCACTGTGCAGGCGGTGCCTTGTTTTGCTTGGGCAGCCGTGGCAAAGGACGAGGCTTGTGTGCCTTTTTGTGCACTTTTTGCCTTGTGTGCACGGCACGCCTGGCATGCGTGGCGTGCGTGGTTTGGGATTCCTTGCGGGTCTAGGTTGTGCTGCTGCCTTGGGCAGCCGAGGGTGTTGTGTGGTGTGTCCATGAGGTGTTGGGGAAGGGCGGGAGGGCGGTGGTGTGTGCTCGAGAGCGCTGCTGGGGGCTCAGGAGGTGCCTACGGCCATACCACCCTGAGAACGCCCGATCTCGTCTGATCTCGGAAGCTAAGCAGGGTCGGGCCCGGTTAGTACTTGGATGGGAGACCGCCTGGGAATACCGGGTGCTGTAGGCTTCTTTTGCTGGGGGCTGGAGACTTTTTTGGCGGGCTTCTGGCCACTGTGCAGGCGGTGCCTTGTTTTGCTTGGGCAGCCGTGGCAAAGGACGAGGCTTGTGTGCCTTTTTGTGCACTTTTTGCCTTGTGTGCACGGCACGCCTGGCATGCGTGGCGTGCGTGGTGCGGGATTCCTTGCAGGTCTAGGTTGTGCTGCTGCCTTGGGCAGCCGAGGGTGTTGTGTGGTGTGTCCATGAGGTGTTGGGGAAGGGGGGGTGGGCGGTGGTGTGTGCTCGAGAGCGCTGCTGGGGGCTCAGGAGGTGCCTATGGCCATACCACCCTGAGAACGCCCGATCTCGTCTGATCTCGGAAGCTAAGCAGGGTCGGGCCCGGTTAGTACTTGGATGGGAGACCGCCTGGGAATACCGGGTGCTGTAGGCTTCTTTTGCTGGGGGCTGGAGACTTTTTTGGCGGGCTTCTGGCCACTGTGCAGGCGGTGCCTTGTTTTGCTTGGGCAGCCGTGGCAAAGGACGAGGCTTGTGTGCCTTTTTGTGCACTTTTTGCCTTGTGTGCACGGCACGCCTGGCATGCGTGGCGTGCGTGGTTTGGGATTCCTTGCGGGTCTAGGTTGTGCTGCTGCCTTGGGCAGCCGAGGGTGTTGTGTGGTGTGTCCATGAGGTGTTGGGGAAGGGCGGGAGGGCGGTGGTGTGTGCTCGAGAGCGCTGCTGGGGGCTCGAGAGGTGCCTACGGCCATACCACCCTGAGAACGCCCGATCTCGTCTGATCTCGGAAGCTAAGCAGGGTCGGGCCCGGTTAGTACTTGGATGGGAGACCGCCTGGGAATACCGGGTGCTGTAGGCTTCTTTTGCTGGGGGCTGGAGACTTTTTTGGCGGGCTTCTGGCCACTGTGCAGGCGGTGCCTTGTTTTGCTTGGGCAGCCGTGGCAAAGGACGAGGCTTGTGTGCCTTTTTGTGCACTTTTTGCCTTGTGTGCACGGCACGCCTGGCATGCGTGGCGTGCGTGGTGCGGGATTCCTTGCGGGTCTAGGTTGTGCTGCTGCCTTGGGCAGCCGAGGGTGTTGTGTGGTGTGTCCATGAGGTGTTGGGGAAGGGCGGGAGGGCGGTGGTGTGTGCTCGAGAGCGCTGCTGGGGGCTCGAGAGGTGCCTACGGCCATACCACCCTGAGAACGCCCGATCTCGTCTGATCTCGGAAGCTAAGCAGGGTCGGGCCCGGTTAGTACTTGGATGGGAGACCGCCTGGGAATACCGGGTGCTGTAGGCTTCTTTTGCTGGGGGCTGGAGGCTTTTTTTGGCGGGCTTCTGGCCACTGTGCAGGCGGTGCCTTGTTTTGCTTGGGCAGCCGTGGCGAGAGGCAGGAGAGCAAGGGCACGCGTGCTTGGTGTGCCTTGTGTGCCGGGCGTGTCTGGTGCGGGGTTGGGTGTGGCCCTAGGTTGTTCTGTTGCCTTGGAGAGTCCAGAGTGTCATGTAGCGTGTCCATGAGGTGTTGGGGACGGGGGGGTGGGCGGTGGTGTGTGCTCGAGAGCGCTGCTGGGGGCTCAGGAGGTGCCTACGGCCATACCACCCTGAGAACGCCCGATCTCGTCTGATCTCGGAAGCTAAGCAGGGTCGGGCCCGGTTAGTACTTGGATGGGAGACCGCCTGGGAATACCGGGTGCTGTAGGCTTCTTTTGCTGGGGGCTGGAGACTTTTTTGGCGGGCTTCTGGCCACTGTGCAGGCGGTGCCTTGTTTTGCTTGGGCAGCCGTGGCAAAGGACGAGGCTTGTGTGCCTTTTTGTGCACTTTTTGCCTTGTGTGCACGGCACGCCTGGCATGCGTGGCGTGCGTGGTGCGGGATTCCTTGCGGGTCTAGGTTGTGCTGCTGCCTTGGGCAGCCGAGGGTGTTGTGTGGTGTGTCCATTAGGTGTTGGGGAAGGGCGGGAGGGCGGTGGTGTGTGCTCGAGAGCGCTGCTGGGGGCTCAGGAGGTGCCTACGGCCATACCACCCTGAGAACGCCCGATCTCGTCTGATCTCGGAAGCTAAGCAGGGTCGGGCCCGGTTAGTACTTGGATGGGAGACCGCCTGGGAATACCGGGTGCTGTAGGCTTCTTTTGCTGGGGGCTGGAGACTTTTTTGGCGGGCTTCTGGCCACTGTGCAGGCGGTGCCTTGTTTTGCTTGGGCAGCCGTGGCAAAGGACGAGGCTTGTGTGCCTTTTTGTGCACTTTTTGCCTTGTGTGCACGGCACGCCTGGCATGCGTGGCGTGCGTGGTTTGGGATTCCTTGCAGGTCTAGGTTGTGCTGCTGCCTTGGGCAGCCGAGGGTGTTGTGTGGTGTGTCCATGAGGTGTTGGGGAAGGGCGGGAGGGCGGTGGTGTGTGCTCGAGAGCGCTGCTGGGGGCTCGAGAGGTGCCTACGGCCATACCACCCTGAGAACGCCCGATCTCGTCTGATCTCGGAAGCTAAGCAGGGTCGGGCCCGGTTAGTACTTGGATGGGAGACCGCCTGGGAATACCGGGTGCTGTAGGCTTCTTTTGCTGGGGGCTGGAGGCTTTTTTTGGCGGGCTTCTGGCCACTGTGCAGGCGGTGCCTTGTTTTGCTTGGGCAGCCGTGGCGAGAGGCAGGAGAGCAAGGGCACGCGTGCTTGGTGTGCCTTGTGTGCCGGGCGTGTCTGGTGCGGGGTTGGGTGTGGCCCTAGGTTGTTCTGTTGCCTTGGAGAGTCCAGAGTGTCATGTAGCGTGTCCATGAGGTGTTGGGGAAGGGCGGGAGGGTGGTGGTGTGTGCTCGAGAGCGCTGCTGGGGGCTCAGGAGGTGCCTACGGCCATACCACCCTGAGAACGCCCGATCTCGTCTGATCTCGGAAGCTAAGCAGGGTCGGGCCCGGTTAGTACTTGGATGGGAGACCGCCTGGGAATACCGGGTGCTGTAGGCTTCTTTTGCTGGGGGCTGGAGACTTTTTTGGCGGGCTTCTGGCCACTGTGCAGGCGGTGCCTTGTTTTGCTTGGGCAGCCGTGGCAAAGGACGAGGCTTGTGTGCCTTTTTGTGCACTTTTTGCCTTGTGTGCACGGCACGCCTGGCATGCGTGGCGTGCGTGGTGCGGGATTCCTTGCAGGTCTAGGTTGTGCTGCTGCCTTGGGCAGCCCAGGGTGTTGTGTGGTGTGTCCATGAGGTGTTGGGGAAGGGCGGGAGGGCGGTGGTGTGTGCTCGAGAGCGCTGCTGGGGGCTCGAGAGGTGCCTACGGCCATACCACCCTGAGAACGCCCGATCTCGTCTGATCTCGGAAGCTAAGCAGGGTCGGGCCCGGTTAGTACTTGGATGGGAGACCGCCTGGGAATACCGGGTGCTGTAGGCTTCTTTTGCTGGGGGCTGGAGACTTTTTTGGCGGGCTTCTGGCCACTGTGCAGGCGGTGCCTTGTTTTGCTTGGGCAGCCG